>NC_136907.1:53566481-53667035 GCF_949606895.1 Notothenia rossii | reverse complement strand
ATAAGAAACATATTTGTAGAGTGGGGGGACACAAACGGATTTCGAAAAGTGGGGGGGGGGTATGTCCCCTGTCCCCAGTGGAAATTACGCCATGCGTATGTGAGCGTCAAGTGCAATAAATAAATATGCAAGTTGCAACACATGTACAGTAAAATTCTGCCCCTCATGTGTTGTATAGGGTGGCACGACTAGGCTGTTCAATGGGGCTGATGTGTTGTGTAGATTCTGCCAGAAGGAACATCACGGTCAAACTCCTTATGAAGTGTGAGGTGCCTGTCACTAGGTCACCATGTTGGTCACTACCCGATCTGCCCAATGGATCTGCCGTCCTGCCCTATCTGCAGTGCACATGTGCGAGATGGTCCGCCATATTGGACAACTCCGTATGGCAACCCAAGTAGGACACTTGACACAGTGGCCTTTGGCAAAGCTCAAAAAGAAAACTCGAGAGAGATGAGTTATTGTTATTACAACGTGACTTCACTATTATTTAACAACTCTTTTTATTGGGTTCTTTTATTTGGGGTTAAGTACATTGTCAGAATAAGTGAGAAATTAATGTAACTTCTGTTAGACAGCTATATGCCATACATTTTTGCATACATTCACAGTAAGTATTTATTCAGTATGATAAGCTGTCTAACAGAAGTTAAATTCGTTTCTAACTTATTCTGACAATGTACTTAATCCCAAATAAAAGAACCCAATAAAAAGAGTTGTTAAATAATAGTGAAATCACGGTTGTAATAACAATAACTAATCTCTCTCGAGTTTTCTTTTTGAGCTTTGGCGGACCATCTCGCACATGCGCACTGCAGATAGGGCAGGGGCGGCAGATCGGGTAGTGACAGTGCCGCTCCACATTGCTTTTTCTTCCCGACTGCAACACTGGTCCCGCAAATTAAGCAAGAACGTGAAATGGTCGATATTCATTGTGGGGTGGGGGGAGGAGGGGTGTTACATAGATGTAGAGTTGTAGTAAGTAGATAGAGTTCGCTATGATTGAAGTTTTGTGTATGCATAGGGTAGATTATTTTGATCACATTTCCTTTTTGTTTTGGTTATTTTTTACATTTTGGATTTGCTTGGCGAGCTGTTTTTAGAACATGCCCCGCGGGCGACTCAAGTTGCCCCTGCGGGCGGCGGGGCACCGTGTTGACTACCCCTGCTCTACAGATATATGACCGGAACAGACGGTATTTCTGTTTAAGTGACACACACAAAAACAATTTTTGTATTTTGCAATTTTTAGGATATTGTCAAATGCTACATCCAAATCTTAGTTATGCTGTCTTCCATATACAGTATATATTGTTATTATTATTCGTAGGCAATTTTTTTCAGTTTTACATTGATAACAATCCTTTATAGCATAGGTACCAGTCTATTGGAGGTGTTTTTAAGTTCCTAATAGCCTTCTGGTGAATAAATCCTAAAAAAGTATTGTATTGTAAAGTATGCCCCTGATGATACTAAACACTAACTAGATGTTTACATTCTAGGTTGTAAAAAAAAAATCTATCTTTACTTTGCAGGAGGCTCATTGGGAAAAACAGGACGCTGTTAGACATTTAGAACAAAATGTATCATTCAACTTAAGTTCAATACGCTTGAATATTTCTAATAAATTATATGAATCAAGGTGTCTGGGGAATCTATAAGGTGTTGCATGTTGCTGACCATCGATCAAAGGTATATTGATTTTCAATTACACTGATCATCGCCCAACAATCCACCAGTACCAGCCATCTCTGGGAGAAAAATCCAGTATTCCAGTTAACCGGGGGCAGTTGCAGCTCTTCACGAGGAGATTTGATTAATGATGCATCTGTGCTGCAGGGAATGGGAAGTCAGATAATATACCTTAGATGTATGTTTGTGCTGACAGCTTTCTCCGGGGGGACTGATTTAGTCTCCCACTTAATGATATGGTGACCATGAGAGTGCTAGGACTCTTTGTACTGCACACAGTGCCATGGGCAATTTCCGCACTTTATCAGAATCAGAATACCTTTATACCACATACTACATAGTATATAAAGAGTCTGTACACAATGAAATAATGTAGTTTTCTTAAAAAATATATATATACATATACATATAGTGGGACAATACTATCGGTTAAGTAAAATGATGCTGCATTCAGGAAAATGTAAGATCATACTGTTCTTTTATTTTAAAGGGGCCCTATTATGCTATATGTGGAAGAGAAACTTTTGGATTTTAGCCTTTGCAGACCATTTACATGCACAAAAACCTATATAACCAGGGGTGCACATAACTTTCTTAATGAGTTACTCAGATGAGTACCAGGAGACAATGTTTAGTACTCAGGGCTGCCAACGCAAAGTTATGTGTTCAGCCCTTCTGTTTCACGAACATCGGTGGGGGTGTGGTATTGAACGTCGACTGAGGGTGGGTGCTAGTTGAGCACACGCGTGGAACTCGCGCCGGAAGTTGTGGCACAATTCCTTTGTACACACCGACGTTAACAGCAGCCCCGTCTGTGCGCACGGCGACCGGCTTTGTCGTCCAGTGATCGAAGCGCCTTCTGGAAATACTTCACAAGTCCGTCGGTACGCAAATGCGCTTAGTGACACAAGTGAAGTTACGCATTTCAGATGTTTGTCACGCATGCGTGCCTGCTTACCAGTTATGGGCACCCCTGTATATAACACTACAGGAAAGGGAAAACTGCAAAACCTAATAGGGCCTTTTCAACATTGACCTGTTCTAACATTTATATAATTATTTTAAAATGTGGAGGTTTCCCAAATCCAGTTAAGAGCAGGAGATTTAAGCTGGCTTCACATTATTAGAGATTTGCTTTCCGCTCACCACAAGGGAGTGCGAAGGGCCTTTCGGTGAAGACAGCTAGTTAGTTTTGTTTCAATGGTTACCTCCCCTGCTTGCCTATGCTTTTTCATACAGTTGTTATATCATTGGTTCAATTCGAAAGGTCAGAAGCAATCAAGGTCAACATTTGAATAATTTGAACTTTTAGGATGGAACAACTGGCGCAGGAAGGTTTTACCACTGACAATGTGAAGGCAGCTTCCACTTAACTCTGGTAGCATCAAGCACTTACATAATAAGTATGGCCTATTCATATATGTTAACATTTAGACATGTTTCTGAACGCCCTGAAGGCTTTCAACCTAAAATGTATTTAAGAAGCCTACAGTACGGCAACACGTTCTCACTCCCAACCCGTCACATATTGACGGACGGTCAGGGCCCCTCCCCATCACTCTATTACGGAAAGAGTACCCCTTGGGAAGTCACTTTTCAACGGGCAGGGCGTCCCATTGACTTGCATAGAGCTCCCTGAACGTTGGTAAGAGGAGTTGGGATCGCGGCGAAATGATCTCCGCACATCCATTCTCACAGCGTTTATCAACCTTTTTCTAACTCAATATCAAGCCACACTTATTGTTTTTAATTCTTTATTTTAATTGAATAATGTAGGATTTTTGCTGCCATCAGTCATGGGGAGAGTAGGGGCTCAGAATATTGAAATCTATATTGTTTCATCGTTTTTTCCTTCTAATTTTGTATTATTTTCTAAACCACACACTGTTATTTACTCAGTGTGGGCACAAGCAGAGGAGGATCATTAAAGGGCCCTACGCACCATAGGAGACCTCCAAGCAGGGGTCGTCACACCCCCCCCCTTAAAGTCGGTGTCCCCAGGACCACCGGCATAACGAATGAACCCTATCCCAAACAAAAACAAAAAGTCACAGAACACAACAAATATATAGCACCCTCTCTTAGCGAACCCTAATTGTAATATACCACCTTATTACAACGTCTCTGGATGTGACCAAGCCCACCGCAGGAGTAGCACCTCCGGTCGTTGGCACGCCCACAGTCACGAGCCATGTGGCCTGGTTTGTTGCAGTTGTAGCACACGTCCTCCGTTTGGTCACAGTCCCTAGCCATATGTCCTTGATCTCCACACCGATAACAGAACATTTCCTTGCCACGTCCTCGACCCCTGCTGCCGCTGCCGCCACGACCACCATCAAAGCCGCCGCCACCACCACAACCACTTTGACCAGTGGAGCAATGCTTGGCCTTCTGGTTTCTACGCAACATAGTTTTGGCCATAGCCCGCGAGATCACGCAGGAGGACGTGACCTCTGGCACCACTGTAGAGCTCTCCTCAAACCCAGACTCAATCAGCCCACCATTCACTAAAAATGCCGGAAGAACATCAGCCCAAACTCTGCTACGTGCCAAACCGTTGCCCAGAATA
Organism: Notothenia rossii; assembly: GCF_949606895.1. Lineage (NCBI taxonomy): Eukaryota > Metazoa > Chordata > Actinopteri > Perciformes > Nototheniidae > Notothenia > Notothenia rossii. Next base: position 53,662,774 of record NC_136907.1, on the reverse strand, counting down.
AAATGTATCCCCTCGATTGGCAAAGCTGGACGTACACCAACAGCTATTTCACCTTTAACAAGGTCACAGTCAATATACACCTTATGAACAGGCATAGGAAGAACTTTTAATCCCATTCCCCAACTCAGAACTGTGTCACCTGTGTCACTTTCATCCGACAATGGCAAAACAGAGTCAACAATATAGGAGTCAAAAGCCCCTGTGTCCCGCAAGATTTTGATTGGAACTGACATTACTACCTACCAATGACACCAAGCCGTCTCGTATAAATGGAGTATAAGATGCCAAAACCTCAGATCCGCATAAGTGGGATTTAAGCACATCGGCACCAAAGCAGCTTTTCACAGGAGCAGCCAACGCAACAGGCCCAACAAAATATCTTCCTCCCTCAGATTTTGCTCTAAGCGCAGGACATTCTTCCTTCCAATGGCCTCTTTCACGACAGTAGTGGCAATCATCGTTATTAACCACATTAGATTTGATCAAACTCGATTTCTCTGGATCCATCCCAACATCCTTCCTATTTCCTTCACAAACAGTTAGTGCCCCAGAGCACCCTCCGAACCTGCTCTTATGAAGCAACACAAACTCATCAGCTGCCACTGCAGCTCCAGCCGCGGAAGTTACCTTGTGTTCTGTTATGTAAGTAGCAATCCTGTCAGGAAGAATATTTTTGAACTGTTCCAAAATCATGAGTTCACACAAATCGTCAAAAGAAGCGATTTCAAGAGCAGTTAACCAACGATTAAAATGAACCGACAAATCCCTCGCCATCTCCACATAGGTTTGACCATGTTTCTGCTCAAAGGACCTAAAACGCTGTCGATAGGCCTCTGGCACCAGTTCATATGCTCTAAGTACCGCCGATTTTATCTTACTATAACTAGAGCTATCCTCAAAACATAGGGAGGAATATGCAGACTGTGCTTTTCCTGTGAGAACACACTGAAGCATCAGTGCGCAGTCTGCATCAGGCCAATCTCTAGCCCTAGCTACACGTTCAAACAACAAAAAAAATGTGTCAGGATCACTTTCATTAAAGTGCGGCAGCAAGCGCAGGTTATTAATGTCAAAACGATGAGACCTGGGCACCTGTTCACCCTGCCCTTCACCATCTCTGAGAATAGACAGGCGATGTCCCTCCAACTCTATCTTGGCTTTCTCAGATTCTTGCCGTATCCGCTCCACTGTGATTTCCTTTTCAATTCCCAACGCATACTTTACTCTGTCATGTTCCAGCTGCAACAACAACAATTCCTTCTGCTGCTCAAAAGAAAGTGCACTAGCCTGAAAAAGAGGTTGACAAAACCCCCTCTTCCTTTGCAGCAAACACTCCTGTCTCACTCAATGTCGACACTATAGAGTCTTTGATGTTCCCCTTCATCTTCCTATCACCGACAATAGTCACCGAGAAATGCTCAGCAATCAATAGCAGCTGGTCTCTTGAAAAAGTGCCAAGAGACTCCTGAGACGGAGCTTCAATAAATGCCTCTACGTCAGCCATATTAATTTAGACCGGGCCCTCACCGGAATACAAAACCGAACCTTTTAAGCCGAGAGAGGGAAAAAAACAAAAAAAAAAAAACGGATCAACACCACAACGTTTGCTATGCGTCCAAAGTGGAACAACACTAACTTATTGATTGGAGTTTCCCCATTAACTGTTAACATCCCACTGACTAATCTCCTCCCTAGTCTTCATGCAGTTACTTGTGGTGGGTATTTATGCACTGGAGACCGCTGGCCCAGCAAAGCGACTAGCAGGCTAGCAACACTACTGAGACCACGGCCATGCTCCCAAGCCGAAGCTTCAACCACTTTCTCCGCAACACTACACACCCCGCTCAACAATCCCAAGGGAACAGCCGCTTAACCTGCCAGGGAAAACTCCGCACCGCTCCGCACTGCTCCACATACAACGCACCCGTGTCAACGAGAGACAAAGGAAAAATAAAGCAAACAGCTGATCACGGCTAAGAACAACTGGCAAACCCTGTCCTGAAATATAATGCAAAACAAATCAAAGCCTCACAAAGTGATCTAATCAGTCCCCAAACAACGATCTGAAATCTAATGTCCTTCCCACAATGAGCCGAAACAAAGAAACCGGCCGCCCTGCACACGCGCTCCCAACAAACTTTATACACGCGCACCAACTCCCAACACAAATCTTACCTATCCGTTGTTGTATCACAGATAAAAGAAGTGGACGAGCCCCCATCTGTCATGGCCTGGCTCTTGGCCATAACAAAAAGCGTGGGAAGGACAAGAATATGTATATAAAAAGGTATTTATTTGGCAAAACGTAACGTGGCCAAAAAACAAACATAAGGCAAGGCAAAATAAGAATAAGCGCCGCTGCTCTCCGAGGTCCAGTCCTCTGGCGGGGAGAGACCTCGAGGCTCTGGCTCAGGCCTTTTAATCCTCCGGTGCGAGCTGTCAGGTGTCCTCAATCAGTGCGTCAGGTGTCCTCAATCAGTGTGGGCACAAGCAGAGGAGGATCATTAAAGGGCCCTACGCACCATAGGAGACCTCCAAGCAGGGGTCGTCACACATGTCATCATTGATCAGATTGGGGAGGGGACCAGAGAAGATTACGGTGTCCGACATTGTTTTAGCATAACTACACACCGACGCCACATTAAGTTTGGTGCATTCTGATTGGCGTAAACGAACATCATTACCACCGACGTGAATAACAATCCTACTGTATTTACGTTTATTTTTAGCCAGCAGTCTAAGATGCGCCTCAACGTCGCCCGCTCTGGCCCCCGGAATGCATGTGACTGTGGACGCTTCGGTCTCTAAATTCACGTGTCTCATAATAGAGCTACCAATAACCAGAGTTGGCTTCTCAGCGGGTGTCTCGCTGAGTGGGGAATATCTGTTAGATACGTGAACGGGTTGGTGGGGACCTGCGGGTTTCGCGTTATGCCCCTTCTGAACAGTCACCCATTCTCCCTGCTGCTCGGGAGTTGCCGGGGGACGGCTAAGAGGAGCTACCTTTTGCCGGTCCGCACCGGCTAACATGGGCTTTACTGTAGCTGAGTTATTTTCTAAGATGCGGAGCCGGGCTTCTATGGCTATGATTCCCGCCTCCAACCTAACAACTATACTACATTTAACACATGTATCGGTACCAGTAAAGGAGGTAGGGGAGTAACCAAACATGAGACAGTTAGAGCAGGAAATAGCACCCGAGGGTGGGGAAAGAGCCATGGCTAGCTATCAAGCTAAAGTAGCTACCGTTAGCAAACCCGAAAAGAGTGTAGGCAACTGTGGAGTTACAGTCGCTAAGAGAAGGAGAGTTTGTGAGTGCTTAAGCTGTAGTAACGTGTGATTACAACGTCAGGCAGTTGCCGTGATCAAGAGTTTTAAAACGATCGATTAAGTTAAGATAACAAGCTATCAGCAACAGAACAGGCACACGGGATACCCGGAGATGACAACAACAACCGGAAGTTACAACATGCTTACCGCAATAGTTTAGTTTAGTTTTTATTAGGATCCCCATTAGCACTAGCATGAGCATTGGCTATTCTTCCTGGGGTCCTCACCCACACAAAACATACATAATACAAACCAGAACGGAACAACTCATCATTTCATGAAAATTGCATGGTAAGGAAGTGAAAGCAAAAACAAAACAGAAAAAAATAGTCATCACATTTTAGCCATCATCAAGTCAAAACCTAAACAAAATTTTACCAACAATATAATTTACATGATAATACTAATTACTAATTACTAATTGACCCACAAGTACAGTTCAAATTTAATTTGTAGTTCTCAGATATTGTTTTAGCAAATGTTTGAAATGTATGTTTGAGTTGTCTTGAATGATATGGACCGGTAACGAATTCCAGCTGACCATTGCTCTGTATAGTACTGTTTTCTGTCTGATATTTGATCTTGATTTGGGTAAAATGAACCTTTTTTCTATTGCATGTCTGGTTTGATAGTTATGTGTAGAGTACTGTGCTATGAACTTTTGTGACAATATATGTGGTAATCACCAATAGTGGTCCGTACAAGACAGTTCTGATGAGTATAATACATATGTATAATATCAGTTAAAATAAATGCTTAAACATACAGTAGTTAGCAATATATTAGTAGCCTACTTTGTCAGGCTTAATATGTATACCCCCAAAGTGTTTTTCTTATTCAAAATAAGACCTTAACCTAAAGTATTCTTTAATGTTTAAATAAAGCATTATTAGTTTCTCTGTCTGTGTCTCCTATTAATATCTAATAATAAAAATAATACATTTCAACAACGTGCTTAACCACCAGGTGTCCCTTTCTATCAGCTGTGCACCGTTACGGTGTACATATACCAATATACCGATTGGATCAAATATAAAAGTCAGCCGAATTAGTATTGATACTGCAAGGAGAAGTATTGTGTGAAGAGAAATTGAAGATTTTGTTTGATTGCTGATATATTTATGATCCACGTCACAAATTCAGTTTCGGCGGCAGTTATTCCTGTTTGTCTAGAAGTCCTCTGATCAGGTTTTCTCTAAATAGCGAACTACGGCATATATGTAATATTTAATGCCGCCGAACCGTGTATTACAGTGCCGTTATGTGATGACCTTCAAAGAGAAAAGCAAGCAAACTCGGAATAAAGTATTTTTTTTTTTTTTAAATGTTTTCGGATTTCACATCAACAGGAAGTCCGGTTAACTATAATGTCCATGCGCAACAATACCCCAACCCAGCGCCATATAGAGAGAAGAGTTGCGACAACGGAGGTCCAAAATGCTTGATCGTCACGTGGTTCAGGGAGACTCAATAGTTCCCCGGAAGTTCATGGCGGGCCATTTGAATCATGATTTGAATGCATTAATACCAGGATAGAAATGCAATTTTTGGTATAGTGGTCAATAAAGGTTTTGATTTGCAATATTTATACAACATATCGATATGTGTATGTAGTTACATCAATGTTTGTTTGTTTTTTAAAGTAACATTTGCTAATATTTGAGGATTAAGATAAAATAAGAAGTACTTTATTGATACCAATTGGGGAAATGTTTACGCTGCAGCAGCAAAAGACAAGGCATTGTACATTAGACAGTTAAAAGACTAGAATTAAACAATCGAAAATGTAAACATCTTAAATAGAAATAAAATAGCATTACAAAAAGTAGAAAATAGACAGTGTGAACAGCTATTTTACCTGTTAACATATACATGTTAGGCTAACGTTGCGTTGGTTAAAGAGCCTGTTGTTTATTGCTTTGAATTCTTTAAAACAAATATTATCTTCTTAAACCTGTATGGTAGTCAGGAGCATCACATCCTAATGTTTATTGATATATTTAGAGGGAGGGGATGAGAAGGAATCCTTCAAAATTCAGATTAGATAAATGTTTACCATTTCTTTAATTCATGGTGGTTTAAGTAATCCCCTGGTAATTGAGGACACAAGTAATCTAAAGTACTAATGTAATCTTTATGACTTTCAGAAAGGACAGGAGACCCACAGGTGCCTATCAATGATTGTCAACTGAGTCAAAGCACTAGCAGCAGCATGATGTTGATGTTAAATTTGTTGTTTTAGGAACATCCATTGTAAATAAATGGAATTCAATAAACATTGAATAGCATATCATGCAGTTTGTCTGTGCCTTTTCCTCTGTGTTGTCATGGCATATCGTCTCCCCCATGGTTTGCTGTGCTGCCTGGGGATGCTCCAAGCGCTCAGAGAAAGGAGTACACATGTAAAGTTTCCCCACTGACACAGAGAGGAGGAAAGAATGGCTGGCTCAAGTCAGCAGGAGCAATTTAACCATCACAAAAGACAACAACAGCAACAACATATGTGAGGTAATCATATTTTTCTCAAAACAAAGACCACACCATTGGGAAGCTTAACGTCTGTTTAATCAAAAATAAGGAACAGGGAGAGGCTTGCAAAACTCTGGGAGTTGAGACTCAGGCTCAGGATGAGGGCCTCATTGCAGGTCTTCAGGCTCCATTGAATCCCCCTGGGGTTCTTGTGCTGAGAGAGGGAGACAGGAGAAAGGGTTAGATACATATAGCAACCTATAGGATGGGAAATTGCTGACCTATTGGAAACTTACCTTGTGTTTTCACTCTCACTTAAGTCCCTCTCCCTTTGCCATCAATCCAAAATCAGCTGAGCTACAGACAGGTAATAATCAACAGAATCACAAGGACATCATATGGCTCTGCTAAAAACCCTCACCCATAAGTTATGTTTTTGTTTACTGTATGGAAGTCTCAAATATGCACTCTAAATCCATATCAATAGCGATGTATCACACAAATAGCTCTCTTCCTTATTATTGTGTAACGTGAACTATATTATACTAGCTTGAACTCTAAAATGGATATCCTCATTTCACCATCTCCACCCACTACAATCACACGCCCCAATGTTATATTTATCTAACATTTAACTCCCTCCACCCCGGATAAAAGCACGTTAAGAAGCCCCTTTTCTGTAATTCCACAACGTTGGGTTGAAATAATATTAGGAGAACGGATTAATAGGCTGTTCGTGGTTAACGTGTGTTGCTAACTTTATCCGGAATCCTAGCCTAATCTGTTATCTGTAAACGTTCCCTAAATCAGTAGATTTAGGGATAATCTTCACGGAATCCACTAACATCCTTTAATACACATGTTAATTTGACTCAGATGTGCTGATAATATCCGCAATATAAATCTTTAAACGTCTTCTTACCTTTACAGTTTTTCTTGATTGCTAACACAAGTATTTTTTTTAATTGCTCAGTTTCTCAGAACACTAAACACAATTCACAAAACCACACACCCAAAGTGCAAAACACCTAATTTCTCCTGCTAAGTGATTAACTGCCCTCAAAACTACATAAACACTTACCAAATGCAAACATTTGCACCTGATATAACACACTTCATTCATAATACTAGATTGTTTGACCACCCAACTTCACACTGCTGAGCATAATCTAAAGCACGTTCATCTATTATGGGCTATGCTCTGTACATAGAGGTTTCTGCTTGAGTATACAGAAATACAGTAAATGAAGAAATACAAATGAGTTGTTGAAAAAAAAAATATTTTATTCAAAACTAACATTGTGCCACATGCATCTCAGCACATTGTTACTATGCTTCGGCATTGTTTGCCAAAACCCAGTTTGTAACTGCTGCTTCCTGTGCCTCATTGAAAATCCTTAGCCCTCCACCTGCATCTCTTTGTTTCTCAGTCCTTCAGATAAACAACAAAGATATAGTGGTTGGTCAGTGTCTGTGTTGCATACAAGTAAGTCTACCACAGTCAATTGTGCAGGATATTTGTACAGTTATATGGAACATGCCAACAATCCAACTACAGTAATGAAGTAAATACGTTTCACACAACAGATATAAGCACTGATATATCATGAATTATGCAGAGCTGAAAGCTGGGAACTAACCTGTTATCAAGTCTAAGTGTCCGGATTACAGAGGCAACAGTAAATCGGCTTAGATTAGGCTGAACCCTCTGTCCAGGCTCTCTCATTGTCAAACCATGGTTGATAACATTTAATTTCATTAGAGTACTCTTCCTCCTCCTCTCACTCTCAGCCCAGCTCTTCCTCTTCCTCTTCCTCTTCCTCTTGCTCATGCTTCCATGTTGGCTTCCATTGTTGCTGTAAGAAAGTACTCACCTGTGATGTTTTTATAGTGCTAACATCCTGATTGATGAGCCAACAATTATGCTATCAGGTGTTTGGTCAGGCGGAACGTGTTTCTTGATTATTGGTCCATGTGTGAGGCATTTTGAATATCAGTGTTTGAAACCAGCAAACACTGATATTCAGATTCCTGTGTCTTACGTGGAAAAACGTATGCAGTGGTTTGCAAAAAGTGCCATGTTGATTTGCAAATTGTGTGAAAAGCTGAAAACGTGTTTAGAGTTTTGGAGATTTGAGCTGATGTTTTGCTCTTTGAGTGTCGGTTAAAATAATTGTGCTTTATGTATCATTTTAGTGTGTCAGCAATCGAGAAAAACTGTAAAAGTCCAACACGAACTGTCTATTATGCTGCAACTCTACTGCGCTGCTAGCCGCAGATAGCCCCGCAAGTCAGCGGCAAGCTAACTTCCAGGGAACTATTGAGCGCTCCACGATCCGCCATTGCTGTAAAAAAACTGGTCCATTGGAGTGAACGGAGATGTCGTAACTCTTCTATCTATGTGGCGCTGCCGCAACCCATAGATCCGCGGGTGAATAATAATCACCACATTACACACATCCCTTCACATTTAAATTTACATTAAAGTATTTTGTGAGGCCTTCTAACATGTTTTTAAATATAATTAGGGTTGTAGTTGAAGAGTTTGTAAATGATTGCGTTGCGCAATCGCACAACGGCACGTCCATTAATTCCACAACCACACACATGGATTAACATCGATTTAATACATTACAGTTTTTCTCGATTGCTAACACACATTTTCTTTTAAATTGCTCCGTTTCTCAGAACACTAAACACAATTCACAAAACCACACACCCAAAGTGCAAAACACCTCATTTCTCCTGCTAAATTAAGAACTGCACTCAAAACTACATAAACACTTACCAAATGCAAACTTTAGCACCAAATACAACACACTTCATTCATAATACTAGATTGTTTGACCACCCAGCTACACACTGCTGAGCATCATCTAAAGCACGTTCATCTGTTATGGGCTATGCTCTGTACATAGAGTTTTCTGCACAGAAAGATTGATTGAGTTTACAGAAATACAGTAAACGAAGAAATACAAATGAGTTGTTGAAAAAAATCACGTTTTATTCAAAAATAACATTGTGTAACATGCATCTCAGCACATAGTTACTCTGCTTCGGATCTCTCTAAGTGTGATGGCATTGTTTGCCAAAACCCAGTTTGTAGCTGCTGCTTCCTGAGCCTCATTGAAAATCCTTAGCCTTCCACCTCTTTGTTTCTCAGTCCTTCAGATAAACAACAAATACATAGTGGTTGGTCAGTTTCTGTGTTGCATAAAAGTAAGTCTGCCACAGTACATTGTGCAGGGTTTGTGTACAGTTATAGTATACAACATGCTAACAATTCAGTTACAGTAATGAAGTAAATACGTTTCACACAACAGACATAAGCACTGATATATCACGAGAGTATTCTTCTTTTTCCACGTCCTCTCCCTCCAGCTCTACCTCTACCTCTCATTCCTCCTCCTCTCACTCTCAGCCCAGCTCTTCCTCTTCCTCTTGCTCTTGCTTCCATGTTAGCTTCCATTGTTGCTGTAAGAAAGTACTCACCTGTGGTGTTTTTATAGTGCTAACATCCTGATTGATGAGCCAACAATTATGCTATCAGGTGTTTGGTCAGGTGGAACGTGTTTCTTGATTATTGGTCCATGTGTGAGGCATTTTGAATATCAGTGTTTGAAACCAGCATACACGTGACTGTATGTCAGATTCCTGTGTCTTACGTGGCGAAACGTGTGCAGTGGTTTGCAGAAAGTGCCATGTTGATTTGCAAATTGTGTGAAAAACTGAAAACGTGTTTAGAGTTTTGGAGATTTGAGCCGATGTTTTGCTCTTTGAGTGTCAGTTAAAATAATTGTGCTTCATGTATAATTTTAGTGTGTTAGCAATCGAGAAAAACTGTAATGTAGCCTTTGTTTCTGCTAAAAGAGGTGTCGACCAGCTGGGCCAACAAGGAAATTGGCGAAATCGAGTTGACTATTAAAAAATAAATAATTATTATATTAATATTGACAATAACAACCGACCGTCGGGGTAGCATTTGCCGGGGAGCGTTCTCATGGCGTCTATTAGAGTGACGGGGAGGGGCCCTGACCGTCCGTCAATATGTGACGGGTTGGGAGTGAGAACGTGTTGAGTACGGTGGCGGGCAGGTGCAAACGTGCTACATCGGACAAAAACACTTAAATTAGGAGAAGTGCAATCACAACATTGAAGAAACATTCAAAGTGTTTACTATCATTTTGTTTTTGCAGAGCCTTCATTACAGTTTTACTCGATTGCTAACACACTAAAATGATACATAAAGCACAATTATTTTAACTGACACTCAAAGAGCAAAACATCGGCTCAAATCTCCAAAACTCTAAACACGTTTTCAGCTTTTCACACAATTTGCAAATCAACATGGCACTTTTTGCAAACCACTGCACACGTTTCTCCACGTAAGACACAGGATATACATAACACTGATATTCAAAATGCCTCACAGATGGACCAATGATCAAGAAACACGTTCCACCTGAGCAAACACCTGATAGCATAATTATTGTCTCATCAATCAGGATATTAGGACTATAAAAACACCACAGGTGAGTACTTTCTTACAGCAAATGGAAGCCAACATGGAAGCAAGAGCAGAGGAAGAGGAAGATGAAGAGGTGGGGTGAGAGGGAGAGGAGGAGGAAGAACGAGATGTACAGGTAGAGCTGGAGAGAGGACGTGGACAAAGAAGAATACTCTCTCATGAAATGAAATGTTATCAACCATGGTGTGACGATGAGAGAGCCTGGACAGAGGGTTCAGCCTAATCTAAACCGGTTTACTGTCGCCTCTGTAATCCGGACACTTAGAGTTGACGACAGGTTAGTTACCAGTTTGTAGCTCTGCATAATTCGTGATATATCAGTGCTTATATCTGTTGTGTGAAACGTATTTACTTCATTACTTTAATTGAATTGTTGGCATGTTGCATACTATAACTGTAAACAAACCCTGCACAATGTACTGTGGTAGACAGGTACTTGTATGCAATACAGACACTGACCAACCTCTATATTTTTGTTGTTTATTTGAAGGACTGAGAAACAAAGAGGTGCAGGTGGAAGGCCAAGGATTTTCAATGAAGCACAGGAAGGAGTTACAAACTGGGTTTTGGCAAACAATGCCATCATACTTAGAGAGATCCGAAGCAGAGTAACTATGTGCTGAGATGCATGTTGAACAATGTTATTTTTGAATAAAATGTGATTTTTTTCAACAACTCATTTGTATTTCTTCATTTACTGTATTTCTGTAAACTCAAGCAATCTTTCTCTGCAGAAACCTCTATGTACAGAGCATAGCCCATACAAGATGAAAGTGCTTTAGATGATGCTCAGCAGTGTGTAGTTGAGTGGTCAAACAATCTAGTCTTATGAATGAGAGAAGCCTGACATAGGAAGGCTTTTTCATTTTCCTTATCCCTCCTTATTTTATTTCCGATATTGTTGTTCCAACTTTAAGCTGGAAAACCCACAAAATCCTCTTCATCGCTTTCCTCTTCAAAAATCTTGAGGATAAGCTGATGTTGCTTTCTATCGAACCCTACAGCGGTCAGAACAGCAGGAGCAGCGACGACAGCTCCAGCTGCAGAGGAAACGTTGTTAATGCCAATTTGTTTGGCCGCTCCAAAATGAATAGTACAATGTGTCCTGCCGTGGTTTGAGGGCCTGCCGTCCACCCATTTCTGCTTCTGCTGGTGGTGGTTCCCACGGCTGAAGGCTGCTATCCACCTGCTGTTAGAGGCCTACTCCCACCTGTTGGGTGCTACTGTGCGGGGGAGGCCTGGTCTGGAGATACCGCGGAGAAACCGGAGGGTTGCCACACTGCTGCTTGCCTATTTCCTTGCTGCTGTCCTGACGTGGTTTTGCTTCGGGAACATCGTGGATGCTGTTGAGCTGGACTGGGAAAATGGCAAATGTCGTGTTTCTGCTGTGCCTTTTTTTGACTGTGCTGGACAAGGAGAAGTTCGCTAGTCATCCTGAAAATTCTGCTGGATTCGGGTCCGTTCTGCCGCCCGCAGTGGACATCCCCTGTACAGGTTCGGATGGGTTGCACAAACAATTGCTAGTTGCACTGTCGTGGACATTCATTTCGTCAAATGTCTGTCTTTCTCACATGCCTGCCACAATGGTCCTTCAGAATTGTTTTTTGAACTCTAATCTCACTTTTGCGAAGTTTGCTGGTGACTCTAGAACAGCTGAAAATGTATGTGTGTTGATTAAGAGGAAAAGGTGCTTGGTATTTTTATTGTTGTTACTATCAGGAAATGTACAGCCAAATCCGGGTCCACCTGGTAGTTTTAGTCAAATAGCTACTCCTGCTGATTTTATTTCTAGATCGGGGTTAGGTTTAATTCATTTAAATGTGCGCAGTCTGTTACCTAAATTAGATTTTGTCCGTATTTGGGCGAGTTCAACTGATGCTGATGTCATTGTCTTATCAGAAACGTGGCTAGACAAATCAATCTTGGCCTCTGACATTTACATAAATGGTTACAATGTATATCACACTGACCGTCCTAAAAGAGGCGGTGGCGTTGCCATTTATGTGAAAAATAAGTTTTGTGTAACAAAAATGGTTTCCAAATCTGTTAGTAAACAACTAGAATTTTTAGCTGTGAATGTCGAAGTAACAAAGGGTCAACAGGTCATGGTGGTGGGTTGCTACAGGGCCCCCTCGGCTGTCAAGGACTCCTTATCTTCATTGGCAAAACTGTTATCTCAACTTTCCTACAAGGAAATAGTGCTGCTTGGTGATTTTAATTGGGACTGGTTAACTTCTGTGTCAGAGGATTTTAAAAACCTGTGTACCTCTTTGAACATTACTCAGATTATAGACAGTCCTACTCGCCCAAATATTAAGTCCCCAAATAAATCCTCCTTAATTGATCTAATTTTAACAAATGTTCCATATAAATACTCATCTGTGGGAGTATTTGCTAATGATGTGAGTGACCACTGTGTTGTAGCCACAATTAGGGACACTAAGGTCCAAAAAGTTAAACCACGTATCATCACAAAGAGAGATACAAAACACTTAGTGGAGCAGGGTTTTTTACATGATCTGTTTGATTTTGATTGGGGAAAAATCGATCTGTGTGCTGATGTAGAAACTGCATGGTCTTATTTTTATCGTGGTTTTATAAAAATTATAGATAAACATGCACCTCTGCGTAAATTTAGCGTGAAGGGACGAAACAATCCCTGGTTTTCTGCTGAACTGTCCAGTCTCCTTCATGAGAGAAACAATGCCTGGGCAAAGGCTAGGAAATCAGGCTCAGAGGTAGAATGGCTACGCTTTAGGCAGCTAAGGAATAGCTTTACTTCACATGTCAAAAGTGCTAAGTCAAAGTACTATTTGTCAGTTACCACAGAAAACCTGAATAATCCTAGGAAATGTTGGAAAGCCATAAAATTGATTTCCACTGGTGATATCCCAAATGAGCTACCTCCGTGCCTCACCACAGCATCTGGCATTATATCAGACAGGGCCACCATGCTAAATTGCTTTAATAAGCATTTTGTCTCTTGTGGCTCTCTGTTTGATTCTGTCACTGACTGTGCTTCTGCTTCTGTGAACGCTCCAGTCCTTGACTCTGAACAATGTGGTCTGGAAAACCCTTTCAGTTTTACTCCTTTAACTGTTGGTATTGTCCATGAAGCTTTATCCAAGTTAGATCCTAGGAAACCGGCTGGCCCGGACAACGTAGAACCTTTCTTTTTAAAGATAGCTGCAGATTTTATTGCTCCACCTCTTACTTCTCTTTTTAACCTCTCCCTCAGCACAAATACAATTCCTAAAGTATGGAAGTCTGCTTATGTCCTGCCTCTACTGAAAGGAGGGGAGGCAACTATTTTAAATAACTATAGGCCAATCTCTAAATTGTCAGTTTTGGCTAAGGTGCTCGAACAACTTGTGAGTGAACAAGTAAAGGAGTTTTTATGTATAAATGATATCCTGTCTAAACATCAGTCAGGCTTCAGGAAGAAACATAGCACCATCACTGCAACAATGAAAGTGGTAAATGATATTACTAGTATGCTAGATAATAAACAGAGTTGTGCAGCTCTGTTTATTGACCTTACCAAAGCGTTTGACACCGTTGATCATCGCGTTTTAAAACAGAGGCTACTCAGTATTGGCATATCCAGCCATGCAGTGGGGTGGTTTGTGAATTACCTCTCTGAAAGGTCCCAATGTGTTCACTTTGATGGGCTGTCTTCTGAGTGGTTAAACATTGCTAATGGTGTTCCTCAAGGTTCTGTTTTAGGTCCACTTTTATTCTCCATATATATCAACAGTTTAGGTGAAAATGTGGATGAAGCTACTTTACATTTTTATGCGGACGATACCGTGATGTATTGTGCAGGTCCCTCCATTCAGGAGGCGGTTGTTAAATTACAGGCTGTTTTTAACATTATTCAGACTCAGCTCTCTGAACTAAAGCTTCTTTTAAATGTGGATAAAACCAAGATAATGCTCTTTTCAAAAGCTAAAAAGACACCAGAGCCTGTTTTAGATATTGTATCAACGCAAGGAACAAAACTTGAAGTTGTTGCCTGTTACAAATACCTTGGTATCTTGCTTGATGACTGTCTCTCTTTTAAACTTCATGTCAATAACCTGCTTAAAAAACTGAGGGTTAGGCTAGGTTTCTTTTTCAGGAATAAGTCCTGTTTCTCACTTGAGGCCAGGAAAAGGCTAGTCACTGTGACCTTTTTACCTGTGCTGGACTATGGTGATCTGCTGTATATGAATGCACCTGCCAACTACCTGAGCAAACTAGATGCTGCGTATCATAGTGCTCTGAGATTTGTCACAAACTGTAAAGCACTTACTCATCACTGTACATTGTATACCAAGGCAGGTTTACCATCACTCACTGTACGGAGGCTCAGTCACTGGTACACTTTTATCTATAAAGCTATGTTGGGCAAACTCCCGTATTATATCTGTTCATTGATAAAGCAGAAAGTTGCAAGCAGCTATTGTCTGCGATCACAGGATATAGTCTTGTTAGATGTGCCAAGAGTAAGGACTGTCTTAGGTAAGACAGCTTTTATGTGCGCAGCTCCACTTGCTTGGAACAGTCTACAGGCAAAATCGAAATTGAGCATTTTTATTTCTCTGAATGTATTTAAGGCACGTCTAAATGAAATGCTTTCTGACACTGGGTATTTGTAAATGTTGAATATGTAAATATGATATCCTCTGTTGTTTGTATGTTGTTTTTATGTTTCATGTGGAACTAAATGATGCAGGTCTCCCTTGTAAATGAGATCGATGATCTCAAGGGACCAATCTGTCTAAATAAAGGTTTGAAATGAAATGAAATGAAGTGTGTTATATTTGGTGCTAAAGTTTGCATTTGGTAAGTGTTTATGTAGTCTTGAGTGCAGTTCTTAATTTAGCAGGAGAAATTAGGTGTTTTGCACTTTGGGTGTGCGGTTTTGTGAATTGTGTTTAGTGTTCTGAGAAACTGAGCAATTAAAAAAAAAAAATGTGTTAGCAATCGAGAAACTGTAAGTGCTACGCATGTTTTATCCACTCAGTTAATGTTTTTCCAAAATTCTACGAATGTGTTTTCACGTTTGTAGCCATTGTAGCGTGTTATCACCTGTCGTCCTCCATACTACAGCCTTTAAAGAAACCGTGCACACACACATTGCTGTTAACATGTAGCAATTGTGAAACAGGACTGAAAGAGGCTCTGTCCAGTAAATGATATTCAGAGGTGAGTGAAGCTCATTACTCACTGTCACGGAGCGAGTGACAGGCACATCAGCCCTGAAAATGCTCACAGCGAGCTATTTTTAAATAACAGTGACAGAAACTTGAAGTTGAGTCCCATTTCATGTTTTTTCGACTGCTTGCCCCTTGTTGTCTGAAAAGCTGGCACAGATGCATACTATCCCAAACTTGTACATGACCTAATACCATAACCCCTCTCTTTATTGCTATTTTCCAACAGACCAATGTTCTGAAAAAAGCACATGGCAGACATATATTCCTCCTTCAGAGCAACTCCCATCCAAGGTCTCTTATAATTGGTTGCAGCTCTCCCGATGGTGTGAGCTGTGTCTAAGAGCATTAAACATACAGTTCAGTAGAGCCACAAAGGAACACTTCCTAGCTGTACCTGTCCCTTATGGAGGCCCCTTGTGGAGGAATATATTAACAGTCTGGGGTCACCGTAATGAGTCTGCAGTACATTGGAGGTTTTCATCATTCTTTGAGCCGCTGTTAGAGACACTCGGAAGAATTGAGACAGGTAAATTGATGAGGTGGTCTTACGTTGGCCTCTAGAGATCAAAATCAGGTTTGATAATAGTTTCTGAGATGCTTACAGTCATGGGTTTATTTTTCACACGTAGTTCTCTTTACTGTCATGTAATCTCAAGAACGTCAATAAGTCAATGAGATGGAGAAAATGTCCCTGACTTCAGCGTGACCTTTGATTTGTGGGCTCGGCTCAGGCAAGGATTGTTATTGGAGAATGGGATTGTTGCTTGAGCAATTATCTGGTGATAGAATCTTTATTTCTGATCAATTGTTGTTCACAATTAGGTGTACAAGTTCCAAATTGTCTGCAATAAAAGTTTGATTAGGTACAGTGAGATGGTGGAGAGAACCACCCTATATTTTTTATTTTGCATGAATGTTTCTTATTTTACATGGAGAACAAATGCTGTACAATAATTCAACTAAATTAAAAATTGAGGAAAAAATGTCAAATCTAAATTGCGTCGGTATTACAACAGGTTATTTGAAGTCCATACATGTTAGTCGTGTCTATATTGAGAGCTGTGGAGACAGTCCCTCAATCTTAGTCCCTTTAAGGTTTGACGAGGTTTATCACAGAGTGCTGCGCTTACTGTAAAGTTCAAAGGATTTATACTTTGACCTTTCATTGCACAAGCAATCAGATATCAGCTGGGTGTAGCGGCGTATTATAGCAGAGGACGTAACCATCGAAACAAAACTTTACTCGCTGTTTTTACGCTTCAAACCCTGTGCAGCCTGTGTTTCTCTAAAAGGACGTCATCCATTGCTATTGATGTAGAAGAGGCACAATTACTATAGCTAGGGCACTAAACGGGCTAGCTATGGCTTTCGTTTCCCTATTCCTTTATCCTAGCTTGTTTGCTAAGAAAGCTCTAGCTCCGCATATATAACCACTATGGACTGATGGCTTTGGGCCGGGTGATATGGCACTTTATTAGCGTGATTGCACAGTACAGTTAACATTGCGTATTTGCACATAATTTATACTAATTATGGAAGTAGTATTTTTTTAACTGATTAAACCGTATTTATTGAAATGTCGTCTGGATGCTGGGATAAGGATGACAGCGGTTGAGAGTAATCAGGGTGCAAATAATATGTTGAATGTATGTGGCTGATGATTGTGTGCACCTGGGGCCCTGGGTTGTCTCCTTCCCCCTCACCTGTGTCTAATTGCTCCCCCCTCACCTGTGTCTTGTTAGTCTGTGTGTGTATTTAGGTGCTGTGTCTTGAGAGGCTGGGAGAGTGTGTGTGAGATCCTGGTGGCTGCAGGCTGGGCTCGCGTGAACAGCAGCAGGATTGAGGCTGTGTGAACTTTGTGCACATTGTTTTAATAAATGCCCACGTCGGGTTATATTTTTGGACGTTCTGCCTCTGCCTCCTTGCTTGGTCTGGGCCGCTCAACGGTCAGTCTCACAATTGGTGCCAGAAGTGGGATAGAACAAGTAAGGAGTTGCAACGCCGAGAGGAAAACAAAACGACCAAATGGAGGAGCCCGATGACGGGGTGGCTATGCCTGGAACTGACCAGGGGGCCACGGCTACTGAGGCAGCAGGAGACGAGAGACAAGGAGGAGAAGCTAACGGACGAGCTAACAGAGACAAGGAGGAGAACAACAGTGAGTTCTAGGATTTAATATTACTTGTAGAAGTAACAAATGTGCACTGCTCACATGCTAACACACACGTAGGTATTGTTTGTTCACAGCTACGGTGGTCTCAATAGACACACACATTACATAGGTCTCATCCTCATTCTCTCATTCCATTCCCTGGATAGGCCATGCTTTGCAATATCCACCCCAGGCCTTTTCCTTATTTCCTCTATTTTCATGTATCATCTGAGACATGCAAGTAAATAAATAATAGCACAGGCCTCTCTTCAAAAGTAGGTTTAATTATTTTTAGCCAGCGTAATAGGGGGAGGGGGCTGTTTGTTCTGAGGGGTGACAACCGCTGTGCCGTGAACCTCCCTACATACAAGCAATTACACCACGTGTGTGTGTGTGTGTGTGTGTGTGTGTGTGTGTGTGTGTGTGTGTGTGTGTGTGTGTGTGTGTGTGTGTGTGTGTGTGTGTGTGTGTGTGTGTGTGTGTGTGTGTGTGTGTGTGTGTGTGTGTGTGTGTGTGTGTGTGTGTGTGTGTGTGTGTGTGTGTGTGTGTGTGTGTGTGTGTGTGTGTGTGTGTGTGTGTGTGTGTGTGTGTGTGTGTGTGTGTGTGTGTGTGTGTGTGTGTGTGTGTGTGTGTGTGTGTGTGTGTGTGTGTGTGTGTGTGTGTGTGTGTGTGTGTGTGTGTGTGTGTGTGTGTGTGTGTGTGTGTGTGTGTGTGTGTGTGTGTGTGTTGCAGACCATTTGCATGCACACAAACCTATATAACACACTATAGGAAAGGGAAAACCTAGGGCCATTTTTGTTATTTATTTTAAAATGGCTCACCTGAAGGAATTGTAAAAAGCTAATGTATAAGTTAGAGGAAAATCCCTTTTTAAAAGAAAGGGATTTAAGTGGAATTATTTTTTGTTTAATTATGGATATCACCTAATTAATCAAAGTCATTGAACTTTATTGTTGACGACAGTCATTAAGGCCTTTGATTGACTCTATTGTTTTCTGTTTATTGTAATTGAACTTTTTTGTTAAAGGGCTATTTTTTGTGCTATTGAACAGGTACAAAAAGGGAGTTTGCCTTAAAACATTTTAATGAATCTGCTTGTTCACAGAGGTGTCACACAATAATGGTTTTAGTGTTATTACAGAGGTTGCTATTAGTCCTCTGTGTTTGTTATGTTGGAGTTTGTATGGTGCCCCTATGATGTATTGACAAGTTGATCTCCTCTCGTGTCCTTGCATCAAAAAGCACATGTATTCTATAAGTCAGCTTCTAGACCATAGGATCCTGTACCCAAGAGAATACTCCTGCAATTGCCAGGGGGTATTTTTGAAAGATTGTGAGATAGTTTTTGCTCTGTGTGCAGGCACCCCATGCTCATGCTGCTGAGCTGAATAATAAATAAAACTATAAATGTATTAATATGGCTTCTTTTTCAAAATATATGCTACAAAGGGCTTCAAAATATTGTTACAACAGATACTGTTTAAAAATGGTGAGACAAAGTGATAAAAACAAGTTTATATACATGTATTGTTTATGTATTGTATTTACTCTTTACATACACACACAAAGTGCATAAACACATGTTCACATAGGGAGACCAGGTGCCAACAAGCCACATGTGGGACAAATAGGACATTTTTGCGGGGCAATGCGGGATATGTTACTGCGTTGCTTAGAGCTATATTAGATGTTTATATGATGTCTATCCAACCCTTAAGAACATTTCTATTAAACTATAAGCTTATAAATATTAATAAAAACACTTTACTTTGTTTTAATTGTTTGCACAAACTATGCAAGTGAAATATTGAATTTGTTTTGAATGAAAAACACCATAAACCGTAAATATAAGGAAAACCCAAACACTAATCAACGAGGTCACAATATCAATCGGCAGAGCAATAGCCTTTAGGCAAAACACAGAAGATCAACTAAATATATGACATAAAATGAACTTACCAAAGCTGAAGTAAATGGTCAACTTCTTTCATTTTCTTTCCGTTATACAGATTTGAATCGCTATACGCTGCTGCTCTCTCTCGTCTCCTCTTCACAACTACACTTTTTGCGGCACACATACTTACAGCCAATCAGCTCTGAATTATGAGATGACGTTTTGGTGGAGTTGCCAGCACTTTGCCCCACTGGTGATTATTTTTTTGCCGCACAGTTTGAATACAAAAAGACTCGGAGCATGCGCAGTGTAATTTCTACAGCGAGAGAGAGGGGCAGCCCGGAGCTTTC
Source organism: Notothenia rossii (assembly GCF_949606895.1). Classification (NCBI taxonomy): domain Eukaryota; kingdom Metazoa; phylum Chordata; class Actinopteri; order Perciformes; family Nototheniidae; genus Notothenia; species Notothenia rossii. Next base: position 53,642,850 of record NC_136907.1, on the reverse strand, counting down.
CCCACATCGCTCAACCCGGCTCAATAGGTACACTGTAGACACTGATTAAAAGAACATAGACTAAAACAGCAATGTACAGACGAATCAGATGACTAAACATGATTTTAAAATATATTTTAAGAGATATATGTTTTGCATATTTTTGGAATTATTATTTTTAACTTTCTGCTTACACTAGGTGGGGCTGTGTGCCTAATGGCCCTAATGACGAGTTGCCACTGGATTTACATCTGACACAGCTAATGGTGATGATAGTCCTCTCGTTTTCTACACACCTTTGTAAAAAATCCTTGTTTAAGACGGGCGACTGTCGATCAAATGCGGGACATCGGCAAAATGTATGGGACAAATGATCAAAATGCTGTGCAGTCCCACACAAAGTGGGACACCTGGTCGCCCTATGTTCACATGCTATACACCCATTTGCACATACAACTAGAGAAAACAAGTTTAAAGGGTACAACAGGGAAAGCTTTTGCTGCTTGAAACAACAACAAATAATCTGTGATATTATAAGAAATGTAAGAAATCATTCACATGCAACACCCAACAGTTATGGTGGTGGTTTGCAAGTGGCAGATCACTAAAATGTGTTCTCTCCTGCTCAATTGTATCTGTCTTTGCTTTGACAGAGGAACTACAGGTAATACATTAAACTAGCGGTACACCTTGAGAATCACTGAAATATTCATGGAGGTACACAGGGGAAATGTCAGTCAAAGTTGAAGTTCCAAAGCCACCACCACTGATGGTTATTCACGCCTAATGTACATTTTGAGAATATTTATTGTTTAATTTGTCTATTTTATCAAACACCATATTCACTGAAAAAATGGGTATGCGTTTTTTAGATGTTAATAATCACCATTGTGCAAGTAAGGTAGTAGGTGTAAAGGCTTGACATACTGCTGATATTTCCTAAAGGAATATATTACTTGGAAAACTTGTTTCACATGGAAACAGCGTGCATTGTGGACATTTATCCCTACAGTAGAACCATATTTTTCTTCACTGGTTGTACTAGTCACCACAGACAGTTCAGCCTCTGACTTTCTGTCGTTAGGCAAAAAAAAATCATTATTGACCAGATTTGTGTCAAAGGCGTCTGTATGCTTCCCTTCTCCTTTGATGGAAAAGGTGAGCTGTGTGTGCTGAATGTTGAACTACCTAATGGAAAATGTATAATCTATCTCTTTCAAATTGTTGATCTTTCATGGGTGAAATTAAAGTCTTTCATGTCGTGAGGACGCAAAAGGCCAGAGAGTCAGAATAAACCTGTCTGACAAAAATGTCAGTCACACTTATTTAATTGTTAGCTTTTCCGGCCTTTTCTTTTTATTTCAAACTTGAAAGTCAGCAATCGGGGAAAATAACATTTGAAGTGATATCAGCAACAACAAAAAAAGGTTAATGTTCAAAGGTGATTTAGTGATTATACATCAAATAAGCATGCAAATACATGCATTATTCACAAACGGTAATTTGATTGCAAAATGATTTATTCCAATGGAATAGCATGAGTGAGTTTGTTTATAAATCTGCGCACATCTTTTAGGTGAACTTCAACCTTGGTGAACTGTATGCAAATTAACTGTTGACAAATAGCAGAAAACTAGCTTGGTGGTGGGGAATTAAAGGGCTCTAGAGTCCAAATATGGGAAGGTTATTGTATCTTAATGGCCTCACCCAGGGGTTACATTGGGATTTGTTATGAAGGGGGCCAGTGTTTACCACAGAATAGGATGACTACCTCACTCCCCGTAATTAGGAGACTGGCTGAAGGCTAATCTAGCCAGCTACCGAGCTAAAAAGCTTGTTAGCTGAAAAAGTAGGTGAGAATATTATATTATAATGGTTAGCTTGCTAGCTACTTACTGCACAGCGGCATAGCTAGTTTTTTTCAACTCTATAATATTATGAGTGAATCACGGGATTGAGACATTGCAGTAGTCAGGACCTTCTGTCTTTTAGTGCTAACTGGCTTTTTTTAAAGCTCAAAGGAATGGTTGATGATTTAGCATTTTGACTAACATCTGTTTAATGAACTGATGATTGGATTTGTACTTTTGTTTTCATCACCTACACTTCATATTTATCTATGTTTTATCAGTTGTTTTTCATTCATGTTTTTGGATATACCAGAAGGCATTTTAAATCAGAGCTGAGAGGGTGTCAAACAGTGGCGTCAATTCAGCCAAAGCTAAGGTATGGCAAGGTTACTAGTCACATGACTTAACTACAGTATCAATCAATATACATGCCCAGCAAATAATCATAACAAAAGTGACAAGTCTGCTATGTAGGTTTTCTGTGTGGTTAGGAAAATTTGAACTTTTTCAAATGCAGCCTCACTCACATCCCGCTAGCGCAAGTAACTATGGACACAAACACTTAACTACGCACGTCAATCAATCAATTCAGTCAAATGCGCCGTTACGCATCCGTTTTCAGCACCATGGATAGCAAGCGGCAGGGTTAGACAGCAGTAATAGCCTTTCTGACACAATTTCACTCTTTCTGTTCACTTCATTCACTATGTAATTGCAACAATATCACGTGAACATACCAGGTAAACTGCTGTAAACTGTTAAAGTCCAAATATAAAGAGGAGAGGGAGGGAGGGAGAGAGGAGAGGGAGGGAGGGAGAAGAAAAGAGAAAGAGAAATCATATTAATAAGATGTTTGGGTATCTTACTTTGAGATGAACTTTATTAATTATTCCACAAGTGGATAACGGCGGGTCCTCAAAGCAGCAAAGTTATTGACGAGTTCATCTGCGTCCAGGGATTTTACGACAGCAGGCTCAACAGCCATCAACATGAGGTTTGTGAGCCTGTCATCGCTCATGGTGGTCCGCAGGTAAGTCTTGACTCTTTTTAAAACGGAAAAGAATCTTTCGTTGGATGCAGTGGAGACAGGAATTGTTGCTGCGATCTTGAATAGCTTGATAACCTCTGAAAAAGCGACAGACATGGTCTTCAGTCGTGTCAAAGCCAGCATTATGTTTTTCTCCTCCTCCACGTCCTCCTTCATCTCAAGTTCAGGGAAAGCTTTTGCTGTGTGACACTGGGAACTGAGAAGGGTGGTGTCGATCAGTTCATCATAGAGTTGTGCAAACTGTTCCATTTTAACTACATCCATGAAATGGGGAGATGAACAATCAAATGCCTGGATAGCATTAAGTAGCTCATCATTATCTGTAAATCGGCGATCTAACTCAGAGATGAAGCGGTCCAGTGTTTCAAAGTATAGTCTTTTTTCTTGGCCATCTCCTGTTTGTCTCTGGCCACTGGATGATCCGACAATAAACCCTGCCAAGGCTTTGGACACACTCCGTGCTCTTGCTGGTCGCAGAGGGGCAGTGTCGCTGCTTGGGAGGCCGAGCTCTTTGGAAAATGCCTTGGCTCTGCTCAGTGTGTCCTGGTACTCTTTATCTGACCTCATCTTTTCCAGCTGGGCCTTAGTACTCCGTATGAGGTTGGAAGCCATCGTGATTGCAATGTCTTTTGTCTGAAGCTGTTCAGACAGTCCATAAGTGAGATTTAAGATTTTTTCTAGGACATGAAGACGCACAACAAAAGTGACTGTCAGCATATTTGTCCGAAGTCCAGCAGCTTCAGTTGAACCCTCTGCATGAGCGTCAATAGTGGCATCTAACACAGCTAGTATAGCCTCGTAGCGCAGTTTTATCTTCTGTAGAGCCCTATACCAATACAGCCACCGAGTGGGACAGGTGCGCTCCAAGTGCAGTATTTTGTTGTGTCCCAACTTCTTTTGAGCCTCAATGAAAAGCATGTGTCTGGTATTGCTATTTGCAATACAAGTATATAGTGTTTGAACAACACCAAAAAACTCTGCCATCTCTGGTATTTCAGTTATCGAGCTCACAAGCACAAGATTTAGTCTATGTGCATGACAGTGTATATACGCTGCATGCGGCACTTTTTCACGTATTAAAGCCTGCACTCCACGCACATTACCCCGCATAACACTTGCACCATCGTAGCATTGTGCAACACACAGCTGAATATCTAAACTCGATAATTCCTTTATTATTTTCTGGGCCAGGGATTCAGCTGTCAGGTCCTTCATGTGATAGGTTCCAATGGCTCTTTCCTTTATAATCCCGTCATGTACATAACGGATCAAAATGGCCAGCTGCTCCTTCTTAGACAGGTCTTTCGTTTCATCCACTAACACTGAAAAGTACCGTGCTTCTCCTACTTCATTTATGATTATACTTCTGATATTTTCCCCAATAACTCTCACCATATCATTCTGGGCTTCTGGGGAAGAATAGTGCGCATACCTGCGTTCCTGTTTGCTTTTCACGTTCCTGTCATCTGTTGCAATAACGTCCAAAAGTTCAAGGAAATTTCCTTTATTTTCATCCTCATCTCTCTCGTTGTGGCCACGGAGAGGGAGGGCCTGTCTTCCCAGAAATGACGTGATTTTGAACAAGGATTTGACGTGAGCCCGGTTCTCCTGCACCTCATCTGTCCTGTTTGCGTCAATCCGACTTGCGATGGATTCCTTATGTCCGCTGATCACAGCCTTAAAGTTAGACCACGCTAATGCAGCACAATTGTGTCTACTGCTCCCTTGATGATCCCGGAGATTTTTTTTCATGTTCTTCCAACATGTGTATCCAGTGTCTATGAACACACGCAGTCCATGCCTGTCACCTGTTAAAGTTGAGGCTCCTCCAAAATGACGGCATGCAAAGCAATAAACTGCATCTTCTTGCGCAGAATATTCAACCCAGTCATATTCCTGATACACACTGACATTAAAGCGTCTTCCATTTCTAGTTGGGAAGTGGGTCAAACGAGGACGCCTGAGTCCGTCTGTTTTACATCCACTAATATCCTTCTTCTCTGCTCCAGTTGACCCAGAGGCTGCTACTGCTGCTGCACCCGGGCCTTGACCTTCCTTATCGCTGTCCACGTCTGATCCAGCTCTTTCAATCTGAGAAATTGGTGGGGACTCAGACTCGGATTCAATTCGAGAAGTCGGTGTGGACGAGTTCTCAGCCTCCATGCATGTAGTCTCCGTCTCCCTGTTAGCATCTGCATCCCCGGCGCAGGTGCTGGAGTGGCTAACAGCCTCGTTAACAGCTTGAATCCCACCTTCACTACCTGGTCCTTCTCCCTCTGCTGCTGGGGCAACATTGGAGCCATCACCTTCACCTGCCTTTTTTTTGATAAAAAAAGATTCTAAAGTTCTTTGCTTTCTTTTCATTTTAGTTAATTAGCTTAGCCGAAAAATAAAAAAAACCGCGATAACATGACCCGCTCTGACCTCCGGCGGCTTCTCGTCAGGAGATACCACATTTCAAGATAGGGAGGGGGGATACGTTACGATAAGTATTGGGAAAGATAATATCTAGACTAGAGAAATCGATTGTGTTGTTCTGATTTTCATTTGTATTTAATTTATATGTATTAAATAATAGAATAATCAATACAAATTGACACAGAGTAATTCCATAAATTTATTTTTTTAAAACGAACATTTACATTTTCCCCTGGAGCCAAGGTGTGGCAGCTGCCATACCTTGCCATACCCAATTGACGCCTCTGGTGTCAAAGCACGTGACTTATTTCAGTTTCAGTAAAAAACGTAAGGATATGGCTGCAGATTTAGCCTACATTTGAGGCTGTCCTGCTGACTGTCCAACCCAGTCTCACGGCATTTCGTGTTATAGTCACAACATTTAATCAATCGATTCGTGTTCACCAACACGATTTTCACCTTTTTTCCGTGTCACACAGAACGATTTTAGAAGCAATGCATTTCTATTGGTAGTATGTTTCGTGCCTGCAACACATCTTTTTGTCCGGTTGGGTCTTGGAAGACCAGAAGCTGTGTGGTTCATAAAAACATGTTCTTTATACAGTGATGCAAACTTGTCACCTTTCGGCGAAATTCGCCGTTTTGAATCCAAAATAGGTCCTTTGTGTGATTCATGTAGATCTGCAATACAAATATTTGTGGAGTATGGGGGGTCTGGGACCCGGAGTAATCTACGGCCGTGAGCTGTTATGTGCCATCATCATGGTGTTCTTTTTTAATATTTTATAATGAAGTGCGAGCTGTGTGCTCGAGTCTTCCTGCCTGTCGGCTCTGCCCATGGATGTATAATAAGGCTCTGCTGCTCCTAGATCAGGGGTCACCAACCTTTTTTTAGGACGAGGGCTACTTTCAAAAAATAAAAAAAGTCGGGGGCTACTTTTACTCCTCTTTTTTTTGTTTTTGGCACTATATATATTTAGCACATTTTAACATTATTATATGCTTACCTTTAACGTTTGGGTCTATGGGACCCGTTTTCAGTGTTTACTAAAATAACATGTATGCAATTTAATTATTTTAACCTGCTTTATTTTGGGGGGGGACCTCACATCCTCCAGGGGAATTCTTTTTTAAATGTTGAAGTGAAATGCATCAATCTGGAGCACAAAATGAATTGATGGATACAGCTCTCAACACTCATATGAAAGGGAGTTGTATACTTTTCAATAATCCAAACATCTTTAGGATATGATCAGAACCAATAACAAATCATTTCAACTTGTTTATTCTTATCTTATGTTACTTAGCATTCTATCTTTTCATTTATGCATATTTGACTAATCACTCCCCTTTTAAACTGTTTTTTTAAGGAAATTACGCCATGTGTATGTGTGCGTCAAGTGCATTAAATATATATGCAAGTTGCAACACACACACAGTAAAACTCTGCCCCTCATGTGTGGTATCGGCTGGCATGATAGGCTGTTCAATGGGGCTGATGTGTAGATTCTGCCAGAAGGAAAATCAGCGGGGAGGTGCCACATTGCTTTTCTTCCCGACTGCAACGCTGGTCCCGCAAATCAAGCCACAACGTGATTGGTCGATATTCATTGTGGGGGAGGGGGGAGGAGGGGTGTTAGATAGATATAGAGTTGTAGTACGTAGATAGGGTTCGCTATGATTGAGGTTTTGTTTATGCATAGGGTAGGTTCTTTTAATTACATTTCCTTTTTTGTTTTGTGTATTTTATACATTTTGGATTTGCTTGGCGAGATATTTTTAGAACATGCCCGGCGGTCGACTCAAGTTGCCCATGCGGGCGACTAAGTGCCCGCGGGCACCGTGTTGGCTACCCCTGTCCTAGATGATAGTCTAACTTCAGCAGCTACATTACCTACCGGTGCGTTCCTTAATATTAACTGCGCGTCCGGAGTCACTGTGGCACAGATTGGACCGCTGGTGAACAGCTGTTAGAACGGGCCGTTCAGGTGTTCAGAGCAGAGCTCCCTGTCGGAGCGGCAGAGCGTGATGTGGAATCGTTGAGCGAGCGAGCGAGCGAGCGAGCTAGCTAGCATACATTGTCACTAACTGCTAACGTTAGCTTTAGCCTTCTATTTCTAATAGTTTTTTTCATAGGCTATAAACAGAGGTGGTATATATATATATATATATATATATATATATATATATATATATATATATATATATATAGTACTTGAGTAAAAGTAGAAGCATTCAGATCTTGTACTAGAGTAAAAGTACTCAGGTCTTGTACTAGACTAGAGTAAAAGTAGAAGCACACAGATCTTGTACTAGAATAAAAGTAGAAGTACTCAGATCTTGTACTAGAGTAAAAGTACTCAGATCTTGTACTAGAGTAAAAGTACTCAGGTCTTGTACTAGACTAGAGTAAAAGTAGAAGCACACAGATCTTGTACTAGAGTAAAAGTAGAAGCACACAGATCTTGTACTAGAGTAAAAGTAGAAGCACACAGATCTTGTACTAGAGTAAAAGTAGAAGCACACAGATCTTGTACTTGAGTAAAAGTAGAAGCACAAAGATCTTGTACTTGAGTAAAAGTAATAGTACCAGAGTGTAGGAATACTCTGTTACAGTAAAAGTCCTGCATTCAACATGTTCCTCAAGTAAAAGTAGAAAAGTATTATCCAGTGGCGTTTTCTCCTTGAGGCCAAGGGAAGCCAGGCTTCCCCTGTTTTTTCGGATTGTAGTTATCATTTTAATAAATAAATAAAAACACTTCGTTTAGTTTCGGAAATTCTTTGTTGTGTGTTGCTGCCGGCCCTTCTCTCCCCATTCTCATTGAGTATTTTACAAAGAGTGAAACAGCGCCCCTCTAGATGTTATGGTGAAACAGTAGATTGCACTCTGTTGCGAGAGGAGGCCAGCCGGGTTATGGCTAGAAAGGATCCGTCTTGTGTAAAACTGTCGCGAGAGTTTGCAAGTCACGTGGCTGAATGTCTAAGTTTGGCAGGCAGCCTTTCAGTTACGATTGTTAACATCAGTGGGCCACATCAAATGATGGTGAGAAGCTAAACTATCTATTAATTATGTCAATTACAGGGAGTGTGATTGTTGAAATAGGGTGTTAGCGGTATTACTGTTCAAAGAAGAATTACAACACTGTAGATCACCAACACTGGTGTATTTTTTATTCACAGACAAGTCAACGTTGTCACAGTAAAAGTCCCAAGATAGCTCCTGGCAGAGGCGTCAATTGGGTATGGCAAGGTATGGCAGCTGCCACACCTTGGCTCCAGGGGAAAATGTAAATGTTCGTTTTAAAAAAATTAATTTATGGAATTACTCTGTGTCAATTTGTATTGATTATTCTATTATTTAATACATATAAATTAAATACAAATGAAAATCAGAACAACACAATCGATTTCTCTAGTCTAGATATTATCTTTCCCAATACTTATCGTAACGTATCCCCCCTCCCTATCTTGAAATGTGGTATCTCCTGACGAGAAGCCGCCGGAGGTCAGAGCGGGTCATGTTATCGCGGTTTTTTTTATTTTTCGGCTAAGCTAATTAACTAAAATGAAAAGAAAGCAAAGAACTTTAGAATCTTTTTTTATCAAAAAAAAGGCAGGTGAAGGTGATGGCTCCAATGTTGCCCCAGCAGCAGAGGGAGAAGGACCAGGTAGTGAAGGTGGGATTCAAGCTGTTAACGAGGCTGTTAGCCACTCCAGCACCTGCGCCGGGGATGCAGATGCTAACAGGGAGACGGAGACTACATGCATGGAGGCTGAGAACTCGTCCACACCGACTTCTCGAATTGAATCCGAGTCTGAGTCCCCACCAATTTCTCAGATTGAAAGAGCTGGATCAGACGTGGACAGCGATAAGGAAGGTCAAGGCCCGGGTGCAGCAGCAGTAGCAGCCTCTGGGTCAACTGGAGCAGAGAAGAAGGATATTAGTGGATGTAAAACAGACGGACTCAGGCGTCCTCGTTTGACCCACTTCCCAACTAGAAATGGAAGACGCTTTAATGTCAGTGTGTATCAGGAATATGACTGGGTTGAATATTCTGCGCAAGAAGATGCAGTTTATTGCTTTGCATGCCGTCATTTTGGAGGAGCCTCAACTTTAACAGGTGACAGGCATGGACTGCGTGTGTTCATAGACACTGGATACACATGTTGGAAGAACATGAAAAAAAATCTCCGGGATCATCAAGGGAGCAGTAGACACAATTGTGCTGCATTAGCGTGGTCTAACTTTAAGGCTGTGATCAGCGGACATAAGGAATCCATCGCAAGTCGGATTGACGCAAACAGGACAGATGAGGTGCAGGAGAACCGGGCTCACGTCAAATCCTTGTTCAAAATCACGTCATTTCTGGGAAGACAGGCCCTCCCTCTCCGTGGCCACAACGAGAGAGATGAGGATGAAAATAAAGGAAATTTCCTTGAACTTTTGGACGTTATTGCAACAGATGACAGGAACGTGAAAAGCAAACAGGAACGCAGGTATGCGCACTATTCTTCCCCAGAAGCCCAGAATGATATGGTGAGAGTTATTGGGGAAAATATCAGAAGTATAATCATAAATGAAGTAGGAGAAGCACGGTACTTTTCAGTGTTAGTGGATGAAACGAAAGACCTGTCTAAGAAGGAGCAGCTGGCCATTTTGATCCGTTATGTACATGACGGGATTATAAAGGAAAGAGCCATTGGAACCTATCACATGAAGGACCTGACAGCTGAATCCCTGGCCCAGAAAATAATAAAGGAATTATCGAGTTTAGATATTCAGCTGTGTGTTGCACAATGCTACGATGGTGCAAGTGTTATGCGGGGTAATGTGCGTGGAGTGCAGGCTTTAATACGTGAAAAAGTGCCGCATGCAGCGTATATACACTGTCATGCACATAGACTAAATCTTGTGCTTGTGAGCTCGATAACTGAAATACCAGAGATGGCAGAGTTTTTTGGTGTTGTTCAAACACTATATACTTGTATTGCAAATAGCAATACCAGACACATGCTTTTCATTGAGGCTCAAAAGAAGTTGGGACACAACAAAATACTGCACTTGGAGCGCACCTGTCCCACTCGGTGGCTGTATTGGTATAGGGCTCTACAGAAGATAAAACTGCGCTACGAGGCTATACTAGCTGTGTTAGATGCCACTATTGACGCTCATGCAGAGGGTTCAACTGAAGCTGCTGGACTTCGGACAAATATGCTGACAGTCACTTTTGTTGTGCGTCTTCATGTCCTAGAAAAAATCTTAAATCTCACTTATGGACTGTCTGAACAGCTTCAGACAAAAGACATTGCAATCACGATGGCTTCCAACCTCATACGGAGTACTAAGGCCCAGCTGGAAAAGATGAGGTCAGATAAAGAGTACCAGGACACACTGAGCAGAGCCAAGGCATTTTCCACAGAGCTCGGCCTCCCAAGCAGCGACACTGCCCCTCTGCGACCAGCAAGAGCACGGAGTGTGTCCAAAGCCTTGGCAGGGTTTATTGTCGGATCATCCAGTGGCCAGAGACAAACAGGAGATGGCCAAGAAAAAAGACTATACTTTGAAACACTGGACCGCTTCATCTCTGAGTTAGATCGCCGATTTACAGATAATGATGAGCTACTTAATGCTATCCAGGCATTTGATTGTTCATCTCCCCATTTCATGGATGTAGTTAAAATGGAACAGTTTGCACAACTCTATGATGAACTGATCGACACCACCCTTCTCAGTTCCCAGTGTCACACAGCAAAAGCTTTCCCTGAACTTGAGATGAAGGAGGACGTGGAGGAGGAGAAAAACATAATGCTGGCTTTGACACGACTGAAGACCATGTCTGTCGCTTTTTCAGAGGTCATCAAGCTATTCAAGATCGCAGCAACAATTCCTGTCTCCACTGCATCCAACGAAAGATTCTTTTCCGTTTTAAAAAGAGTCAAGACTTACCTGCGGACCACCATGAGCGATGACAGGCTCACAAACCTCATGTTGATGGCTGTTGAGCCTGCTGTTGTAAAATCCCTGGACGCAGATGAACTCGTCAATAACTTTGCTGCTTTGAGGACCCGCCGTTATCCACTTGTGGAATAATTAATAAAGTTCATCTCAAAGTAAGATACCCAAACATCTTATTAATATGATTTCTCTTTCTCTTTTCTTCTCCCTCCCTCCCTCTCCTCTCTCCCTCCCTCCCTCCCTCCCTCTCCTCTTTATATTTGGACTTTAACAGTTTACAGCAGTTTACCTGGTATGTTCACGTGATATTGTTGCAATTACATAGTGAATGAAGTGAACAGAAAGAGTGAAATTGTGTCAGAAAGGCTATTACTGCTGTCTAACCCTGCCGCTTGCTATCCATGGTGCTGAAAACGGATGCGTAACGGCGCATTTGACTGAATTGATTGATTGACGTGCGTAGTTAAGTGTTTGTGTCCATAGTTACTTGCGCTAGCGGGATGTGAGTGAGGCTGCATTTGAAAAAGTTCAAATTTTCCTAACCACACAGAAAAGCTACATAGCAGACTTGTCACTTTTGTTATGATTATTTGCTGGGCATGTATATTGATTGATACTGTAGTTAAGTCATGTGACTAGTAACCTTGCCATACCTTAGCTTTGGCTGAATTGACGCCACTGGCTCCTGGTGCAATAAAATGTTCCCTTTCAGTGTTTTACTATTATGTCTGATGTTTCTCTATTAATATTGCTGCTGCATTAATGTGTATGTTGCATGTTACTGCTGTAGATGTATTTCCGAGCCGCTCCAACGAGAGTTACAACGAGAACGTGACGTCATATTTACACAAGACGGATCCTTTCTAACCATAACCGGCCAGCCGAAATTGGCTTCCCTTGGTGAAAAAAAATGGAGGGATTGACCAATCAGACAAGGCTTACGTCATGCCCCTGCCAACCAGTGATTAGTCAGGGCCATGCCAAGGGTTATGGCTAGAAAGGATCCGTCTAATGTAAATATGACGTCACGTTCTCGTTCTAACTCTCGTTGTAATCGGAGCGGCTCGGTTGTAATCGGAGCGGCTCGGAAGCGCAGTCACGTGGCTGAATGTTTACGTTTGGGATGGCGAGAAACTAAACTATATTAAGTATGTAAATACTTGTTAGCGGTCTTGCTGTTGAAAGAAGAATGACAACACTGTAGATCAGCAACACTATGGTTTATTTTGTATTCACAGGCAAGTCAACGTTGTTGCAGTAAAAGTCCCAAGATAGCTCCTGGTGCAATAAAATATATGTTGCATGTTACTGCTGTAGATGTGTTTACCTCTTTTATATCCCGTTGGGTAGTTTAATCTTCAGCAATACATCATATTCTATAATATCATCATATATGTGTAGCTTTGTCTCTGTCGTATCTTTCAAAAGTAAAGTGAAACAGCTGTTTTCAGTTTTGTGATGTATTTTCCAGCTGATCCAAGAGGCTTTTTAAACACCTTACTTGGCTTAAAAGGGAGGAGAATTTTCTCAACACATAAAGGAACACTTTATCCTTCAGTTTATCACAAACATTACATCAACACATTTGGAGATCCTAATTTGAATTCAGTCTGTAATTTGATATTAAGGTTTTAATAATGAAATGAGGTCATGAATCGAGTTCAAGGTTAAGATCATCTTTATTATCCTATGTACAAAAATTAACATACAACATTAATATAACAGTAACAAATAAAACAAAATAACATTATGCAACTCTGATCTTCTTGCTGATACTTTTCAAAGTTACTTTTACATTTGCTCTACTTCTCCTGCTACTGTTTGCTCTGCTTTCAACTTCTCTTTCAACTCTGCTCTTTACTCTGCTTTCCCTGTTTCCTCTGTTCTCCTCTCCTCATCTTCTCCTCAGACTATCCTCCTTTTGCTGTATCCTCTCCTCTCCTGTTCTCCTATCCTCATACTCTCCTCCTTTTGCTGTCTCCTCTCCTCTGTTCTCCTCATCTCCTCTCCTCCTCAGACTCTCCTCCTTTTGCTGTTAGATATTTAGACTGTAATGACAGCTTATGATATACTTTTTATAACTACATAAATCACATGCAACGGATTAAAAACGTTGTTTTACTTACCACCTCTTTACAGCTCCATTCATCTCCAAGCTTCCAACATTCACCTGGCGGTGGTGCCTTGGATGAAAACAACTTTTGATATGATACAATACAACAACAATAGTTAACACCTAGCCACAGCAATAAGCACAATGAGAAGACTAATGGTCTCTTTTATACCAATTTATATTGGAGTGAAATGAACTGTGCCATGTCACATAGGATTGGCTGTGTTTTGTGAATATAGAGGAGATGGCAAAAGTAAATATACTTTGTTCTTACCTAAAGCATCTATCCTCCTCTTCGTACCCCTGCCTGCTCCTCCCGCATTAGACTCTGGGGACTTAGCTTTTAAAATCTTGTTCAAGCTGTCCACTCTGTAGTTGGATCTCATGACCTCAGCTTTATGACCCACCCGGCCTGAAAAAGGGTGTCTACGATGGCTGGTACTGAGAGGTGTTATGGTCCTCTTCTGCCTTTTGTGTTTGGGGGGCGTGAAGGTGAGAGGAAGACTACTGTCATGTGGGGTGTGTTGCGTTACGCCCTCCAAAAGATCATTTAGTCTTGATATTACTGTACACATGAACGTCTCATCCTGTAGGTGGTATGTGTGCTCAGTAATTTCCCGCAACAAGGTCCCACACTGCTGTCGTTTCCTATCTCTTGAGGACTTTGAGTGGTTACCACTGCTCTGATTACAACGAGAGTTAGAACGACGTCTCTTCCCGCGTCCCGCCCACCCCGACCCTTTCCGATTACAGCCGAGCCGCTCCGTTTACAACGAGAGTTAGAACGAGAACGTGACGTCATATTTACATTAGACGGATCCTTTCTAGCCATAACCCATGCCAAGGGAAGCCAGAGGCGGCTGGCTTCGCTTGCCTCACAATCCAATCAAATCACATCAACTAGTGTTCCAGTGACGCGTCATAAAAGCCGGAAGTAAGCTGCGCTCGGTTTCCCTCATGGATTTATAATATGACAAATCGACAAAAAAGCAATGGGATTTCTCCATAGGATTTTGGAAAATAGCTCGAAATAAGGTCAGTGGAAAACTAACCTGTTAAGTGCATGTTTTGTTCAGTCGGATAATATCCACATGTATACCCTACTTTTATAATTTTCGAATCATAAATCTAATCGATAGAAGATAGATAGTGTCACTGCACCACTCTCACCGCCGTTAGAAAGTAGCAAGCAACTGAAGCAAGTGCAATTATGGAGGGTGGAGATTTGGAGTATTTAATCAAAAATAATTGTACTAAACTTCCGCTACAGCAGCAACAACAAATACAATCTCATGACAGGCCAATGCTCAAACGGAAAAAGGAGCTAATCGGACGTAAAACGTTAAAGGTCTCCTGATTTAGTTTGTGAATGAATGCTTATTAGAGTTTCGGCTGGAGAGTGCGCACGGACCTGTCGGTCACAGGCGTGTGTAAGTCCTGCATCTGTATGATACAAATGTGTGTAAAATGATACCGGGTGCTGTAATCACTCATCTGGTTACGTTATTACATTGACCACCACACCCCCGACCCAAAAGAAAGGACGTGTTATTGGCTTCCCCTAATTTTTTCCCCACGCCACGCTACTGGTATTATCATCAAAATATAGTTAAAGTATCGACAGTAAAATTAGTCATTGTGCAGATTGGTCCACTTCAGAATAATAGATATATGTTTTATAATGATTGATCATGAAAGTGTTCTCAAAGCTGGTAAAGGTGCAGCTAGTTTGAATTACTTTGTATACTAAAGGGTAGCTTGTGGATTTACTCCAGGTGGAACTAAAGTCTGATTTAACACTTGATTATATTTCACATCATTCATCCACATCTGTAAACTAACTAAAGGTATTAAATACATGTAGTGGAGTAGAAGTACACCATGTACCTCTGAACTTTAGTGGAGTAGGAGAACAAAGTAGCAAAACATTGACATACTTAAATAAAGTACAAGTATCTCAAAATTGTGCCCAAGTATAGTACTTGTTGAGTTTATGAACTTAGTTACTTTACACCATGTGGCTATAAAGATAGAAAGACTAAGCCTTGCACAGAGGCATGAAAATACATTTTCAAAATGCTCAACAGTGCTGCCAAAATTATAAACTGACTGCTACACAATTTAAAATAAATGCTTTTATATATTTCTATTAGATGTGACTCTTTGGCGTTTCTGTTATTAGTAACACTGCTGCTTTAGTTGTTCTGCTAAAATCCTCTGTTATTCCTCATTTTAAAGCCGATATTCCGTGGGGTAGGGGAGCCGGGGGCTCGGATCCTTGTCACCTTTTTCATACCTGATGAGTTTGCATCCCTGTTTATATATACAGGACTGTCTCAGAAAATTAGAATATTGTGATAAAGTTCTTTATTTTCTGTAATGCAATTTAAAAAAAAAAAAAAAAAAAAAAAAAAAAGTCATACATTCTGGATTCATTACAAATCAACTGAAATATTGCAAGCCTTTTATTATTTTAATATTGCTGATTATGGCATACAGCTTAAGAAAACTCAAATATCCTATCTCTAAATATTAGAATATCATGAAAAAGTATACTAGTAGGGTGTTCAACGAATCACTTGAATCGTCTAATTAACTCGAAACACCTGCAAGGGTTTCCTGAGCCTTGAAAAACACTCAGCTTGGTTCAGTAAACTAAATCACAAGTATGGGGAAGACTGCTGATCTGACTGCTGTCCAGAGGACCGTCATTGACACCCTCCATCAGGAGGGTAAGACACAAAAAGAAATTTCTCAAAGAGCAAGCTGTTCACAGAGTGCAGTTTCAAAGCACATCCACAAAAAGTCTATTGGAAGGGGGAAATGTGGCAGGAAACGCTGCACAACCAAGAGAGATGACCGCAGCCTTAACAGCATTGTGAAGAAGAGTCGCTTCCAGAATTTGGGGGAGCTTCAAAGACAGTGGACTGAAGCTGGAGTCCAGGTATCAAAAGTCACTGTTCACAGACGTGTCCGGGAAATGGGCTACAATAGCCGTATTCCCATGGTCAAGCCACTTCTGAACTCAAGACAACGGAAGAGGCGTCTGACTTGGGCTAAGGAAAAGAAGCACTGGACAGTTGCACAGTGGTCCAAAGTCCTCTTTTCAGACGAAAGCAAGTTTTGTATTTCATTTGGAAGTCAAGGCGCCAGAGTCTGGAGAAAGGCTGGAGAGGAGCAAAATCCAAGTTGCTTGAAATCCAGAGTGAAGTTCCCACAGTCAGCGATGGTTTGGGGAGCCATGTCAGCTGCTGGTGTTGGTCCACTGTGTTTCATCAAGCCCAGAGTAAATGCAGCTGTGTACCAAGAGATTTTAGAGCACTACATGCTTCCGTCTGCTGAAAAGCTCTATGGAGATGAGGAATTCATTTTCCAGCATGATCTGGCACCTGCCCACAGTGCCAAAACCACCAGTAACTGGTGTACTGACCATGGCATTACTGTCCTCGATTGGCCTGCAAATTCCCCTGACCTGAACCCCATAGAGAATATGTGGGGTATTGTGAAGAAGAAGCTGAAAGACACCAGACCCAACAATGCTAATGAGCTAAAGGCCGCTATTGAAGCATCCTGGGCATCCATAACACCTCAGCAATGCCACAGGCTGATTGCCTCCATGCCACGCTGCATTGATGCAGTAATCCGTGCAAAAGGATTCCCAACCAAGTACTGAGTGCATTAATGGACATTTTCAAATGTTTGATTGTGTTTCGCTGTTATAAATCTTTTTTTTTTACTTGGTCTTTTTTTTTTACTTGGTCTGAGGAACTATTCTAATTTTTTGAGATTGAGTTTTCTTAAGCTGTATGCCATAATCAGCAATATTAAAATAATAAAAGGCTTGCAATATTTCAGTTGATTTGTAATGAATCCAGAATGTATGACATTTTTGTTTTTTTAATTGCGTTACAGAAAATAAAGAACTTTATCACAATATTCTAATTTTCTGAGACAGTCCTGTACAGTCTATGGTTCTTACTCAATATCGAGCCACGATTATTATTTTTTATTTTAAATTGTATAATGTCGGACTTTTTTTGCCGTCAGTGAGGAAAAGAAATGGGGCTCAGAGCCTCAGGATAAATCTGTATTTTTTGTAATCTGTTTTTCCTTCTAATTTGTTATTCTTTTCGAAATAATACACTGTTATTTACTCACCAATAACACACCATTATCCTTGTTTTTATTTATTTGTTTAATTCCATAATCTCTGGCTTTTTTGGCATGCATCAGGAACTGAATTTAAAAATAAAATAACCGGAAACAGCCACTGAACTGATTACCCAAGATCCTCAGCTATGGTTTAAGCTCGGTGATTGGATTGTTTAGCCGCAATGCACGTTGGGATGTGGTGTTTATTGGATATGAGATCTGAAAAACATTTAAAAAAAAAAAAATAATAATACTTTATTCAGTGTGTACTTTCTCTTTGAAAGTCATCACATAACGGCATTGTAATACACGGTTAGGCTGCATTAAATATTACACATCTGCCGTAGTTCTTTATTTGTAGAGCCCTGATTAGAAGACTTCTTGACAAACTGAAAGAACTGCCACCGAAACTGAATACGTGATGTGGATCATAAATATATCAACAATTAAACGACATCTTCAATTTCTCTTCACACAATACGTCTCCTCGCACTATCAACACTAATTCGGCTGACTTTTACATTTGATCTAATTAGTAGATTTATTTACACCATAACGGTGCACAGCTGATATAAAAGGACTTGTAGTTTTTAAAGATATTACTGATTTTCTTTGAATATAAGAATGTAAATACTGAGTTGAGAGAATAGTCAGGGGTTTTGGGTGATGGGAGACACATCTATGGATTCAGAATGTCAATAGCTTACCATTACATGACGGATATACCTTTCTCTCTGTGATGTTTTACAAATCAGATATTAATGTCTAGAAGTAAAACATGTGAAATAATATAGCAATATGCTGTAAAATTATGTGAAAATATGAGAAACTACACATATTCAGATATTATACATACATAAGTGTCCTACACTAATAATACAAAATTATTATGGCTGTGCACCTTGTGTGCACCGCCTAGTGGTTAAAGCACGTTATTGAATCATTGTTTTTATATCTTATATTCGATGAAAAAAATATTAAGAGTACATACTTTCATAGGGGGAAAGTAGAAGGTCAATGATAGAAATATAGAATATAAAAAATCAAGAAGATGCTGTAAGTGATCTCTACAATAAAACTGTTTAGTGCAGGATGTACAAAGATATTAATATGAGGATTTGCAAAACAGACAAACGAATTAACCTTTATTTAAACATTAAATAATATTTTAGATTAAGGTCTTCTTTTAAATAAGAAAAAAGCTTTGGGGGTATCTACAGATAAATATTAAGCCTGACAAAGTACTTAACGTCTAATATATTGCTTTCCTGCAATGTTAACTATGTTGAAGCACTTATTTTAACTGATATTATACATATGAATTATACTCTTATGTATGTAGATAGTATAAGACATTTGCAGAATTTGACAGTTTAATGGTGGAGGTACACATATTGATAGATGTCTTGGAATGCGCTGTTGAGGAACCTGTGACCTAAGTTTTTCATTCATTGCATAACTACACCGTAGTTGTGTATATGATATGTCTGTGCTGTAAACTCATGTTTGTGCTGGGTGTATGAGGGTTCAATTAATGGGGTTCAGTTTGTGTGATACTTTAAATCTGGGTGGAGCTTCGCAGGGTTTATTGATGTGTAGAGGGGATACATAAATGAACGTCATTGAGATTGAGGAATCAGGAGAGGCCACTAGTAAGTGTGATTATTATATTGAATTTGATTTAAGTTGTATGGGATATGTGTGATCCTAATTGTTGTATTGTTGTTGTCCTTTTTTCTTCTAAGGTTAACAACCTATTTGAATTTGATTAAATTATCAAACCTAGGAGTTGTTACCGTCCATCTTGATTCCACCCATACTGTCGGGAGATAGACAGTACAGTTGTTAACTAACCGCATCGGGAGGAATAAAGGTTTCAACCGATGGCGAGAGACAGCTAGGAAGATAGACTACAGCAACGGTCAGCGGGAAGTGAATGCCCGAGGCTAGCAAAGCTAGCAAGGACCGTCGAAGCTAGCGGAGCTAGCGAAGCTAGCGGAGCTAGCGGAGCTAGCGGAGCTAGCGGAGCACCGAGGGACGCCGGTCCGCAAGTAGAGCTGACGACCGGACGACAAGGAAACCCCGTGGTCGCAACGGTCGGCGGAAAGTGAAGGCCCGAGGCTAGCAAAGCTAGCGGAGCTAACGTGGTCGGAACACGTGAGTGACAAGGCTATTTTCGGCGCTATCTAGCCAAAGAAGCTAGCGGTAGCATAGCAAAGACGAAGTAGTAGCTAGACAGCAGACTGAAGGTTGCCAGGAAACAAAGCTAACCAGCAAGAAGACAATAACTTGCTAGCTAGCACACTGAAGGGTGCTAGCATACAAAACCAAGCTAGCTATCCAAGTCAAAGACACCAAGCTATTGGCTAGAAAACGAAGCCAACCAGCTAGGTATCCAGCTAGCTAGCCAGGATAAGACAGATTGAGCTAAACTCAGCCTTAAATTCAGAGAGATGATTAAGGGGGAGGAAACAGTGAAGCATCTGAAAGACCTGCGGACGAGGGCGAAGGTGGCTCTAGGTCGTAAGGTGAACTCAGTAACAAAGATGGTGAACACTATGTCAGAGGAGGAGTTGATGAAAGAATATGGTGAAGTCCACAAGGCCGCCACCAAAGTCACAGAGGCCAACAGTGAATACCTGATGAAATTAATTCTGAACGCTGATAGCGACGAGGACCAAGTATCAGAAGAGCTGAGGGCAGACGTGGAAAAGACGGATGGAGAAACCAGCCAAAGGCTTGAAGAGATCAGTGAAGTGATTAAAGCAAACCTTTGGTCTAGGCATGGAGAAAGGAAAGTGATGTTTGCTGTCGGGGAAGCTGAAAAGGTCTATGAGGAGGCAGAAGCGACACAAATTGACCTAGTAAGCTATGAGAGTCACGAAAAGCAGCTAAATAATTTAGAAATACTCATTAAGGAATTAAAAGAAGTGCACAGCACCTGGAGGGGATGGGCTCCTAAGACTGCTAAAACAGATGTGGAAGAGATAGTGCGCCAGCTGGAGACAAGGAAAAATGCACTCAAACGTCAAGAGGAAGCTGAGTTTAACAAAGCACGCGGTGCAGCAGAGTTGGCACGCACCGCAGCAGAGGATGAGCGCGCCCAGTTCGCCCTGGTTCAGCTAAGACAAGACCAGGCCCAACGCTCTAAATTGGCCGAGGCTCAGATTGCAGCAGAAGAAGCACGGTTTGAACTCATGAAAGCGCAGCACAAAGCAGTGGAAGAGGCGCACACTACTGGTGTGGCAGGCACGGAACCCAGAGACAACCCGATGGGA
The DNA here is from genome assembly GCF_949606895.1 of Notothenia rossii. Classification (NCBI taxonomy): domain Eukaryota; kingdom Metazoa; phylum Chordata; class Actinopteri; order Perciformes; family Nototheniidae; genus Notothenia; species Notothenia rossii. The sequence continues at coordinate 53,622,056 of NC_136907.1, read as the reverse complement.
GCGATATCAAAGATACGACTCAAGCCGGTAAGCCTTCCCAAGTTCAGTGGCAGTATGAGGGAGTTTCACCGCTGGAAAAAGGACTGGGAATCTTTGCAGAAGCAGGGAGAACCGTCCGAGTCGCCTGAAGTCAAGAAGTTCCAGCTTCTAGACAGCATGGAAGAGAAGGTAAAAAAGGATGTCACATTGGCCAGCTACAGTACAGTCGAAGACATGTTCAGAGTACTGGAGAACCGTTACGGGAACAGGTCCACGATTGCACTGCAGATCGTCGCAGAACTGGAGAAGATACCAGCTGTGAAAGGAGACCAGCCGAGGAAGGTGATAGACCTCATCCAAGCTGTGGAAAAGGCTTTGGCAGACCTCACAGACCTCGGGAACCCTGGAGCCATCAACCACCCGCTGATGATTAGGTCTATAGAAAGCAAGCTGCCCGACCAGGTGAAGCGAGAGTGGGTCATCTTCAAGGCTAAGCCCGAAAACGGTGTCACCCCAGTCAACCATTTCAATGCGCTTCTGAAGTTCCTGAAGGAGCAAGAAGAAATTCTAGAGAGCTTGGAACAACTGAAAATAACAGACATCTGAAAAAATGGAAAAGCTGCAAAACAGGTTCGAGAGGAAGTATGCCTACACAAAAGCCACCAGAAGGGACACTCCAGAAGGGGAGTGCATCGTGTGTGGAGAGGAGAAACACAATAACAAGTTATTCTTCTGCAAGAAGTTCAAGGGGTTTGGCTTGGCTGAGAGAAAGACTGCTGTGAAGAAGGTAGGAGCATGCCGCGTTTGTCTTGGATGTCACGACGTGGTAGAGTGCACAGACGGGTTCCTCTGCAACAGGGAAGACTGCCAAGAGGGGACCTCCTCAGACCACCACTACCTCCTCTGTCCAAAATGGGAACAGCTACCAAAGGGGAAACTTGGAAAAGGCAGTGAGAGGGTAAGGGAGCTAACAGAAGAACAAAAGCTAGCCTTGTCCAAATGTTCCCCAGAGGCGGCGGCGGAGATCATGAAAGCTTTCAGTAACAGCAACAAGACTTCAGTGACAAGGAGCGCTAGGAAGGATGAAGGTGGACTTCTGGAAGAAAATAGACTGACCGAGCACCCTGTCATCATGATGCTGTTGGAAGTCACTGCCAACGCGGGGCAAAAGATCGGAGCTCTGATTGACCTCGCATCAGACACCAACTACATCACTCATGTAGCGGCTGACAGGCTCGGTCTGAGCAGAGAAGAAGTCACTCTGATTGTGCATGCAGTTGGAGGAATGACCGTGACAGTCAAGACGAAGAGGTACCTCCTGCGAGTAAGAGTCAAGACCCCCAAAGGTACTGTGAGGGCTCACAAGCTGGTTTGTTATGGCCTGGAGGAGATCGCTAAAGTGCATCGGAGCGTCAGACCTGAACAGCTAAAGAGGTTCTTTCCGGAGGTTGCAACGGAGGAACTGAAGAGACCAGACCATGTCGAGCTTCTCATCAGTCACAGAGAGGGGAGACTCGCTCCACAAAGACTGAGGATAGTTGGAGACCTCGTCTTATGGGAGGGCCCACTGGGTAAAACCGTGGGCGGAGCACATCCCAGTCTGTTCGAGGATGTAAAAGTGGCAATGCACCAGTCTGAGACGCACTTCGCTCGCTCGATGAGGACAGCTGCAGTGGGGTACAGAGAAGTAGTTGAGAGTCCTGAGATTCTGAGGGAAGAGGAGAACAAGAGCCTGACTCAGGAAGTAAAGGCGGAGACCAGGAATACAACTGCAACAAGGAGAGAAGTTCTCGAGTGGTGGAAGTGGGACAGCATCGGTGCGGCCTGTGAACCCAGGTGTGGTGGGTGTCGCTGCGGGACATGCCAGCCAGGAGGAAAGGGAATGACCCTGGCAGAAGAAAGGGAGCTGGAAGTGATTAAAGAGGGGCTGTCCTACATGGCCAAAGATGAACACTGCCTGACTCCGCACTGGGACGCATCTTACCCATGGACCCAGCCTCACTTCCAAACAACAGAAGAGGAGTGGAGGCCACCTTCCTGAAAACAGAGAAGCAGCTCAGGAAGGAAACTGAGTGGCAGTCCGCCTACAAAGGTCAGATTCACGAGATGGTGGAGAGAGGCGCGGCAGTAAAACTCACCACGGAGATGATAGACGGCTGGAGAGGACCAGTGTGGTACGTGAGCCACATGGTCGCGCCGAACCCCCACTCAGTGATGACACCAGTGAGACTGGTCTGGAACAGCAGTCAACAGTTCAGGAGGGTCAGCATGAACGACCTTCTGCTTAAGGGGCCGGATGTGCTGAACCCCATCAGATCGGTCTTACTCCGATTCAGGGCGGGAGAGCATGCAGTCCTAGGAGACATCCGAAAGATGTACAACTCAGTCTGGCTAAAAGAGCGCGAAGTCCAACTGCACAGGTTCCTCTGGAGAGACACCCCAGAAGAGGACATCGGTGAGTACGCCATCACCAGGGTAAATATTGGCGACCGACCCGCTGGGTGCATCGCACAGTTGGCAATGAGGGAGACTGCTCGGCTGCCCAGGTTCGCGCATATGGTGGAAGAACGCAGGGTCCTGGAGGAGGACAGTTATGTGGACGATATCTTAACATCCCACAATGACCAAAAGAGACTGGAGGAAATCACAGAGGGGGTAGAAGAGATCCTGAGCGCCGGAGGCTTCTCCCTCAAACCATGGGTCAGGTCAGGCCAAAGTGGGAGGCAGAGGACTGCAGAGCAGGTCCAAGCTGGAGCAGTAGCAGAGCCAGGGTTCAAGACACTGGTACTCCCGAACCAGTTAAGCGACGAGGACAACAAAGCTCTGGGGATTGGATATCATGTGGAAAAATATCAACTTTACATGATGACCTCAATCAACTTCTCAAGAAAGAAGAAAAAGATGAGAGTAGGACTGAATCTTCGTGAGGAGGAGGTAAGACCAGAAACGCCTGACCCTTTGACTAGAAGGGAGCTACTTAGTCAAGTTAGTGGACTCTATGATCCAATTGGCCTGGTTACGCCTGCAAAGCAGAAGGGGACTATCCTCGTCAGAAGGGCCTTCCAAGAGGCGGAGAGAGGAAGATTGACAAAGGAGACTTGGGACAGCCCACTCTCAGGGAACCTCCGAGAAGATGCTATCAAGCTGTTTGAAGAGTATGTGAGGCTGAGTAAGGTCAAATTCCACAGGAGTCTCACGCCATCCGGGTGGAAAGGCAAACCGTGGGGGGTCACGTTTTCAGATGGGAGCGATGACGCATACGGTGCCGTGATGTACCTGAGATGGGAGTCAAAGCAAGGGGTCGAGGTCAGGTTGGTGGAGTCAAAGGCCAAGCTAACACCTCTCGACCAAAAGGGAGACGTAGTCAAAGCTGAGATGTGCGGTGCGGTTTTTGCAGCTCGGTTAAAAGGGTATTTGCAGAAGCACGGACGGTTGGAGGTGGAGCGCTGGTTCCACTTTGTTGACAGTCAGACGGTCCTGGGAGCCATCCAGCGAGAGAGCTACGGGTATCAGACTTTCTTCGCAAACAGGGTCGGCGAGATCCAGAAGGCCGGACCAGTAACTGACTGGTGGTGGATCCCAGGGCCACTTAACATCGCCGACATCGTAACAAGAGGAGCAGCTCCTGAAGACCTGGGAGAGGGCTCAGAGTGGCAGAGGGGACCAGAGTTCCTGGTGAGGCCGCTAGAAGAATGGCCCATGAAGTCGGCCGCTCAGGTGGCAACTGGTGCCAGAGAGAGTGTGGGCAAGCTTCAAAGAAAAGCATTCTCGGCAATACTCACCAGAGCCCAGTCAACCAAAACCCCTATCCCTGACGACACCAGTGGAAAGGACGCAGAGGTTGAGGAGTCCCTAGTTAAGGTTGGTGGATCCCCAGAAACCTCCGAAAGGGAAGAAGCTTCAGTCTCTACAGAGAGAAGACCGGAAGGAAAGTTTCGGAGCATTGCTGTTGTGAACCTGATAAAACCAGAGAGGTTCAGCAGTCTGGCTAGGCTATGTGGAGTGGTCGCATGGGTCCGGCGAGCTGCAGAGAAATGGCTGACTAGAAGAGGCCGAGCGACGGGTCAAGCAAAGTGGGAGGCAAGAGTCCTGGACAAAAGAAAAGGCAAACCTGTGCCTCTGCGGGGGGACCTGGCTTCGGGGTCGTGGAAGATTCCGAAGTAGAGAACTAAGGAGAAGAACCTCCTCAGACACCACCACCAGAGCAAGGTTTAGGTTGGTGGCCTCCTTGGGTCATCCGACCAGGGTGCCAAGTGGGAGGTGTGCTGTAAACTCATGTTTGTGCTGGGTGTATGAGGGTTCAATTAATGGGGTTCAGTTTATGTGTGTGATACTTTAAATCTGGGTGGAGCTTCGCAGGGTTTATTGATGTGTAGAGGGGATACATAAATGAACGTCATTGAGATTGAGGAATCAGGAGAGGCCACTAGTAAGTGTGATTATTATATTGAATTTGATTTAAGTTGTATGGGATATGTGTGATCCTAATTGTTGTATTGTTGTTGTCCTTTTTTCTTCTAAGGTTAACAACCTATTTGAATTTGATTAAATTATCAAACCTAGGAGTTGTTTCCGTCCATCTTGATTCCACCCATACTGTCGGGAGATAGACAGTACAATGTCAATAAACCTTAGGAAATCTTGAAAGGGACATGCAAAATAGCCATTATACAGTTTTTAATGATCTATTAGTAGAGAATAACGAGTAATGAATATGCTTTATAGGGATCTGCAGATAAATGTTTGGTCTTCTCAAGCACCAACTATCAAATATCTTTCCTGATTGTTGGCACTTGACAATCACCTTTCGGAATTTTACTCAGGTGTAACTAAAGTCTGATTTAAGGGTTGTTTATATTTCACATCATTAATCAGAATCTGCTGGTCCCGTTCGAATCCAGTTTTGGATAGTCTGCCGTGGTTTCGTTCCATTTGAAAGAGCTGTTTGAAACTCTGCGTAGCCTTGGCGCACTGCCACTCCAACATCCAATCCCAGAGCTTGAAGATTAATCACGGGGACTGTAGTCCCAAACGATAGCTGGGGATTATGGGTAGTGTAGTGTCTTCAGCCATCCTAAACTCCAAAATGTTTTTCGGATTTCATATCTCATTAACACCATATCCCAACGTGCATTGCGGCTAAAACATCCAAATCACCGAGCCTAAGCCATAGCTGAGGATCTTGGGTAATCAGTTTAGTGGCTGTGTATCGCAATGATGCTCGAAATGTCCCTTATAGGCCTACGTCTGTTTCCGGTTATTTTTATTTTGAAATTCAGTTCCTGACGTACGCCAAGAAAGCCCAACATTATGGAATTAAACGAATAAATAAAAACATGGAAAATGTTGTGTTATTGTTGAGTAAATAACAGTGTTATTTAGAAAAGAATAACAAATTAGAAGGAAAAAAAGATTACAAAAAATACAGATTTCAGTATTCTGAGGCTCTGAGCCCCATTTATTTTCCTCGCGGACGGCAAAAAAAGTCAGACATGATACGATTTTAAAATAAAAACAATAATCGTTGTTTGATATTGATTAAGAAAATGTTTTTATGAACCCCACAGCTTCCGGTCTTCCAAGACCCAACCGGAGAAAAAGACGTGGTGCAGGCACGAAACATACTACCAATAGAAATACATTGCTTTTAAAATCGTTCTGTGTGAGAAGAAAAAAAGGTGAAAATCGTGTCGGTGAACACGAATCAATAGATTAAATGTTGTGACTATAACACGAAATGCCATGAGACCAGGTTGGACTGTCACAGCACATGGATCTACTACATCTGGACCTAAAATACATAAAATATTGGGCAGAGAAAAATAACATTAGGCTGGAAAATGTACTTGGACTGAGGAGAGTACAGAAAAGCGGTTGGAGTGGGAAAAGGAGCAGAGGTATTCCCTTAGGAGCTAGAAGCTGTATACTGCAAGCCCTTTCAATCTATATGCTGCTGCAGCACATACAGTACATTACAAGCAACATAAGTCAACATATACATGCATAAATACAAACCCAGCTCCCATTTGAAGAGGAAGATAGGGTTCTAAATGTCACATTTATTCTTTATGATCTTCAAGGCCTATGTACATTAAATAACCTCAGTAAGCTTTGATATGACAACTTCTACAGCGGATGAGATATCTGCAGACAGCTGGTTATAAAACGGAATAGTTCTGTAAGAATTATGATACACATGCATAAGGCTGTCTAAGAGTGCTAATTTAAAATGAGAAATTAAGAAAGTTGTACTGTGGCAAATATGTTTTTAATTTAAAACATTTCAACTATTTTGCAACCCTTTGATTTTGTTGAAATAATAAAATCCTTTCTGCCTCACCTCAAAATACATGTCTTAATAGATTTTAGTTGAGAAAGAGCTTTGTTCTTTAAAATAACTACAAGCTGGAACAGTTATTATGAAATAAATTAGGATAAGGAAGATGTCCATATAACGTTTTGAAAAGAAAAGCAATTTAGAGTGAGAGGAGGACAAAAGTTGGTAAAGGTTGAGTGGTGTGATAAATAGACAAAGAATTAAAAAGCTGAACCACATTGACAAAACTTTTTCTTACCTGTCTAACTCACTACTCCAATTTAAAGAAGTCTGAGTGAGATGTCTGAGTAAAACTTGACAAAAAGGTGAAGTGTCCTATAGCAGAAAAAGTTGTACATTCAGAGCCAACATTTCCAAGAGAACAACTCTCTATGTCTACATATAGATGCAATGCTTTTTGTACAGCATTTGTTGTTTTTTACCTTTTATCCCAACGCACACCCTTACGAAGATACATTTTCCAACGCCATACCATTTCACTTAAAATATTTATAAAATCAGTTTTTAAAAATATACACTGTTACAAAATCATGTGTGACCCATAATTCAGATGTTACTCTTTATATCACAAGATAAGAGATAAACAGACAAAGAAACAAAGATCAGTATTTACCTTAATATGATCCTTTTAAAATAGCCAATTTTGTTTAATTAAGTTGGAAGGGCTAATAATTGAAGCATTCTTAGTTTTGTTGTGTTACTTACATAGGAATGGGTCAAACTAATGTGTGCCTGTCTCCCTTCTGTTGCCTTTAAAGTCATTTTTGACGGGAAGGCCAGCTCCAATAAGAACATGGTGTGAAAACAGAAATAGCCTGCTCTGATATACTGAGACAGCCCTTAGCTACCGCAACCAGAAGAGCGATGTACTGTACTAAGGGTGCGTTTGTTTATCTAATCTGACGCTATATGTCAAATTAAGCCCAAAGTTGTTAGAAAATAAGAGCCTTATCTATACTTGAAATGACAAGTTAGTTCAAATGCATGAAAGAAAAATATCCATATTGATTTGTAGAATACAAATAATGTGGTGCCTTCTGAAATTGTATATTGACTATTTACGAACGCACCCTAAATTGAATTTAATTTGCCGACAAAGTTGCTTAGTAATTTTTTTTAACCGTTTACAATGAAAAAAATAATCTTTACGTCATTTATTGTTTAGTTTGTTTTTGAAATGTATTCATAATTGTTGATATGAGATGAAGTGACCAAAATTCTGCGGCACGCCAGGCCTGTTTGAGAAACGCTGTGGGTAGTGTGTGCAGAACACATTATACTCACTATATTGTACAGTACTGTATATCTTCTATACAAACGTGCTATATTGTACATAAACACACTTTATTGCTTCACTACTTCCATGCGTCTATCTCTCATCACTCGGGTACATTTCTTCTGTTGCCCTCTGCTCCTGCTCGACTGTCAGCTCTGTTCAGGGTTTCACTCAGTTTCCCCAGGCCTCCCTGACGGCTGTTCAGCAGTAATGGGGCATACTGTAGCAACAGAGAAGGGGGGGAAGAAGACAGATGTGTGGAAAGAGAGATTAATCGATATCATATCAGCAAGGCATCATGCTGGACCATCAGCACGTGACATCTGTCAGCTTTAGGTTTCCTGGAAGTGCTTTAAGTATAAATTACTACAATCATCAAGGAAGTGTTCATCACAGGTGCGTTTAAACTTGTATTGATTCCAAGCTTGAGAATTCATATTTATATTATATATTTATGTTGTTAAATGGTTTTTAAAAAAAACAAAGTGAAATACCACTGCAATAATATGATGGGAGCTGTGACAGGGTATGGCTTAAAAAAACACAGAGGAGAAAAAGTACTGCATCAGTCCCTGAGGTCTCTTTCTATTTCTGCATTGTAAAAGTTACGCACAGTGTAATTGTTAGAAAAAGTTAGATTATATTTTCTTTTCAGGAGACACAAGAATGGTGTGGAGAATAGAAATTGCAGATAAGAGTTTTACATAATGTCAAATTCTATCTGTGCGGTTCTGTTTGACTGAGTAGGATAGAGCCGATACGTTTGTGGGAGTTCATTATTTTTCACCAAAAAATCTACTGGGCAATCTAATGTATCCCGAGAAGCAATATTAACAACTACCATCTGCTTCATTCTCCTCTCTCCACAATATCCAACAGAAACAAGTTAACACAACTCCTACAGTCTTAACTTGTACATTGTACATTGTTCACTATAAAACCCTGGCTGAGCCTCTTTTCAACGGCTTTAGTTCACTATTTATTCCATCAAATTGACAAAAACAGCAATTGTGTCTCTTGCACCATAGATTCTTTTTTATAGGTTTAACTATTCTAGAGTACGATTCTCTGAGGTCATGTTACTGAAAGACATTATATTTATGTAACTTGTTAATGAATGTTTTTTTTTTTTTTTGTGGTTTTAATCAAACAAACATGATCAGTGATGGAATGTAACTAAATTTTTTCTAGAAGTGAACTTACAATTTGTATTCCTACATTTCAATGTTCCACTGCTTTATGTTTTATATTACTTTTTTTTTTACTGTTAAAACATCTTCTTCAACCAATTGTATTTATTGAAATGTCTTGCCAGAAACTAAATGTACCTTTACCTGACACTTTTATGAGGGTCAATTTAGCTTTAGTTTTCCGTTGATTTTCATATGAACAAGAAGATCGATCTACTTGCTAACACTTTAGCAAAATGGCTAGCACTGGCAGCCTTAGCCGCTTTCACACCAAGTACTTTGCCGGCACTTAGTACCCAGGGCACCAAGTACAGATCGCGTTCACACCGGAATAAGTTCCCTCAGGGAAGATCACGCAAATGAGCCGCTGACGTCACTTCTTCTTCTCCTGTTTTGGGTTTACTGGCAGGCCGCAAACAACTTCACGGCGTACACTGCCACCTGAAGTCCCCGGCCGGAAGTCCCTGGAGTTGGGGAGAAGCTGCCGGGACCCCCAGGAGCTTCTACTGAAGCCAAACGTCGACGCCTACTCATCATTCCACCGCTCCCATGTTTTTTTTTGTGTTGCCATAAGTTATTCTCTCTCTGTTGGTGCGCGGGGCTAATGCTAATAATGCTAATGCCACAAATACAATGTCGGCTTCACAAAACTTTTGAGAGTTTTACGGGGCGTGGTTTGCAATTCGCCCAGCCAATAGAAATTGGTACTTTTTTGGTACCACCTCTCTAGCAGGCACTAAAAATGGGGGTAAAAGTTCCCTTTTTGGTGTGAACGCAACATAAGGGGTACTAACGGAACTAAACGGGAAAAGTAAGGGAAAAGTACTCCGCTGTGAACGCGCCTCTTGAAACAAGCCAATTTCAACTAGGAACCCCTTTGCACCACTCAGTGCTGTGATAAATGCCTAGTGAAACACATTGGTATCTTCAATTAATACATTAATAGGTAGGCAGATTTTCTTTCTTTCTTATCTAGTTAGGTTTTTATCATTTTGTACCGCTTTCTTTGCCTCATCTATCCAGCAAGATCTTAACAAGGTTTTTACAGTAACTTGAATTGTTCCCCCGCCCCCTGTTACTGCTACCTGGGGACGGCTGCCGAAAGCTTTTCTGTCCAGCTTTAAAGGGTGACATGTCATGCTTTTCCAGTTATTACCCGTCCCCTTGTGTGTTATGAAGGTTTTTCTGCATGTAAACGGTGTGCAGAGTCAAAACCCTCAAAGTACACCCTGTAGCGAGTAAAACTCTAAAACAGAAAATACCTCTCCAAAACACCTCGTTGGTAAAATGTCATCATGACGTCATCGTCATTTGATTCTTCCGGGTACGTGCTTTCGTAAGCACGTACCCGGAACTAAATGGGCCAATCCGTGGAGCCGTTACGTTACGTCCGTGGAGCCGTAACGTTAAGCCCCCGCTGATTAGTCCAAATTGACCAATCCACACACACACTCAGTGCAGGCAGATCTGCTGATTTCTGCTCCCTGCTGCAGGCTGATAACAGACAGTTGGGATCGTGCGAAATTCTCTCTGCAGACCCATTCTCACAGCGTTTATCAACCTATAAAGCTGCAGCGAGCCGTTTAGTGGAGAAAGTGAATACTGCTGAATACACATACTTTACAGAGATGCTGTATGCGAAACCAATGTGAGTTTGGAAAATTGCACAGTATTTTTCTATTTTAGTATACCTCAACAATGGAATTATGATCATTGGAAATGGCCGTGACACCTCTTCTTTAAACTATAGTGTTGAAATGACTCCAAGTATACTGTAGATGCTCTCTGGTAAGAAGTGATGCAAAAGTTATGTCTAAGATCTAGAAACATAGGACTTTGATTGTGAAAGGGAGGTCTTGACCTGGTGGCAGACAGAAAGCGAGGCTTATAGGAAACCAATATAAATGCTGATGGTGTCATTATTTAGACCCTCCAGTAAAAAACGCGGGCAAAAATCCTTTATGCGATTAAACATGCGGGGTTTTTATGCGGTGAAATTGTGGGAAGTTGCGAAATATGCGGAAAGTTGCTAAATATGCGGGAAAAAAGAATAACAATTTTTTTAAATATTGGGCTGTCTTATTTATTCTCTCTCACACACAACCTGCCACTAACGTTAAACCCCTTTACTATTCAATTAAACATTCAATGTTTATTTATTGTAAAAGCAATTGGGCCCCCCCCCCCCCCCCCACACACACTTCTCCGCCTCATTCTGTTTTCATTTACTCGTTCGTTATCTGACCAGCTTCAATCTTGTAGGCTACTCACTTCGTTTCTTGTAGCCCTCGAAAGGGTTTTGGAGGTTGATGCCTCGGTGAACGCGAGTTGTTTGGCTTTCTTGTCCGCAGCAGCAGAAAGCATTTTTGAATCTTTGAATGAATCAAAGTGGGTCGTTACCGTCGATTTTCTCTTATGCTCCAACACACAGTTGCACGGGGTGCAAAATAGTTTCCCCCCACTTTTTGCCCGGTCTTTAGTAGAAATGTTCGTCGGTAAATGAGATGGATTAGATTTTTTAATCTTGGTGTTTTCTCTTATCGTGTGAGCTCCACACGTTCACTCCATACAGTGTTGTTTACATTCTGTGATGCGCGAGCTGATGACGTCACGTCAAGACGAGTTCACTTTTTTTCTTCTCGACTTTGTTTGGAAAAATGCGGGGATTATGCGGCCTTTTGATAAATATGTGGCCTTTTAAAAATCTGCGCCATTTTGCTGATTATGCTGTAAATTCTGCGATCGCAGAATCGCGTTTTTCTGGAGGGTCTAATTATTCTTCAGTTATTACATGGTGGCAAAGTCCATAGGGACTTGGCTGGCAACTGGAAGGTCACCAGTTCAAGTCCCGGAAAGACCAAGTGCTACCGAGGTGTCCCTGAGCAAGGCACTGTTCCCTACACTGCTCCCCGGGCCCCGTACATAATGGCACCCCACTGCTCCTAACACTAGGATGGGTCAAATGCAGAGAAACCGGTTTGTTACATAGTACCTACCTAATGACAAGAAGTTGAATCTTCTTCATACTTCGTAATAATAAGTTAAAGCAAGAGTGTTATCTTATGCCACTTGAATCGCTCTTTTTCTTTTTGTTGATACAATTTCCACATTATTCCCACTGCACTTATTGTCCTTTCATAATTATAACAAACTGAGGTACCCAAGCTGAGACTGGTTGATTGGCATCATTTGCACACACTGCTAATGTCTGGGTGTATTGTTATTGCTGCTCTGATATATTCTGGGGGAAAATCAATATTGTGTTCGAATTACTTTCTCGCTCCTCAGTGCCTTTCCTTTATGACCATAAAGTGCACTGCAGACCATGTGCAGGGCATTTTTTGTTGCGAGAGGTAAAATGTGCTTTATGTGTTGTTTTTGGAGGCAATCTCTCAGTGCTTAAACATCAGAAACTTGGCTCAGGTCAGCCATGGTCTGCAAGGCTGCACATTTCTGCTTTGTTCTTTGCTCCTCTGGTCAGGACAGAAATAAATGGACAGATGGCAGAGGAGAAACAGGCCAGGGAGGATCAGACACAGCAGAGAGGCACGTTTTTATGAGCTTTGCTCTCACTTTGGGGGTTTCATCTCTCGGATGAAGCAATTAAATGAATGCAATATTGGCCATTAAAGATCAAGTTTGAGGAAAACAAAAAGCTCATTTGGTGTCAGCTGCATTTATTCTTTGTTAAAGGCTCCAACAGTGTCATCATTGTGGATCAATGGGCTGGGAGCATGTGTGCCTGTGTCCTTTCTAAAGCACAATAATGAAGACATCTATTACATGGTTGGCATAGTGGAACGTGTTCATTTTAAAGCAGAGCAGATGGGGGTCACCTCCAGCTGACCAGATTCAATGTTCCAAACAGGCTTGAACAAAGGCGTGTTGAACATAAAACATAATGCTTTTTGTTGTCTTTCCATATAAAGAACTTTGAGTCTGAATTTAAAGGCATAATTGTTTCATTGGCCCAACATATTGTAAAAACTTAGCAGAACTTGAAGGGGCCCTGTTATGGTTTCAGGGTCTTCCTTTTCCTGTAGTGTGTTTTAGATAGGTTTATGTGCAGGTCCCCCCCCCCCCTGCCTGAAACGCCTCCTTGTTTTCCCCATAGTGATGTAACATTTGCGTTTTCTATTTGCCAGCGCTCCAACACATTGTACGTGATAGGCTTTGGGGCGGGACATCTTTAAGCGGTTTACCAATCGCAACAGAGCCGGACAGTTAACCAATCGGAGCAGACTGAACTCTGGTTTCAGACAGAGGGTGAAAAGAGGTGCTGCAGCACAGGCAGTATGAGAAAAAAGAAAGACCTTTTTGAACATTAAAGCATGGAAAGACACTCAATACAAATTTGAACCTGACAATTACCATATTAGGGCCACTCTAAAATCGTCTTTAGATCCATAAATGCAGTAAGACTAAAAGAAGTCATACAAAGTATTCAGCCACTCAATAAAATGATTTTATTTACTTAATTTTAATTTATTTAAATTTAAATCTCTGAACTCCATTACAATTCTTCATTACACGATCGAAACAAAAAAACAGCTTTCAACAAGAACTGGTTTGTGCTATATGCCTGTTCCATTTGTTAAAATGTCACGTTATAGTGTGGGACAAAAAAGTCTACTTCTGCATGAATTGTATTCTTTCCTCCAAAGATAACGGAGATAACAAACCCTGCTGCACTCTGCACCTCTACTGAGAAATACTCAGAACACAGAGGTGGTATCTTTAAATAATGGAAATGGAACGATGGCTGATTGAAGAGAAGTGCAAAGGAGCTACTCGGGTGCTTTTTAAGGTTCAAAATAATGCAGCACTTTCTATCATCTGTACAAAGATGATTTCCATTTGATTAACAAATAGGGTTTGGGCCTTTTTGTGGGATCTGTGTGAACCGTCTTGAACAAGGATTAGAAAAATATGTGAAACCACAGAGAAAAAGGGTTAAAGACATTCAGAAGTCCTAAGAAGGGGATTATGGCGTGTTTTGGCAATCTGTTATACAGTGTGAGGGAACATTTGTATCATTTTCATCAGAATTTCAAGGATCATGTCAAAAGTGTTGCTGTGTCACAAACACCTAGTCAAACGTATTTCAGTAAGAGGCACACTTATCTCCCCTCATATATAAACTTTTGTTATCATCTGTAACTATTTCACTATTCAGCAGCTCGGCTTTTGCCCATAAATAAGACCAGAGATCAGCAGCGCAGTCCTAAAAATGACCATAAACTCACAAGACGCCCATGATGCATATCTAAATAATTAACATTTTCATAGTTATGACCTATTGGTTATTGCAGCTTAAATTATATCTGTATATCTATTTTGCAGCCTATAATTGGGAGAAACTCATATTAATGAATGCAGGAACAAGTCTCTAGTGCTGTTTTATTTTAGAAAATGTCAGTGCTGCTGTGTTGTTGATTGAAATCAAAGTAAGCACAGAAAGTGGTTGTCTGTGGAGCATGAGGAGGACTGGGAACTAGACTGTGATTGAGTGCGTCAGGATTCCTGTCGCAGAGTATAATTTAAAACATTGTGTATTGCCGTTACAGCGGTTTGCAGTGACAATAAGGCTGGATTTTGAAAAACTAAGACACTCAATCATCACGAGTGATTAGTTGTTTTGGCAATCATCATAGGCAAATGCACACTTGAAAAATCTGTGCAAGGGCTGTGTAATGTGATTGTGCAATCATAGTTTAGCGGCCTTTCTGTACATCCACATGCTGATGCAGTATGCATGGGGTTGTACTATATTATTACAATGGGTATCTCAAGAGTTGGAAGAAACGTATTGAGAATGGATTAACAATATATTTGTCTGCTCTTCAGATCCTGCTAACAAAAGCATGTCTGGTTAGTTAGCTTACTTGACACAGTTGTATCCTAATGTTATCCAAAGCCAATTACTTCCTTCCCTTACTTCCTTAATATTTGGTGAGGATACACAAAATGTTAGTGCCCTTTTCATAACTGGATCATTCTTTGTTTTCGAGCCAAGGTGCTACTATATAAAAGTGTAGGCTAACGTTAGCAGATTTGTCTCAGCTATATTTTGGTTTTGAAATGTACGCGCAAGCAGTGGCGGTTCTAGCTGATATGATGCCCTGGGCGGTGCACCTTTCGTGTTTGCTAAATTAAGATGACAAAATCAATAACGGTTATAGTGCATGTTAGTTGCTGAACTGACGACAAAACATAGGCAGCTAACAAGCAGCAATGGAGTTAAGGTTACTGGCATCATTTAATGACGAGCTTAATATAGCCCAACTAAATAAATGAGATGTTACAGGTGCATACATACCTTTATCTTTTGAGCGTTTCTCTTCTTCTTTCCTTTTCTTTCTAAACTGGGCACCTGATGCCTTGTGCCTTTTTTTCTCCATCACCGTAGGTATTAATGTTCGACCCGAGAATCAATGCATAACGTACCCCTCCCCAACACTGTCAACTGCAGGTCAAGACTATACAAATTTGCCGTAATCAGTTGTTAAATAATTCTTTGTTTCATACAACCCAGGCCAGGAAAAATTATATATCAGCAAAACTATTATTGTATGAATGAATTTGGTGACATTTCGAGGAGTGAGATTAATTTCACTAATTGCGGTACTACTTTCTGAACATCAAAAGGATTTATTTGATAGAGATAGTTTACCCGCCGCCCCCCTCTCTCTCCCCCGTAGTGAGGCGACCTGAGATCACCCCCGCCCTTCTTCGAGAGACCTTCCATCCAAGCTGAGATGCCTGCTGTGTCATAAGGGCGGCCGCGCCCCCTTCGACCCACAACAACAATACACTATAAGAAATGTTGTGCAAATTGGCAAAAAAGATGTATTGCGCTTGTGCCGCCCCCAGTCAAAGTGCTGCAAGCAATTACAGCCAAATATGTTCCATGTCTTACACTTAACGAACACATAGGTTAGTCTTAATCCTCGTAAGCTTTTCTCTTTGTCAATCAAGACAAGTCTGCATTATTTAGGAAGTTGTCCAGCCGAAGTTAAGGCCTATCAAAATACTTAAGTGTCAGGGAATACAGACCTTGGATTCTGGAGAAATGTTAAAAAACCAACTGCTTTTCAGGCCAGAAGGGGTCTTAGTAAACAAACTGCCACCTATCTGTCCGAAACAACAATAAAGTATTGACTGACGTAAAATGGTAGGTGTCACTCCTGCTTGTTGACCAATTCAATTGCATAAGGCCATTTTCACAGCAACATTCACTGATCATTTTGCCAAGTAGAGATATTGTAGAGATTGTTGGGCAGCGGTGTCACTAGACTGGATAGTGTGTGGCACTTACTTACTCTTTATTTATTTTAGCTTAGGTCTGCTCTGGCTGGCAGGTTAAACTGAATAGAAGCTGGCAGGAACAAGAGACAGGTTATGTTTCCAATTGAGGCCTTCAGCATCTCTGTTTCTGTGGTGTTGGAGAAGCTGATGTTAGTAAATTGATGGCAGCTGTCGATGAAAGAGAATCGAGAAATATGCCAGGAGCACACAAGTTGTGTTCTTCCTGCAGGACAGGATGCCCACAGAGTTTGTTTGTGCAGGAATGTGCGCTCTACCTAGTTTGCAGTCTCCGAGCTCTTCTGTTTCCCCTGGGCTCCACATCGGTTTGGCTTGATTGATATTCTGATGGCACAATGTGAGTAATTGCCTATTCAGAACAGCTTCAGGCGAGATGTACCCTTAAAATAGCAAAGCATATTAAATATTCTGTCCTCACAGGTAGGAAACTTTACCAGACCCAACATATCTGCGAGGATTCTGATTGCATAGTTGGGTGTTTGGAGTCCTCTCCTGTATGGTGTCCCTCTGATAAGAATATGTCCTCTCTTCCTGCCTGGCG
Organism: Notothenia rossii; assembly: GCF_949606895.1. Lineage (NCBI taxonomy): Eukaryota > Metazoa > Chordata > Actinopteri > Perciformes > Nototheniidae > Notothenia > Notothenia rossii. Next base: position 53,605,407 of record NC_136907.1, on the reverse strand, counting down.
ATGAGATGTTGATGCCAAATTAGGAACTTAAATTGTCCGGGAGAACAAACTAGTTTGCAAGCTAAGGACTAAAGATAAATGTATTCATAGAGTGATCTTCATAATACTCACAGACAATTTCCATAATTTAAACTAATTATCCATAATTTAACCAGTTTGTAAGATATATTTCATAATTGGAAGGTCAAGTGTTATCAAGGGACATAGTTATATAGGTTTTGAGGTTTAGTTTTTGAGCACTTCTGTAAATATGCTTGTGATTAATGATTAGTATGATAAATATGAAGCTTTTGCTAGCAGTTTGTTAGCTTAGCGTAAAGACTGGAAAACAATAGGAAAAGTTGAACATTTTAGAAAGAACAGCATATTATACTATGTCGAAATATGAAATAAATATTAAGTATTAAAAAATGATGGGGAAAAACTGGCATAGTATAGTATGTAGACATTTCAGAACAACTACATAGTATAGTATGTCAAAATCATGAGAACAAATATGAGATGTCAGGGCTCTGACCTCCTCTCTGTAGCCGTTTCGTCGCCGTCGGGGATCAGTATAGTTTGTCAGAATGATGACAAAAACGACATAGTATTGTTACGCCCAGATCTAGGGGAACCTAGGCGCAGCATAAAATGTGCACTCTCTCCTCTTTTCCCACTCCCAAGAACATGGACGCCAAGACAGAGAAAGCGTTTGCTAAATTTAATTACCCAAAATATACACACACAGGAGTAACAAAACCACAAAACAAAGAAACCTTCTAACACAAAAATCTTACCTAGCGAATGAGAAAAATAAATGTACAGGCTTCTTACCTACTCTAACATTAAACAGGAGAAAACGAATTAACCAAAGAAAAATGGTTTTGCACTCCTGAGTAAAAAATACAGCGTGCCTGCAACGACAGTTAATGTGGCTTACTTTCTTAAGTCTCCCCGCAAGGAGAGACTGACAAGGTACACGGTCAAAGTGCGAACACACACACACACACACACACACACACACACACACACACACACACACACACACACACACACACACACACACACACACACACACACACACACACACACACACACACACACACACACACACACACACACCCCTACCTACCTACCGGCCAAAGCCATGTCCTGTATCAGATCAATTCTGCTCTAACATCATGCTGCAATAACAACAACCGTCCCAGAGGATGGCCCTCAGTCCAGCTGGAGAGCTCACACACACATGATATTCATAATACAAACGCAAACATTTTATAAAAAACATACAGTATAGTATGTTGTAATTTCAGAAAAGAATTCATCGTACAGTATGTCGAAAAATGTATGACATATTTATGACAATCTTTTTTGGCATGCTTTACTCTTACTTATTTTTTTGGTAAATACAAGAAAAGTATACTTTCCCTTATGCATGATGCACCAAACTATAACATTGTTAAGTGTACAGATTTACATAAGTAACCTATTATAGTATAAATTATCCTATTTGAGAAAAAAAAAATCGTACTTATTTGTTTAAGGTCCAGGGCAATACAGTACATGAATGGCAGCACACCATCTCTATTAGTAAAACGTGTTCTCAATATGACAAAGTAAGTCAGAGAAAATGTAACTGCATATAATGGAGCCAATTTGGAATCATTGTGCAGTACACACGTGATTAACACAAGGCAAAAAGTGGAATGCATATGAACATCAAAGCTTTCGTAGATTAATGCACTTTTACACACATGATACAAACCATGCTGCTTAATTTCCATTAACAGTTAATACTGTCACACTCCTATCGCACATCTCACACGTGCAGCGGTTCTATTCAATATGCACATGTATTGGAAAATCCAATTACAATATGAGCAGAGGTCAGGAGAGGGAACATGCACATAATGTGCCAATATAATGGGCATGAATATGCTCAATCACACCCGGGCTTTAAAAACATGTTTCACGTTCTTAGGTCATTAAGTCAATTGCTCCAAAGAGACTCCGCGCAAATGGTTACCTCATGTAATGTGGGAGTTTGATACACATACAACAGATATTGAGGGAGTATAGCTTTACTGAATAATCTATCCTTGTCTTTTGAGTTTTTCTGACTCTAAAGCGTCACCCTGTCTTTCTCCCATCCATCCCAAATCAATGAGTTCTACGTATAGGTTGAGATCTGAGCTTGAAGAAAAAAAAAGGGAATGGAATAAGAATATACTTTCTTAAAAAAAAGAGGGTGAGGAATCATACTCTATAAAAAAAAAACAGTGGACGCGTATATATAAATATAAAAATGCTGGAGGATTTATTTTTCGAGTTCTTATCTGCTCCTCCACACTCCTTATGCTTTATATCTCCTCCCTCTTTATTTACGCTGATCTTTTTTGTGAAATCCACAGTAATTTCTCCGGGGATTCCTGTGAGGCCTCTGCTCTAATGCCCATCTGGAACAACAGGCATTAATAACTTGCCCTGGGACTGAGTAATGGTACTGAACACACCACTAAGATGGATGGAGGGTCTATTGGGTCTTCTGGGTCCCTCATTAGTAAGCAGAGGTTTCCTGGGTACAACAGTAAAGTAGGAAGTGTGTGTAAAGAAAATAAAGATATTGAATGTTTGGAGAGGAGGGGGAAAAAGTTCAGCAGTGTTTTGAATTTCTAACCGGCTGTTCTTCCCTTAGTAAGTTGTATTGAACCAAAGACCTTTTTCAGCATAAGGACTCCAGCCGTATAATTATAAACAAACGAGTGTGTGATGTGTTCATTTAGGTCTTAACATGTCGGAATCAATGCATGAACTATGAACCATAGTGTTGTTTTAATATGAATTAATGGATGTTTCTGATGATCAATACGGTCAACACATGCAAGGTCTGATCTCTTTCTCTCACGGGGCTCATGGCCTCGCAATGGTGGAACGTCGATGATCACAAACACAAACAGCATCATTGATTCACATTGATCCGTCACACGGGGAATGAGAGGACAACTAGGGGAGAGTGGGGTAAGTTGAGCCATTTTTTTGTTATGCTGTCCTCTAAGCAAGGAGAAATTACATATATTACAAATGAAAACACACACCTATAATTCAGGATGTCTCCTATCAATTGCAATGATAATAATTAATATTGGATAAAGGGCAGTGAAAATATTACTTCTAAAAAAAAAAGTGGTCTTGTGGCTCAACTTGCCCCAGTTGATCCAGGTCAGGGGGTAAATTGAAACACTGTTCAAACCTGGGCATACCTACAACAAATCTTAAATATAAATATAAACAATACATTTCAAACCAATTATAAGCTTAGTTTTTCAAATATTTTTAATATAAAATTTCGATTGAATTGATTGATTTTCTTTTAACATGTTAAAAGGAAAAGTAATCATACAAATGGTGATACAATTTCATACATCTTACCAATCAAACACAGGGTAAATTCAACTTTAAATGTAGCCTACAATGAGCTCTTATTATCAACTTGGCCTACTTTCATTCATTTCTCCATTGAAAAAGTGGCTCAACTTACCCGAAGGCCCATTGTTCACATTACCCCATAGCCACCATTTTTGAAAAAATAGCCTAGCATTACAATTCAGTCATCTTTAGCTTAATGACTCACATGGTTTGATACGCTGCCAACACATCAACATATACAATATGTGTGTTAAACCTGGATACTTTTTTTTTTACATGACAGCCGATATAGCTGACATCTAGAAAATGTACTTTGACAAACAAAAAGCTTTTTTTGTAAAAATGTTTACTTACCAGACCACAATGAGTATCTCTCTCTCTGACAAGCGGTAAAATGGAACTGTAATGTGTTTCAATGGAGAGAGCGCCGCTACACACGGTGTTGCACAATACTGGAAAGTGTCACCAACTTCAAATCATTTTAACTTTGACCAATCAATCAACCAATCAGAGGCCAGCAGTATAAAGCAACGCTAGCATGGGACATAACAAGAGAAACGTAATTTAACTAGCTTGTTCATCTTTAATGTCTAAGAGAACATTTTCACAGCAAGGCTCCAGGCTTTACCTCGCGATTAGCAAAGAGTAAATACACTTAATGTGAAGGAAACTTGAGTCTCCTTGACTTATGAAGCTAAACCTGTGTGGCTCCAGCCGTTGCCATCTTGACACTCCCGGGCTTTGCTTTTTAATGGTACCACAAAACGCACAAAACTGTAAACATGTTTGTATCTGTTGTAAAGTCGTGAATTTAAACAAGGGGGTCTATGGGAAGTTGTATGGTCATTTGAGGAAACTTTGGCTACATTTTTCTGTATTAGAGTTTGCAGCATGGCGGATGGTTTGAAATGTGGTACAAGCCTTGCTGTTCTTGACAGGGACGAGTGCAGTGGTGATCCTTAACCCCTCATTCAGCAACATCATAAATTACAACTTCTCAATACCTGCCAAATAATTACACTACCATTAGTGTCAGCTGTTTGTTGTGTTTGGAGCCCATTAGAAAATCGCACTAAGCTAATGTGGCTCCCATGGTAAACATTTGAATGTACCCTCTATCTATACTGTACATCAGCAATTTGATATAGTCAATGCATTAGCGATTAGCTCAAAGCGATGCTAATTGTTGTTGACTCCTTTTCTTGAATGAATGATCTACAAAGTGTTCAGCATTATATATTTGTTGCCAACAACCGATGATAATCACAAACAACTTAAATAGAAGCTCTTAATCATTTAAATTCATGGTAACAAAGATAATTAAGTCTGGAAAAAGTCAAAGAAACTGAAGAGAAGGAGTAAAAAATAATTCACTCTTTAATAAAAAATACATTTATAACTTCGGCAGCATGAACTTCTCTTGAACACTTCCATCAACCCAGGAACAATGAAAACCAACTGTACAGTAGGCATTTTAAAATAAAATAGCAAAAATACATACAAATGAGGAAGAAATGGCAGGTTGGATTGAAGGAAAAACAGCGACAATAAGAATGACTTTTTCTAACGTCAGTGTCAACACCACAACAGGAAATGTTGCTTTGGGTCGATCATAACACCACAAGGTTCTCTTCAGTCCTTCAGAACAACTACAGCAGCTGGGTAAAAAACAAACAACATGGAGAGACTGTGGAGGCCTCATCAAGCCTTCCTCACACACTGGTTAACAAGCAGCTTCACCACATCAGAGGGGGGATTGGCACAAATTGCATCGTGATCAGACAAACATCCTGATATATGGAGGAAAACTGAAACATTTACAACTGGAAAAGGTGTTTACTGTGCATTCATTCACTAGGGTTAGGGCAACCAGTGTAAACATTTTTGAGATCTGAATCTCAAAAATGAATTCCGACTATCGTCGGATTTCTCTTTTACTTTGAGTCAGATCTATAAAAGGCTCCATCTGGCGCTGATCCTCTTCTGTAATCCCCTACATTTTATTGGACAATGGGATCAATAAAGTCTTATCTTAAAATACATGGAGACAGAGATGAAAGTATTGATGGATGGACTGTTGAGCAGCCTTATTGCACACGGGAGAACACAGGAGGTTGTCATCCAAAATCAGTCCTGTGCATTCTTTAGAAATATACACACATTTTATTTTCCTAGTATTCCACACCGGTAGCAGGCCGGTTGTGGTTTCTTTATTGGAGCATCTGCCCAATCACATCAGGCTCAGACCTGTTATACTGGGGCTGAAGGGGCTGTTTGTAGCAAAGCATCTTTTTGAAAAGGTGTGCATAGAGGGTTCTTTTTTTATAGCACCGAAGAATCATGTCTGTCAAAAATAGAACGCCAACAAAGTAACCTTTTTGACATTTGTTTGAAACATTTATTTTTTGAACTCACAGCAGTGCCTTTTTATTTCCCTTCCTTCTTAGAGTCCAACAGACCGAATCTGGAGTGAAATGAAGCCGCTCATGCCTGACAGTTTTTTTATGTTCATCGCCGAGGGCAGTGCTGTCACAATACCCAGTGAGAAAATGTATGGTCACGTCCAGCAGCCAGCTGACTCGTCCTCCCAGTTTTAAAATGAGTACCCCCCCCCCAAAGCCGCTGACCGAAATATCACAGTTGTGGTTTTGAAGTGATGATTATGAGACAGGATCTGTGCCTGGGGGTAGATTTCACTTGCCTGGCTGTTATTAGCTGCCAACACAGTGTGCAGAGACCCAGCTGGATGGAGCTGTCAGCTGATGTGCAGGAGTTATGTTCGGTGCTTAGAGGGGCGGAGTGACTGCCTGAGGAGTAGTTCCCACTGCCTGCTCTTTTTATTTATTTACAGCCACATGTGGCAACAGTCATAGATCAGTGTTTAGCTCAAGGAGAGATTTAAATAATTCAGAAAATGACCTTCCCAGTTATGGGTCCTCTCTTGTCTCTGAGCATTGTGTTCGAAATATATTAAAATAAAATATCAATATTTTGTAAATTAACACGAATGTATCTTCATTAGGTTTGTACCCTTATATATATTAGACAGTTGTGTGGGTCTTTAAATATGTGAATGTAACCACTTCCCTTTTCTATTTAGATGTATTCTTATGATCTATGCTGTAACTGGGATGGTTTTACTTATGTCTCTTAGAGATGTCAATACTTCATGTATTCTTAAAAAAGTACTGAGGATATGAACTTTATTTTTTACTTTAACGAAGTCTGAATGTTTTTTTTGCAGCAGCAACATTTTGTCTTTCAGTCGAATTTTCATATCCACAGCAGTTTTTATTACTGTAAACTATCGATAATATGTCCTGTAGTATAATACCTGTACAGCCCTTTAAGTATTAACTTTGTCTTTTTCGTCCATTACTTGGCAGTGGCACTTTCTGGATACACTATACAGTATTTGGGTTACATTCTGACACTGTTCCCTAAATGAGAAACCAGTTCTTGGCATATTTTGACAATAAAATGACCTCATGACAAAGTAAGGACCTTTTCTTAGAAGTGCCGCTGTGTATATTGTGCTCTTTAACTCGTTTTGGCCTTTTCAGAATCGCTTAAAACTGGCTATTAACGAAATTAAAAATGAAAAAAGTCTGCAGTCGGTCAGCAGGGAGAGGATCTGACACAGTAGCACCCAGCATCTGTGACTCTGTCATGATGGCATATTTCAGGCTGATCAAATGAAATCCAACTCACAAGTGTCTTTTTTTGTCTTTGAAAGTCAAAGTCTTCTTTTTTTTTACCCCCAGGATAAATTCCTTTGTTAGGTATGAACGGAGCCTTCATAAAGACTTTTCTCTGCTAGTTCAGTAAAAATGTGCTTGATCAAATAACAGTCTGCTGATTGGAGGTGGTCAGAAGCGTTAATGGGAAGGCTTCAGGAGCAAATTCACCTCCACTGATGATGCTTTTCTAAGGATGAAGTTCCAATCTGAGCTCAGCAGCTTGAGATTCCTGTCACCGTCTGCAAATATAAAGAAGATTTAGATAAGATTGAGGAAATCGTGAGATGATATGATATATCCTCCTAATTTCAGTTGAATGGTATTTGCATTGTCTTCCCGGGAGGCTTTGAATGTGAGATGCATATTCAATTATTCAAACGGTAACAGATATGTTCCCAATGTATATATCATTTCTATTGAAAAAGTTCAACAAAGCAGAGAAGTTTCTCAGTCTAGCTGCCAGATATGATTATTAGCATCATAACAAGCATACCATCATTGCATCATACTGCTGCAAAACTTTTTCACTTAACTTGCAGTATTTTAGATTTGGAAGATTCTCCAGCAAGGAAGCGGTTTTTAAAATAAAAAGTCATAACTTTTGAGCAAAGTCATAACTGATACAATGACATTTCCGGAAAGAACGTCTAAACATGTGGTCAATGAGCATTCACTCCACAATGACCCAGATTTCCTGTCTGGACGGAGCATTAAATGATTTGCCGTCAGTCCCATTGTCATGAACACAATTATCTTAGGAACGCAGTGATGGAATTTCTTCAAACATTATGTGAAATGGCAATATAGGTTTTCTTCACGTTTTTGTGACATACTATACAATTGCTTCTCTAAGACTGGGGGGATTGTTTTTGTTTGGCAAAGAAGACTTAAGGACAGCCGATCAAAAGTTGAAATTGAAAGTCATGACCCCCAGTTCAGCTAACAAAGCTCCAGAATAAAGTACCTTAGTCTTGTTGTGGATCCATAGTTATCTAACATGTGAGTGCTGGCCACCTCCAGGTTCCAGTCACACATCTCCAGCAGCTCACGACACTCAGACCTGTTCCTCAGACCCAAACAGAACAACTGCTCCACCTACAGAGACACGGGGAACAAACCAAGATGAACACCATTGTATGAAGAACCAGCAGTGGGGTGAAAGAGCTGTACTGTTTTAGGAAACACTCCCGCAGTGGGATTACAGCACCAGTAAGCACATTTGGACATTATTTGAATCTTATGTTAGCTAAGCCTACTGTTCAAACACACACTTCTGTTACTTTGCCGCCACTATTATGGAGCACTCAAGTGTTCCCTTTTGCCCACTGCCATCCAAACACATCTTCCATCCTGCCACTGTGGCCCCAAACGCATCTGAGAGGAGGCTGAATGCTTCTGTAGACACATCAGTGACTCTTTATGTTGTGTTTATAGCCGGCTCTTTGCAGCAGCAATGACATGATTTCCCCTTAAGGTTCAACACAGTTGCACTAATCTTAACTTTAGATGAACCAAGAAAGCAAAAGTGACATTTAAGAAACTTTGAATGACTACAGAGAGGGACTCTGAGATGCAGTGGATCTCAGAACAGCAATGGTCACCCTTTAGGACTTAGCTACTTTATCAGTTATTGCACTTCTGCAAAATAAGCATCCACTTTCATTTTGATGGACTCAAACTATGAGATGCTGAGGTACTTTCTTTGTATAAAGTGTTGTTTTGCCACCTCAGTTTGCCTTTCTTGTGCATCGGCGTACTTTTGATATAACAAAGTTACACTAATATTAGTTTTATGGCTCCTGACATTGCATCTAATCATTTATTTCATGCCTTGAATGTTAATTATTATAAGGTACTTCAATACTATGGACCAAAGAAAACTTACAAAAAACAGTAAAAGATGATCAGATGTATCCTTTGAATCTCCAAATACTTGGTAAAATAGAGAGAAGCTGTCATTAACATTAAATAACAAACATCTACAAAATGTCAGGGATTAAAAATCAAAGATCTAGTTATTTTGGTTCTTCGTAAAGAAATGCATCCGGAGATAGTGTTTTCAAGACAGATATGAACTTTCAAATAATTTAAGCTAGCTAACTTCATTAGCGTTAGCTGGACAGCAAAACAGCTTTAGCTACTGTTACATTAGTTTAAACAGTGATACTACAGCGGATATAAGTGAACTTTAAATACCATTAGCTAGCTAACTTTTGTACTTTTAGCTAAACTGCTTTAGCTACTGTTTAATTAGTTTAAACAGTGATACTGCAGCAGATATAGGCCTAAGTGAACTTTGAAATACCATTAGCTAGCTAACTTTTGTACTTTTAGCTCAACAGCTAAACTGCTTTAGCTACTATTACATTAGTTTAGAAAGTGATAATAAAGCAGATATAAGTGAACCTTCAAATACCGTTAGCTTAGCTTCCTTGCAAGCTGTAAAGGCTTTGGCTTAGTGTTTTAAAAGAATCAAGTGTTTTCAGTTAAGCTAGCTATAGTATCAAAACTACAGAAGCCCAGTATGAACAGCAGATGTAGGAAGGATTTTAGTGACCTGCATAGTGCATTAAGAATGTTCATACTCTGCTATTGAATGCCCTCACCTTGAGATAATGCACAGCTTTCTGGACATTCCAGTTGTGGTTCTGGAGGGCGGCTTGGCACTCCTCTATCGTGACACCGTGAACTGCATCCTGCACCTGAATCACACAACGTCAACACTGTAAGCAACATCCAAATACACTCATACACACTCCCCTCGCTCTGATTTATAATTTCTTCATCACTTGATGGAAATTGTAACATTCATGACCGGGTTTTATTGTTGAGATCCATTTATTTACAGTTACAAATCTGGCATAGGAACACATACAGTGGGGCAAAAAAGTATTTAGTCAGCCACCAATTGTGCAAGTTCTCCCACTTAAAAAGATGAGAGAGGCCTGTAATTTTCATCCTAGGTATACCTCAACTATGAGAGACAAAATGAGAAACAAAAAAATCCAGAAAATGACTGTCTGATTTTTAAAGAATTTATTTGCAAATTATGTTGGAAAATAAGTATTTGGTCACCTACAAACAAACAAGATTTCTGGCTCTGGCAGACCTGTAACTTCTTCTTTAAGAGCCTCCTCTGTCCTCCACTTGTTAACTGTATTAATGGCACCTGTTTGAACTCGTTATCAGTATAAAAGACACCTGTCCACAACCTCAAACAGTCCCACTCCAAACTCCACTATGGCCAAGACCAAAGAGCTGTCAAAGGACACCAGAAACCAAATTGTAGACCTGCACCAGGCTGGGAAGACTGAATCTGCAATAGGTAAGCAGCTTGGTGTGAAGAAATCAACTGTGGGAGCAATTATTAGAAAATGGAAGACATACAAGACCACTGATAATCTCCCTCGATCTGGGGCTCCACGCAAGATCTCACCCCGTGGGGTCAAAATGATCACAAGAAAGGTGATCATTCAGCATGACAATGATCCCAAACACATGACAATGACCCCAAACACACCGCCCGGGCAACGAAGGAATGGCTTCGTAAAAAGCATTTCAAGGTCCTGCAGTGGCCTAGCCAGTCTCCAGATCTCAACCCCATAGAAAATCTTTGGAGGGAGTTGAAAGTCCGTGTTGCCCAGCGACAGCTCCAAAACATCACTGCTCTAGAGGAGATCTGCATGGAGGAATGGGCCAAAATACCAGCAACAGTGTGTGAAAACCTTGTGAAGACTTACAGAAAACGTTTGACCTCTGTCATTGCCAACAAAAGGTATATAACAAAGTATTGAGATGAACTTTTGTTATTGACCAAATATTTATTTTCCACCATCATTTGCAAATAAATTCTTTAAAAATCAGACAATGTGATTTTCTGGATTTTTTTTTTTTCTCATTTTGTCTCATAGTTGAGGTATACCTAGGAGGGAAATGACAGGCCTCTCTCATCTTTGTAAGTGGGAGAACTTGCACAATTGGTGGCTGACTAAATACTTTTTTGCCCCACTGTACATGCACATGGTCTTGCTTCAGTACATGGACGACTCCACAACATAAATATCCTTCTTCTGTATTTTTGTTTTCCTTACTCTTGCTGTTATCTTTATGTAAGATTGACAGGGCTCACCCTGGTCGTCAGTACTAAGGCCCAGAGGGAATATTATGGTTCCAATAATGTATTTTATTTCCCAGGGAGGCAGCTGTGATTTGAGTCCCGGAATGACCTTATTGTATCCCATAAACTGTAACCTCCCCTGTCGAGATATGGCAGGCAGGAGGCAGAAAGTCCTCGAGCGGTTTAATAAGTTGAAACAGTTAGCCTTTCTAACTTTTTGAGAATAATGCGATTTGTTGAAGGTTTTCTTTGTGCAAATGTTAAATGAATGCCCAGCAACCACGTAGCTGGACTTCATCCATATTCAAGATCTCAGAGAGTGTCTCTTCAAATACATCCCAGAGGGCCTAAACACAATATTGTTTTTCTTAAAAATATGCTTTCTTGTTGCCTTCATTTGGAACTTATCCAAGCTCATTTGTTTACTTTAAGCTTCACCTGAAGGGATGATCCACAGGGCATCTATCTCACTATCCACTACCAAGTGACAAGTGCTTGATCGATGAACAGCCGCTGGTGTTCGCAGTCATTCTGACTCCAGTTCAATTGGTGTCAGCATCAATCGGCCGGAAAAAAGAAACCGATCAAACTTGTTACTTGGTTTTTTAATTCAATTCACAGCTAAGATTGATATGGCCTTTATCCTCAAAGAACAACAGAATTATTTCAAATAAGTTATCAGAAGCTAAAGATGTTTGTGCCCTTTTCATTGTGCCCAGTCTGCTCTGATTGGTTAGCTGGCTGGCTCTGCTGTGATGGGTCGCTCCTTAGCCTATCACGTACAATGTGTAAGAGCACTAGCTAATAGAAGCGCGAGTGTTACATACTGTAGTGATGGCCTTTATAACACACTACAGGAAAGGGAAAACAAAAAGCATAATAGGGCCTCTTTAATATTGTAAATAGCTAAATGTTTCGATCAAACAGAGAGAAAAGATTTATACATACAAAATCACTTCTAGGCACTGCACTCTATTACATTACAATTAAAGTCAATCCTACTGAATGACCCTGAACATTGCATTTTGTCTAGTAATAAGGGAGAATTACTCTCTCATACTAGTGATGGGAAACAAAGAACTGATGGCTATCTAGTTTAAGAGTTGTACTTTAAAAAAATCTCATTTAAAAAGAGAAAGCAATCAAAGTGACATTAAGGGGGATTTAAGGTCAAGTTTTTAATGTGGCTAAACTATCTATCATGAGGGAGAAAGTGACTGAACAGAGCACTTTAATTAGTGAAGCATTAAATAACCATTAATTATGCATTCCAAATGAGAGGTTTCAAAAGACATCCAAATATCTCTTATCTCACTTTTAGGTTTTTAAAAAACACATCCAAAGAAATTTTTTAGGGGGAAAAAAATGTATAGCACTAACCATTACATAACATAAGACAACATTACAAGGGACAAAATCAGCTTGAATAAAGAGTGTGATCATATGGAATTTTAAATATGGGTGTTTTTGGTTCTTGGGTGGTTGTCTACATATTTATTTTTAATTAACGAAGGCATCCAATCAATCATTATTTTGAGTGAGTATTTTGAATAAATATTTCTTTAGGTTTTTTCTGTTGAATTTGGTGTTGTCATTTCATCATGCTGTTGTGTCCTATATGTGTATCCTTTGCCCTTACTAAATTAAAAACATTTATTCATGTCTGACCTTACCATTTTGACCCTGTCGGCTGAGTTCCCTCCTCCATCTGTCCTGATACAGGAAGCCGTGGGGACCACCGCTGCTGTCAGCCCCTCTGTACACACGCGAGGGAGACTGACTGATGTCTTCATCCCTGACCGGGAGCCCCCCAGACTGCTGTTGTTGTTGGAGGAGAAATTAGTCTTCAGCTCGCCTGGCAGGACGAGCCCCTGTCCCTGGATGTGTCCCTGCAGAGTCTGGCTGCTGACCACCATTGGTCTCACAGTGGCCGTGTTAGCCTGTCGTACATGTCTCTCCTCCACGCCGCTGGCAGGAAAGCTCTCCGCCTCCCTGAAGAAGCGGTCGTAGCGGTCGAGGTACGGGGGCCTCTCTGGTAGAAGGTAATAGTGTGTATTGCTGACTTTACGTCCGTCACGCACTATGGGGAGGATACAGGGGCCCTTGCTGGCGTCCTTCCCCTGCGCCTGGATCACTTTGGGTGCAGCATATTTAGGATCCGAGGCGAAGCTGTGAGTGGTGGGCATGAGTTTACCTGGAGAGGAGGAGAGGTAGGAGCCGTATGTGTGTGCAGAGGAGGAGGATATGGGAGCTGGCATGGTGGTGGGGCTCGCAGAGTAGATTCTCTGCTGAGGGGAACCTACCACCAGGCCCATGGGGCTGGGGGTCCTTGAGCCCGGCTGGGACAAAGGGTCCCTGGGAGGAATCTGAGGAGGGCGCTCCTGGGTCGAGCCTAAAACCTCCTCAGTGGAGTCAGCCGGCGTCGGTGACAGGGAGAGATCACGTGACCAGCGAGGAGAGGTGTAGTCGCCCCTCTTAATGGGGCGAGGGGGAATGGGGACACGTGGGGGGACCTGGGGTCTGTCCTCGTTGGAAGAAGGGATACTCTGCTGGTGTCCCTCCTGGGTCCACGACGGCAAGTTTGAGCGCGTAGTACTTCCCGTCGGGACGTTCAGCCTCCTCATGCACTCCTGCTGGAGCTCTTGGAAGATCTCTGCTGACTGCGAGAAGGAGGAGGACAGGACCTGGCTCTGCCCGCTGGGGAGGAAGAGGTTGTCCTCAAAGCCTGATTTGTCTGGACCCCTGGAGACAAGACCCTCACCATCCACCTTCTGACTCTCATCTGGGTCACCGCTCTGCTCGTCCTCCTGCTGCTGCTCCGAGCTGTTGATGGAGCTCACCTTTGGGGAGAAAGAATATTTAAAACTTTCTTTACAGATTACAACCGGAGATAAACCCTTTTTTGCATAATGTAAAATGTGCTGCGTCACCCCCTACCGTACCTCCATATCGTCTTCGTCTTGGGCTACATCGTCATATGCCGGGGGTGGAGGTAAGGGCCGGGCATCCCAGTCCACTACAGGTGTAGGGTGAAGGGGGCGAGGCAAGGACTTAGACGGACTCTGAGGCGGCGTTCGGTCCAGGAGGTTCTCTGCTCCCAAAAGTAGCTTCGCCAGTGAAGGAATCTGAATTTCAACCACAGGTGAGGGGGAGGGCGAGGGCGGGGGGAACTCTTCTCCAAAGTCAATGAGCGACACCTCGCTGTTCGGGGTGTGGCCTGAGCCTGAAGTCCGGCCGCCCCCCTGTTTGGAAGCGGAGACCCACGCAGCGGGTTTCAGTTTCAAGCCTTTGATGGAACTGGTTTTCCGAAGCGATAATCTCTTTAGTCCTGCTGAAGTCAGATCCTCTTCATTGTTTACTGCATCGTAGCAAGGCTCTGGAGACAGGAACACACAATACGTTAGTTTAGTTGCTGAGAAAATGTAGAAAGTGATGACTCATGCACTTTAAAATCCCGAAACGGCACAAGACACACTCCACTTCAAAAAAGTGTTCAGGTTGAAAGTTAGTCCTATTGTGCACACTGCAAACCTGTTAGAGGGGAAACAGAGGCGGGAAGATGATGGTAAGAAGGGAAATAAAAGTAGCTGACGGAAGAGCTGCAAAAACAGGCAAAAATAAATATGGGATGTACCTTTGAGGAGTGGAGCAAGGAGGGAACAGAGAGGGCAGGAGCAATGGGTGAGGAGCTGCTGAGAGAAACCAGACTTACTCTTGAGTATCACGGCTGGCTGGGGAGGGCGGGGGGGAGGGTCCTCTGGAAGAATAAAAGCGAATAGCGCCGTCGCGAAGGAGAAATAAAAGAAAAAAGAAGCAGCAAAGATAGAAAGGTTAGAAAATAAAGCAGGAAGCAAATGTTAGATTGTATGTGAAAGCTTGCCAGCAAGTGTTAAGAAAAATGAAAAGCAAGCTGGGACTATTTTCCAAAGAAAAAATCAACAATGTGGATAGAGCCGCAATGTTTTAATGAGGAATCTGATCATTGTATGAAAGGGACAATGAGCAGCGACCTGGTCATTATAGAGAAAAGGGGATTGTCTAAATTGACCAATCAGAATCGAGTATCAACTGCGCAGTGTAATAATGATAAACAATAGAGGTATTAGCACCAGACAACAATGAAATGTATCTGAAATAATTGTGTCTTCATGCTGTTGAGGTTTGTTTTCATGAGTTACAGAATTAGTTTGAGGTGATGATGATCAGTGTTTTTATGTTTTTGGAGACATAAGGCAATGGTTTATCCTTGGTAAGATATATATTTCAAATGGTGATCATTATAGCGTGGTGTAAGTCTTTAATCAGAGCTCTTCTACTCACTTTTTGCTCGTCCTGGCAGATTTGAGGGCCGAGCATTGGGGTCCACACCGAGAACATCTGGAGGGTCCATGGGATTACCGAGGTACAAACTGAAGGGAAGACAGACAGATTTATTCACAGTAGTTGGATTTATAGTGATGCTAATCATCATCATTGTGCGGTATACATCTAGAGACCTCGCGCTATTGTCTTCCTTTTCTGATTGCTCATGGCTGTTCCAACGTTAGACTGATACTAGTGTCCCACACCAGGAGCTCTGTGAAGGTAAGATTCTGAAGGCTTCAATAGGATAAGATCTGAAATGAGTTTGGCGCGTAAACAGTGGCCGTTAAATCAGGCGCTTACTGAGACATGGCATGAGGCCATATATCTGTGGGTTATTCGTCCAGGGTAGATTTAATACCGTGCGAATGAGGTTAGTATAGAGACGACAATGATGGAGTCAAGTATTGAGGGCCCAGGTCTCG
This sequence comes from Notothenia rossii, assembly GCF_949606895.1. Taxonomy (NCBI): domain Eukaryota; kingdom Metazoa; phylum Chordata; class Actinopteri; order Perciformes; family Nototheniidae; genus Notothenia; species Notothenia rossii. The sequence goes on along the minus strand of NC_136907.1, from coordinate 53,589,355 downwards.
ACGGTTGTTGTGAAAAGATCGAGTTTCATTGCGTTCGGCAGGTCAGATTGCCATATTTGTCCAATGAATTGCATTGGAGGGAAAGATACTGATTCTACCTTGTTGGTGTCAAGTTGCAAAACGTTGGACATTTATAACAATGTGCTACTGCATCTATTGGTTAAAGTGTATAATTACAAATCATTAAAATCTAAATAGACTTTAACCACCAACTTTCAACATGGGTCAAAATTATGATGGATATTTAGAAAGTTTTAAGAGACATTTAGACCATGTGAAACATTTAAGATAACAGTAAAAGTAAAGAAGTCGGATCGTACTCGTCTATCCTGTCGGGGAAGCCCCAGCAGTGGTGAGGGTTGCTGTCTCCGTGTCCCGTGTGGATGAAGCTGTTCTTGAGGGGCCGGCTGATGTCGTGCGCTGACAGACCCGCGACTGACGTCACCACGTTTCTGGGGAACGGTCCCAGCTTCAGGGTGCGCTTGTTTTGACCTCGCCACCAGTAGTTCTCTGCTCTGAAAGACACAGAGGTGCTGAGGTTGAAACATGGACAGTCATTGACAATACAGATATTCTACTGGACTATCCAGCTAACAATTATTTGAATTAAAAGATAATAAAATAAGGAATAATATCAGAAAATATAAAAAGATTGTCCATTCAAGTTTTTCACAATTACAAGGTTATGTCTTTGAATTTTTTGTTTGATCAGTCCAAAACCCAAATATATTACTTTTAATATGATACTATTAAATAGGATAATACAACAAATAATCTCATTATTCGAGAGGCTAAAAACAGCATTTCTGCCTTTTTTGCACTAATTTATAAAAAAGAATGTGGATTTACTTATCGTTGCATCTCTAACGTATCGTACACACGGTTCCGTCGCGTTGAAGCTTGCCGCTGGGCCTGTCTGCTCGCGACCAACAACCAATCACATTAATCTCCAGACCCGTACACACAAGCACGCGGTTTGATTGGCTTGCAGTTGTACTGGCATATGATTTGATTGGCTGGCGCTTCCGTCGACGCTTGAAAAGTTGAACTTTTCTCAACTTTCAGGGCGAGCAACGGAGGCAAAGCGACGCGACGGAACCACAATGCAGTTTGGCAAAGCGTGACGTCACCCCATTCAAAGAACCGTGTGTAGGGGTGCGCAATTAACAATTCAATAATTTGGTTTAATAGCCATTGCACACCTTTTATAAGTGAACACTAAATAAGATTTCTGTTATTATTTAGTGAAAAGAGATGCATTTTTTTCCTTTTAACAGTATTTATCAGTATTGATGTTGGCAGGTCAGTATGTAAGGTTAAAGTACAAATGTGTACTAAGAACGTTCTTTTCAAAAAAAACTTTTACAAGAATTAACACCCACCTCCCCTCTATGATGGTGATGACATCATTAATTTGGATGTGGAGTTTGTCAGGCTCGTCAAAGTCCTGCAGAGCACACATGTCTGTTGGCATGGTCTGAAAAACACATAAAACACATATGAGAAAAATTAGACATTTTAACACAGCCCACATTTATGAGTGGGCCATAATGCAGCTGGTTTTCATAATCCTACCAGCTGAGGGTATGTTAGTATGAACTCTGCAGTGACTCCACTAGGTGGAGCTACAACTCCAGCCCTTCAAAGATGACTGCTGAGGGAAAAGTGGCCTCTGCACTGGAGGGTTATCCTCAAGTGTCCTTTGCTTAGTGGCTGAAAGTGGCTATATATACTTCTTAAGGGACAAAACTGACAGCTGTCGTACCTGCAGCAGGAACTCGCGCAGGGCCACAAAGGTGGGTCTGTCGTCTGGTTTCTGAGCCCAGCACTGCAGCACCACGTGATAGATGTCCTGCGGACAGTCTTCAGGCTTCGGGAGGCGTTCACCTTCTTTATCAATCTTGTGCAGGATCTGGGGTTGTTTGTTTTTGACAATGCAGAAGAAAAACAAAAGAAGACATTGTAGATGTGAATAAATGTTAAAAAAAATGTTGTGTCTGCTTACTTATGTTACAATAGCTTTAAGATGTTTTTGTATACTGTATCTTTCGGAAAAATAATGATTGTGTGAATGTTCACCTGGCTTCCGTTGAGGCCCAGCCAGGGCTCCTGGCCGTGTGTGAACATCTCCCAAAGAGTAACTCCAAACATCCAGGTGTCTGTAGCGTGGGAGAACGTTCTGGTCTTCAGACTCTCTGGGGCGCACCTGCAGCAGGACGGCATTTTTTTTTAAACTTGAACCGTGCATGTCTGAACATATTGTCACTTTAGAAAGAGAATATTTTCCAGTTATTTAATGTAGCTACTTTCACATTTAACCAAAATAAGCTCTGTATTTGGAAAATGTAGCCTTTGTGCCAAAGTAATCCTGCCATATTTGTTTATACTTTTAAAAATACTACGTTTTAAAAATGATAATATAAATCACAGTTTAAGCTGTTTTATTTTTTAGGTTCTTTGGGAGACAGAGTTGGCCAAGGAGGCATAGGGGATGACATGCAACAAATTGTTCCAAGCCGGACTCGAACCCGGGTCCTCCGCATGGGGTACCAAACCCCGGTTTCATATATTTTTGGGTAGAGATTTACTCTCAGATTGTAGGATCCCTTATTATTAACATCTTTCATAATCGAAGAAGAAAGTCACTCCTTCAAAACAAGTCATTTTAGCCTAAGGTAGGTATGAATAAAATGGAGAGGCAGAAACAGAGGCACACGCATTTCAACTAATATTACTTGGAATCCTGGTTTTATTTTTGCATCAAACATATAATAGAATACAATAGGTTTTAGCCCAAAAGGGAAAAAAGTTTGGGCCACTCTGATCTATATGAATGAAGACAGCAACAACTCAAATGTCTTGATCAATGTAGAAGTTTGCAAAAGGAAACCTTTCAAATAAGAACTACCAGAATGGCTGGAATGCAGCCGTGGCCGATCAGATTTTTCTGTGGAAAATGTCTGCAATAAAATCCGACTCCCTCCCTAAACCCTCTCATATCCGTGCATGAAATGCATCCAAGTTTAGCTTTGGTTTTTGTGCTGCTCCTGCTCTCTCAGTCCACCCACCATGCGAAGGGGACCTTGCGATGCTCCTGCATGACGTAGTGCTCATCGTTGTTGGGCAGCGCCCTCATCAGGCCGAAGTCTCCGATCTTCACTCTGTGAGCCGAGGCCAGCAGGATGTTCCTGAAAGAGAAAGAGTCAAATGTTATAGCATAATATTGTAACTGAAATTTAAAATTACAATTATGTTGTATGTATGGTCGGCAAAGGCAACATTCTTAAAACACAAACACATTTTGACTGAAAAACTGAACATTTAAATCCCATACTGGTAATGCTGAATGGCCACAGCCCTAGCAGGCAGAGACAAAAACAGATAATTTTGTTTACAGTCAATCCGATCCACATTCAGAATGTAATTCAGTAAAATCAAATGTAGTCCATGTGCCAGACAGTTACAGTACAGTTAACATGTTGTCCAAAGTGTGAGTAGTTTTCTGTTGTGAACAGCCCAAAAAAATAAGGACCTACTTCAGGTTATTTATGAAGGCAATAAATAAACCTAAGATTTATTAGGAATACAATTAACTGTGTTGTAGGTTATAACTTAACTTCAAAAAAGTCCTGTTTTTAAAACCAAAGCTTGAGAAATCCACTGCTGTGGGCAGTCATTATAATTTTATCACAGCCCTAACTGTGAAAATGACTTATTTTTCCCCATCGTTATGATTATTCTCAAGCATCTATGTGGTGTCAACAGTTAGGTGAAAGTTACTCATTTGGGCAAGACCAAGAGCTTAAACCACACAGTCCAGCCCGCCAACCTCTGACTCATTATACTGGTGGGCCAAGTCTCCCTGTAATAGTCTGTAAATCTCTGTGTGGGGAAGGAGAGGCAATATAAATAATTAAACATAGCAGTAAAAAATCCCTGAAAGAAACATCTGTTTCATAGAGAATGGGAAAAAAAACACGCTGTTTAAAAATACGTTTTTAACGTTCAGGGGCTCAAATATATAAAGGGGCTCGATTATGCTCATAATCAGGTTCATATTTATATTTTGTGCCTCTACTTAAACCTGTCTCCATGCTTTAATGTTCAAAAAGCTCTTAATGTTTCTCATACTGCCTGTGCTGCAGCACCTCTTTTCACCCTCTGTCTGAAACCAGAGCCCAGTGTGCTCTGATTGGTTAGCTGGCCAGCTCTGTTGTGATTGGACAACCGCTCAGATATGTCGGGACATATCTGAGCATATCTGAGCCCCATTAGCCTATCATGTGCATACAATGTGTTGGAGCGCTAAACAATAGGAACGCAAGTCTTACATCGTAATGCTCGGCCGTTTTACCCCCTATCATGTGAATGCAGCTCTAATCTGCAATGTATCTTAGTTCTGACTAGAGTTTTAAAAATTCCGAACTTTAAATGAAGACCTTATGTTCTCAGGAGGTAAAAATTGAACAAACGTTAATTGAAAGTAAATCACAACATTCCGCCCGACCCACGACAGACTTGATGATTTGAAAACAGGCTTTATGCTACAGCACTGCCTTTAAATTGAAAAAATACACGACCACACGTTTCAAGTTGCTCGTACCTTGCTGCCAGGTCCCTATGGATGAACCTCCTCTGCTCCAGGTAGGCCATTCCACAGGCCACCTGTACGGCATACTGACACAGAGTGTGGATCAATACCGGGCCCTGTGGACGGACACATCGCAGGCGCTCCAGCAGAGAGCCCAGAGGAGCCAGCTCCGTCACCTGGGGGACAAACAGAGGAGGAGAGGCTTGTTGGGTGAAAAGAGCCACGTGGGAGTGAAATGCAAAAGTAATGAGGAATGGATGATGGTGACTAGAAATAGATAGAAGACTAAAGGAGGGAGTAAAAACATTAGCTATCAATAAGCAAACAACTATTGTAAGTGCTACAACGTACAAAAGAGAAGAAACAAATATTGGCCAAGAAAACAGAAAAAAAATAAAAGCAACAGGAAATGACTAAAAAAGCCTTGAAATGTCAGCCCTTTATTTTGGTCCTCGGCCCACTTGCTCCCCACCCTTCCTGTCTCCCTTCTTCCCTCTATCACTTCTCCCGGGCATAAAAAAGGCCTTGAGGATTTTGATCAGATTCTAGCACGCAGAGGTCATGAAGCCGAGAGAGTCAAGCACGTTTGTGTTAAGTGTGGATCTAAGTTGGACTACAGGCTGGCTGATGTGTGTTTATGGGTCCCTTTGGGTGTGTGTTTCTGTGTGTCCACTACCATCTTCATTGGGTGTGTAAGCACCACACCGTAGAGGCGGATGAGGTTCTGGTGGTCCAGGGAGTGCATGGCGTTGACCTCGCAGATGAAGTCCTCCAGAGCGTCGGGCTGGGTGAGCACGTCTGTCTTCAGACACTTCACAGCTACGTTCAGCTGGAGACAAGGACCAAGATTTAGTTGAAGTAGATTCCAACCTTTTCCCCACATGTTTGTGTCATGGCAAACATAGGCCCTTCATGCCAATGATATTATTGAATAATAATATAGGACATTACTTGCAAATTAATATGATTACGTTTTTTTACTTATAGCATGATATATAGACGTGAACTTGATTATTTTTTACTGAAAAACCTTTTACATAAGAATGTCACCAACATTGAATTTGCTGTTGCGTGGTTTTATTTTATGAATATTTTAAATAATAAGGAAGTTAATAACTAATTGAAAGGGTGTATTTGCATTATATTTGCATTAGATCAGTGGCATAAAATGTCCCTTAATCTTAAAAGTTTGTTAGTTTATTGTAATTATTCAATTAAAAAGTATTCATTTATAAGGCTTGGGCAGAAGCATTTATAAACAAAATTCACTCAAACATCAAGACAGTTTGAGTACACAGATTGATTTGCCTGCTTTTGTGTATTCTCACATTAGCACAAAAATGCTAAAAAGCATTATGTAAAATAACTATACCAGTGTACCATGCCCCAGATCCTTAATTAACCCCATCAACTTACAGGAGTTTCTTTATACTTAATGAGTGAACTATTTAAATCTCCTCACCACCTTCCCCGCAGGCGTCAGCCACTCTCCTCTCTTCACTACTCCAAAGGAGCCGTCGCCCAGCTTCTCGAACAGCGTCAGATCCTTCTCCGGGATGAGGCAGGTCAGAGCCTGCTGCTGCCCGTCCATAGGAGCACCACCACCAGGCTGTGTGGACAGGACTCCCTCCCCCAGGCCCAGTGGGGGGGTGGGAGACAGCTTACGGAAGGAGGAGGCCGGCTGGCCCTGCTGGGGGAAGTCTCCTCCGTCTGGACGCTTCCCGCTAAACACCTACAGGGGAACAGAAGAGAGAGAACACATGAAGCTGGGTCTGCAATGAAGGACGCAAAATAGACATATTGAAATAGTGTCAAATAATTATTTATAGTAATTAAAAGGCCAATAGAGTAGTGAAGGAATGAGTCCTAAAACCCATAGATGATATTAGAACTTAGCATTATTAGCATTAGCATATTAGCACTTCGTTCCCATCTCTTTAAAATAGAATAGACTTGTTGGTTAGATGCCTGGAATAAGGTCTAAAGGTAAAAAAAGCATTTCAGGTTTTGTTATATCAGTAAATACCCCACTTGTGAATGTGTAAAACTTTTACATTTCTTAATGGCAGTTGCTAACATGTGACTAAAGAAGGAGTGTTGGTGCTAAATCAATTATTGAAGAGTTTATCGCCGGCTACTAGAGGGCAGTGTCACTGCTGTCGCTGCCCGGTTATGCCGTGCTCTGACCCGGTAGTGCCGAGCGGCCATTTTAGTTCAAACATTGTTCATTCACTCCGCCTCGAGTTGAGACGTTCGTCCACTCATTCATGTAAGACTGTTTCCACTATTATATTATACTATATATATATTATACTATTATACTACTATACTCTGTTTCGTGGTATATATTTGTGTTGATTAAATTGCATGGATGTAATACTTTGTCAGCTTATCTTGCTGCATTACTCTGTTTCAGGGTGTCGTCATCCTTGTCAATAAATTACCGAAACTGACATTGAGGAGTGTGTTTCTTCATGACGACACCATGGTCGTTGTTGGATGCCCTGTCCCCGGCTGCGGGTTCAAATCCGATGACTTGTCTGAAGCACTCGTCATTGCTATATTGACGATTCATGGATGTAGCCACCAGCACGCAGCGCCTGTCATGGCCGCGCCAGCCCAGGCCCCAGCCCCTCACGACCCGAGACTCGATCGGCCCAAAGTTGATGTGGGCATGTCAATAGAGGAATGGAACGTGTTCATCCACCGTTGGAATGTATTCCGCGCCGGCTCAGGCATAGGGGACGCACAGGCCCCCTTCCAGCTGTTTCAGTGCGCTGGGCCTGTACTTGGAGACAGCCTGTTGAAAGTCGTCCCCGACGCCGCTTCCGGACCCTTGCTAGACCTGATCACCGTCATGCGTTCCCTAGCTGTTATCCCAGTTGCTACATGCGTCCTGCGCACCGAACTACTTCAGTTACGCCAGGAACGCGACGAGACATTCCGCGCATTCGCTGCCAGAGTGCGGGGTAAAGCAGAGACATGCGCATATAATGCGGTATGCGAGTGTGGTAAGGACGTGGTCTATACCGACCACATTATCCGCGATGTGCTGCTCAATGGCATCTATGACTCGGACATACGCCGCGAGACGCTGGGGACAACTGACGTCCTGGTCAAGCCAGTTAACGACGTGATTGCACTCGTCGAGAACAAAGAGATGGCCCGTAACGCTCTCCCATCGTACTCCCTATCAGCCATGTCGTCATTCCGGTGCCTGAAGACGACTCCACAGGCGAGCCCCGCCCCGAGCCCTGCGGACGGGGCTAAACGTGCCTCGTGCCCAGAATGTAAGAGCGTCTTTAACGTCTTCACGGAGGGGCCTCGCGGGTGGAGTCCTAAGCCTCACCAGGTGTGCATCGGCTGCTACAGGGCCCGCCAACGACAGAGGCGTCAACAGCCGTCATCCAACAGTCAACAGGCCGCCATGGGGTCGGAGCTGGTATCACAGGTTTCGTCGGTGCAAGCTGGAGCCCGCCCCGCCCTGGCCGACGTCGCGGGAGCCTTCGCCGACGCCGCGCCCCTACGTCGCACGGCTGTGTCGACAGGCTTGCACCTATCAGACTAGAGCACCACATCTTCTCCAAGGGCGAATGGAGGCGAGCCAGGCTGAGAGACCACCCCCGGGCATTAATCACCATCTCGATGGACATGCCAGTCGGGCTGAGGGATGGCACCAGCAACCGGGGCTCGGCCGACGGAGCTCGAATATCCGCCGTCGCGGACACTGGCGCGCAGTCGGACCTTTGGTCTCTGGAGGAGTTCCTGGCCTGCGGTTTCGCGCGGGACGACCTGCGACCCGTCAGCCTCAGCCTGTCGGCCGCCAACCGCTCCCCTATAGCCATCGAGGGAGCGTTCTTTGCTAGGCTCTCGACGACCTGCAGCGGGGGGCGTACTACATCCTACCGTTCCATGGTATACGTGAGCAGCTCAGTCCGGGCCATGTACCTCTCCTACGAGTCGTTGCTCAACCTCGGCCTCTTGCCCGTTAACTTCCCGTCGGACTACGTTGCAGGGGGCCCAAGGACAGGCGTAGCCCTGACACGGCTGACACGCCAGTCCAGCCCCTGTCCATCAATGCGATGGGGTCAACCAACGGCGGCTGCGTGGGGCCAAGTGACCCCCGGGACGCCCAGTGCTCATGTCCTCAGCGCACGGTCCCCCCGGCGCGCCCCGCAGCACTGCCGTTCCCTTGTACGCCAGAGAACAATAACCGGATGAAAGGTTGGCTACTCGGGAGATATGCCTCGTCGACATTCAATACTCACCCCCATCGAGCACTACCATGCATAGAGGGGCCACCTATCGAGATGCACGTGGACCCCGCAGCTACGCCTAAGGCATGCCACACCGCGGCTACGGTGCTTCTACACTGGCAGCGGAGGGTTCACGATGACCTCCTGCGGGACGAAGCCCTTGGGGTCATTGAACGCGTGCCATACGGCGAGCCGGTGGCGTGGTGCCATCGTATGGTAGTCACTCGGAAGCACGACCGTTCCCCCCGCAGGACCGTGGACCTCTCCCCCCTCAACAAGTTCTGCCAACGTGAGACCTTCGCCACTGAGTCCCCGTTCCACCTCGCATGCCGCGTCCCGAAGGGCACCTTGAAGACCGTCACGGACGCCTGGAACGGCTACCACAGTGTTCCCCTGCGTGAGTCGGATCGCCACCTCACTACCTTCATCACGCCCTTCGGCCGTTGGCGCTACACCAGGGCACCACAGGGTTTCCTGTCGTCAGGGGATGGCTACAACCGTCGGTTTGACGCCGTCCTCTCGGACTATGAACGCAAGGAACGTTGTGTGGATGACACCATCCATTATGACACCGACCTGGAGCAACACTGGTGGAGGACCATCGACTTCCTGACGCGTAACGGCCGGTCGGGCATCGTGTTGAATCCGGACAAGCTTCAGTTCGCGGAGAGGTGCGTCGACTTCGCTGGCTTCAGGGTGTCGGAATCTACCATCGAACCGCTCCCAAAATACTTGGACGCCATCCGGGACTTCCCCACCCCAGGCTCCACGACGGACATCAGGAGTTGGTTCGGCCTTGTCAACCAGGTGGCTAACTACGCCCAGTTGCGTGACACGATGGCTCCATTTAAGCCGTTCCTCAGCCCACGCTGTGTGTTCCTATGGTCCCCCGTTCTGGAGGAGGCCTTCCAGACATCCAAGCAAGCCATAATGGAGGCCATCCGCGAGGGCGTGGAGATCTACGACATGCAGAAGAGTACCTGCCTCCGCGCTGACTGATCCATGCGTGGCATTGGCTACTTCCTGCTCCAGCAACATTGTCACTGTGCCTCGGGCATACCGGACTGCTGTCCAGGAGGGTGGAGGATCACCCTCGCGGGCTTGCGTTTCCTGTCCCCTGCGGAGCAGCGCTATGTGGCCGTCGAGGGAGAGGCCCTAGCTTTGGCCTGGGGCCTGGAACAGACGCGGTACTTCACGCAGGGGTCCGACAACCTCGTCGTGCTCACCGACCATAAGCCGTTGGTGAAAATCTTTGGTGACCGTACGCTGGATGAGATCACAAACTCGCGTCTGTTTAGACTCAAGCAGCGCACCCTCCCATGGCGCTTCGACATTGTGCATCTGCCTGGCAAGAGCAGCTATGCCGCTGATGCCACGTCGAGGCATCCTTCCCCCTCGGGTTCAGCAAACGGCCTCTCATTGGGGCTGCCGAGCGGGCCTGACGCCGTGGAGTCAGCACTCATGGCCTCCATCCGCGACGACGCACGGGAGCTCGGAGCCATCTCTTGGCCCCTCCTCGCACGGGAAACAGCGGCTGATGGATGCCTCGGCCACCTCCTCCAACTCATCGAGCAGGAGGGTGGGATTGACGTTAACGACCCTGCCCTGGCGAGTCTGTCATCGGTCTGTGGGTCCGTCTACGCCCAGGACGGCGTCTTGCTCTATCGGGACCGCGTCGTGGTTCCCCCGTCCCTCCGTGGGAGGGTCCTTCGGCATCTCCATGCCGCTCACCAGGGGACCTCAGCTATGGGGCAGCATGCCCGAGCCATAGTTTACTGGCCCGGGATGTCCGGGGACATTCAGGCCACCAGGGACGGGTGTGCAGACTGCAACCGCAATGCTCCGTCACAGGCGGCTACACCCCCCCGGCCGTCCTCACCCCCGTCCACGCCATTCGAGGCGGTGTTTGCTGACTTCTTCGACTATGGGGGCCGTCACTACCTAGTTGTCGGGGATCGGCTCTCGAGCTGGGTAGAGGTCCTGAGTTCTACGGCGGGTACTGCCCTGGCGGGCTCAGCTGGCCTGGTCCAACACCTCCGGTCGTTCTACGCCACCTTCGGCGTACCGGAGGAGCTCTCGAGCGACGGTGGTCCGGAATTCAAGGCGAGCCACACTGAGGACTTCCTCCGCTTATGGCACGTCAAACCAGTGTGTCTTCCGTTAGCTTTCCGCAGTCGAATGGGAGGGCGGAGGTTGCGATTAAGACTGCTAAGCGCCTCTTGATGTCCAACACCGGCCCGTCGGGCAGCCTTGATCAGGACCGCTTCCTGCGCACTATGCTGCAGTTGCGTAACACGCCTGACCCCGACTGCGACCTCTCGCCAGCACAGATCATCTTCGGCCGCCCCCTTCGTGGCTCGCTCTCCTTCGTGAACCGCCTCGAGAAGTTCTCGAACCCGCATATCCGCCTGCTATGGCGCGAGGCATGGGCGGCGAAGGAGGACGCCCTTCGGACCCGTATGTCCCGTACCACCGAGTCTCTGGGGACTCACTCGAGACCGCTCCGCCCATTGGCACTCGGCGAAAGGGTATTCCTCCAGAACCAGCAAGGCCCGAGCCCCCACAAATGGGACAGGTCAGGGATCGTGGTGGAGTCGCCGGGCCACGACCAGTATCGGGTCAGGGTTGACGGTTCGGGACGTCTAACACTGCGCAACCGGCGGTTCCTCCGTGCCTACACGCCGGCCACACCCTGCGCCCGTGAGCAGTCGGCTGCGCCGTCGCCGCCGCCGCCCTGGGTCATCAGCCCCCACCTATCCACCCGGGCTGGGCGACGCCCCAGGGGATTGCTCAGCGGGCGGCTGTCGGGCCCCGCGACTCGGCTATTTGCGCTTCCCCACCGACGCCTGCTGATGAGGCGTCCTCTGACCTCACTGTTCCTACGGGTGCCTTCCTGGGTGCACTGCTCCCGGTGCCGCAGTCGCTGCCGACGCTGCCCCAACCGACTCGGCCGGGCCGCGTGAGGAGGCCGCCTGCACGTTACGAGCCCGAGTCTGGCAGCTGGATACGGGATTTAGACCGTTAACCTATTCCGGCACATAGCTTTCCGGTCTGGGGGGGATGAAGAGTTTATCGCCGGCCACTAGAGGGCAGTGTCACTGCTGTCGCTGCCCGGTTATGCCGTGCTCTGACCCGGTAGTGCCGAGCGGCCATTTTAGTTCAAACATTGTTCATTCACTCCGCCTCGAGTTGAGACGTTCGTCCACTCATTCATGTAAGACTGTTTCCACTATTATATTATACTATATATTATACTATATATATATTATACTATTATACTACTATACTCTGTTTCGTGGTATATATTTGTGTTCATTAAATTGCATGGATGTAATACTTTGTCAGCTTATCTTGCTGCATTACTCTGTTTCAGGGTGTCGTCATCCTTGTCAATAAATTACCGAAACTGACATTGAGGAGTGTGTTTCTTCTCTATGAAACTCTATGTAACACTCTTTTTTTCTTTGTCATCCAGAAGGAAAACTATTTATTTTTTAATGTATTACTATATTTTACAATATATTTTTAGACCACAACCAAATGGTGATCCCTGGGCTCTTATCTGGGACCTGAAGGGTGTAGCACTAATGCACATACACTCAAAACTAGAGCGTCACTACAGGCACAAGCTCTTGAGTGAGCACTAAGGCTAGTGTTATATCTGTACATACGTTGAATAATGTACTCATAAAACATATGATAGACACGCTATGTCAGCTAACTATGTATGTGTAACGAAAGAAGCACACACGCACACGCACGCACACACATACACACACACCATTATTATTATCAGATAGAGACATTTCCAGCCTCTTGGCTTAACAGAGCAGGAATTACTTAGCAGTTAGGAAGTACTCATTAAGAAGCACGATTAGATTAAGTGACCTGAATGTATCCATGTGTGAGCTTCCCCTGAGTTTTAACCGATGCAATGTGTGTTCTGTGCAGAGCCATTAATGAAAACCTTTGTTTTGAGGCCCTAAATAAGACAGTCTGCCAAAATAAGAATGTACATGAACCTGTAAAAACACTACATAAAACGGTTTCACGGAAAAAAACAAGGGTTGCGTCAACATTGCTCCGTGGGAAATTGGCGACCTAGGAGGGGATGTTGGCCGAGTGGACCCTAATGTTTGCTCAGATGGTTTACTCTGATGACGTCTGATGGCTAAAATGATTTCATCATGCTAAGAACAACGCAGATCTAAATAGTTTACCGTAAAAATGCTGACGGTGATTTATGTGCCAGTTTGAAATTCTTAGAAACATTAATGACGTTAAGTGTACACAACTGAACAAAATATATTACTTACTGTATAGCAAAGGTGCAGTTGAAACAGGTGGGTTTTTTTTGTCAAAGGCAAAGCAAATTGATTCCAAAGCAATACATCAAAGTCAATGTTGTTTCATTTCCCCAGAAAGTTGAATGAGACCAACATGAACTCATTATTGGCTGGCAAACAAAGGTCAGTATTTAGAAACAGCACCATCAGTGAAAAGGAGGTGTCGATGAATGCCTGGTGGCCGACATATTTGACTGGCCCCGATATAAACAGTAGCGAGCGGTGTGTGGTTTCACATTCACACCGGACCAGACATGACATAATGCTGCAGACCTTTTTAAAAACACCACATCTCTGTGGTCGCTGTGTGGTAAGTGGGTTTCAAATAGGAGGCTCGACATTCAAAAGATTCTGAATATGGCAGCGCGTGAACACACACACATGCACAAACACACAGACACACACATACGTAGGGGGCTGAGGAAGCAGATTGCTCTAGCAGAGGATGGTGCCAGAGGCGGAAACAGACAGGTGTAATTATAGAAGGCAAGCACCGTCCTCTGGGCACTGAGACTTCAACTGAGAACAGCAAACACACACACGTCACACCCTCACCCTCACACACACAAACTCCCTACTGCCTCAGTTTTAAACCTTGTATGTGTTTAGGTATATATTCCATGAGCGTGTGTATAAGGTTGCTTTAACTTTTTCATAAGCAAGGTTTCCATCCGAATGTTTAGCAATTTCTTAAAGAAGCCCTTTTATGCATTTTGGGGTTTTTCCTTTCCTGTAGTGTGTTATGTCGTTTTGTGTGCATGTAAATGGTCTGCAAACGCTAAATTCTCAAAGGGAATTTCTCTCCCACACCCCTCCCTTCCTGAAACGCCTCCATTGGACTCCTTTGTTAAGTTCCGCAACATAGTGACATCACTACGTAACACTCATGTTTCTATTGGCTAGCGCTCCACCACATTAAACATGATAGTCAAAGGGGCGGGGCATCTCTAAGTGGTAACTAAGAATAAAAAAGGTTTTATTCTTGTAATATTTAAAGATTTTAGATTTTCTTAAATTTCTGTGTTTCCACTCAGGTTTTTAATGCACAAGTTGAAATCAGAAAGAGATGGATGAAAATGCACCTTCACACTACTGTACTGTCTCTTTAAGGGATGAACTTGATCAGATCATATCATCTGTACAAGGGGAAAGTTTGTGCCATATTGTACATGAGTGTGTCTACGCTAGGACGGAAATACAGACCATGGCCACCATGGCGACACAACGTTAAGCATACCATGTACCATAATATATAAGTACTGTGTGTGTGTGTGTGTGTGTGTGTGTGTGTGTGTGTGTGTGTGTGTGTGTGTGTGTGTGTGTGTGTGTGTGTGTGTGTGTGTGTGTGTGTGTGTGTGTGTGTGTGTGTGTGTGTGTGTGTGTGTGTGTGTGTGTGTGTGTGTGTGTGTGTGTGTGTGTGTGTGTTTCCTGTCTATGTTTGTCACCTTGCTCATCCAGGACTTGCGCTTGCAAATGGCTTTTCTCCTTTTCACAGCCTCCCACAGTCGTCTCTGTCCTTTAGGAAAAAAAAAGAACAAGACAAATTCAGTGAAGGTCAGCAGATGATCAAAAGGACAAAGACAACAGCTTATCTCTCTGGGTTTAAGCATCAGGAAGTATCTTATGATCAGTTAAGAGTTTACCTTATAGAAGGTATCATATACAAAAGGTGGAATATTTCAAATTCAACGTAGTCTCACCTAATTGGAAGAAATTCAAATACACGCCTAGATTTATTATGAAAGGGGAAACAAATACTATACCATATGCAAAGAAATAGGAGATAAAGAAATACAACATAAAAAATATATATGGAGAGCTTACAGAACAGTGAGCTAAGAGGTGATGAATATACGAGCAGGAGAAGTGGGTGTCTTGGTAGAGGAGCCCCTGAGGGCCTCAGCGACTGGATTTGAAACGTCACACTGCACACAATAGACTTGTGACTTAAGAGTCCCTTTCTATTGTGGCCAATTACCGGTTGTAAATGAAATAAGGGGTGTTAGTGATGGAGGATTTGCTCGAGCTATGCTGAGCACATTACAGCCGACAGAGGTAAAACTTGATAGCCCAATAATATGAAGCAGTTAAGGCTGTACAACTAATCACATTTTTTTTTTTTATTGCAATATGCTAAAATATTTAGATGGCAGGAAGCTCAGTGTTTGTTATGTCCTATTTAGTGCACATGCGCCAACCGTGCATGCAGCCTTTTGCAGTTGCTTCTGCTATATTTTTATGATTTTCAACCTTTATTATTTGACCTGACTTGTTATTTTTCTGCTTTTCATTCCTTTTCAGTATGATCCTGAGTCTTCAGAGGGTGGGTGCTGTTGAAGACGTCCAGTCTTGTAATATACTGTGCCTCAGAGGCTGTCAATGTGGTTACAAGGACTTTTATTGCACAGTTTTTACTTCAACTTGTGTTTATATAAGTATTTATTTATTTTCTTCTTATATAGTGCACAAAACCTAATTTGCATCTGAGATTAATTAAGTATTTTAATTGATTCATTATCAATGATTAATGTATCGCGAAAGAAAACTAGGCCTACAAATCCTATTCAACAGACACAAAAATAAATAACCACACAATAATAATTTTATATATTTTGCCATAAATAATGAACGAGTTGTCCTTCAATATACATATGTGCATTTTATTGTAATTACGATATCAGTCCAAATAATTGCAATTCGTTATTTTTTCCCGAAATAGAGAACCGCAGTGACGCGTCCTAAAACCCGGAAGTAAACTCCTTCCGGTTCCTTCGACAAAAATGCAATGCAATTTCTCCATAGGATTTTGGAAAATAGCTCGAAATAAGGTCCGTGGTTGACACACATTTTAGAGACGGATCACGTTTTGTTCAGCTGGATAATATCCAAATGTCTACCCATCTCTTATCATTTTCTAATCATAAATCTATCGATCATAAATCTATCGATTAGATTTTTGATTAGAAAATTATCAAAGTAGGGTAGATATGTGGATATTATCCGACTAAAGAAAACGTGATCCGTCTCTTCAATTTGTGCATTGTGCATTCATTTGTGCATTAAGTCCTCAAAAGTGATGAAACTTGCTTTTCTGAATGCAAATTTGCCAGTTAGTAACCCCGCCCCCTTTGGAAAAAAAAACGGCTCTTTTGAACGGCTCTTTTGAACAGCTCTTTTGAACGGCTCTCGGAAAGGAACGGAGCCATAAAATCCGGCTCCCTTCAAAGAGCCGTAATTCCCATCACTAGAACCAATGTTTAGAAGGAAATACCAATGTTATGTTTTTTTTAGGCATTTAATCACGGACATTTGAACAATTTGCTCACAGCAGCAACCACTCCTCTTTTTATGCTCAGATTAAGTGTAATTTTGTCGTGGTTAAGATTATTTTCAAGAGCCTAGCATGACTGACACAGAATTTGGCCTTTGAGTAGACTGATCACAGATGTTTAAGAACTCATACTGTGCAAACAAACTTTCTCAAGTACAAAACAACCTGCACACACACACAGTTTCTCACCAGGTCGACCCATGCCAATTTTCTCCAGGTCTTCATTCTTGACGTAGTCGAAGTGTGACAGCCGCGTAACGTTAAGGTCATCTCGGATCCGCAGGAGGTACTGCTGCAGCTGCACCTCCATCAGCAGCTCCAGCAGCCATTCTGTGCCTTCTTCACACTGCATGCTACTGCCCAGTTTCTGTAAAAGACCCACAAAGAGCACAGGAAACTGAGTTCAAAGTTCTTTCAACACATTCTTGAATGCTTGGTCCCACAGCTATTGAATACAGTTGAATAAAAAGTCACTGAGAAACAATACAACTATTATTTTCTGTAAAAAAAGGAGAGGAAACTGAGCGCTCCAGTAATTGTTTACAGCCGAGCCCACTGAAATACCTGCTTGGACTTAAAATCCACAAGCCGAGTTATTAGATGCTATTTAGGGATGCAGCGAATAGCGAAGAACTTCAATCATAACGCTTGAATTTCAAATTCTAAAACCAACATTTGAATGCTCTGCAGCTTATTTTTTTATTGTTTCTATCCATCAACCCTATTTATCCTATACACTCAAAAATACACACACATTTCGACACACAACCACACACTGCAGACTGGGTTGGCCTAATTGACCTCATATAAACAAGGACATTTTGGGCTAAATATAGCATTAACTGCTCGTCAGTGGTTTAAAAACTGACAACACTTATTTACTTAGTAATAAATAGGCGTTGATGACATAGATCTTGTGTCATTTTGGTGTTAACACCCTTTTAGTCAAAACTATGGTGGCCGACAGGTACAAACGCGTTAAAATGGCCCGATACACTTTCAGTAGGAGAAATGCGCAGCGGTTTCCAAAAAATGAAGCAAATAAAAAAAACACAAATGGGCGAAAACACGTGCAAATGAAGAAAAATCTTCTCCAACTTGATAACACATTCGTAGCATTTAGAAAAACATTAGACCATTTGACGAAACATGCCCAGCGTTTACTAAAAGCACTGTATAAACGAAACCTGCAAAAAAGGCTACAAGAAGCTCAAAACACAACTGAAACGGGGACAATACAGAGTGCTTGTTGAGGTTTGGGGATTATAAATTTGGCCAACTGTCGCCGTCACTAGAAACTTAACTCAAATGGACGTTTTATTGGCTTATTTTAACGAAGTGATAGAAAGATGATTACTTCCGATATAATACAGATTGCTGTAAGCTAGCTAACTAACGTAGCTAACCCAGTCATTTCAAGTATACTGACAAAACCCTTACTTTTATGAAACAGACTAACTCAGTGACAGTGACAGTTGGCCAACGTACAGCACGTTACTCCTAATGAAAGTGTTTTTGCACCTGTCGACCACCGTACAAAACGGCAGTGGAAAGGGTAATTGAAAAAATATATACAACTGCTCTTGAAAACAAAAACGGATTGATACATGAGATGAATAACACATCTGGTATCCATAAGTGTCAGTAAAGACAAACAGGAGGCTCCCAAAAGATCTGACCACAATATATACACTGTACTACACTTCTCCATAAGACACAGAGTCAGACCATCAATCTTCAACGTCAAAACAAAAAACCCCCCTTAAAAAATCATCAGTCACCGTCTTCTTAATATAACAACCTAAGACAATTTAAATTCCTTTTAAATCCTGAAGGGCTTTTTCAAAAGGACATCGCAGTTGAATAGAGAGTAAATCCAGTAAAGAACTTTAAAGATAAACCACTTCAAAAGCTCATCTTCTGAATTACACCTGCTCACACTGCTCCACAGTACTGTTCCCATTCTCATTGGGGGAAGTGTCACAAAAAAATGACAAACATTCCTAATCTGCAGAGAGTGACAGGGAGGGGTGCAGGCTCCGGGGCGTAGGGGTCACTCCACTGAGTAGCAATTACACAGAGTGAATGAGGAACTTCCTGTGCTGGGATAGGCAAGGTTACAAGGTCCAGAGGGAAGTGTCAGAGGTCGTGGCTTCCTTTCCGTCTTTCAAACGTCTTAATGGGCTCGGTTAGAGGTCACTTTCTATTGCTAAATGACCTCTGGAGTTAAAGAACGCCTTTCTTTCTCACACAAACACACACCTAATATTGATTGTAAAAACAAAAAAAGGCATCTACTGTGTCTACTGTGCCTTTTTCAGAGTGAGTTGTCCTGGATTTTCCCATGAACTTGGGATGCAATGAGGCCGTTTGAGAACTCAATCCCCGATGGTTGTGCCAGATGTCCGTATCCTGATACAAATTCATTGCAATGCACATTAAAGTGGGTCAGCTGATATCTCTTTAGCCATGTCTAAACATGCGGCTTTGGCTCACTAATGGAAAATAGTCCACTTGAAGAGAAATCCTCCGTTTCGAGCTTAGCAGGTAAGCCCATTATCAACCGAACATAATATAATAACCTGTGAGATCCACTTCAAAGAGAAGCAGGCTGCACATAATGCCTGTGGCTTTAGGATTAACTACAGTTACAGTCACTTGAATCCGTCGCCATATTTTGCATTTTGTTGCATCATGCCTGACCCCTACTCTGAGAAAGATGATACAACCGTCTGTTTGGCTGTTCAACTTCGCCCTCAACTGTGCCAAATGCTCTCCTACCACAATAATTTCAACCACAATTAGGAGGATCAAATCAACATATTGTTTTTGCATCCAGGAAAGAAACATATTTTTTTAAAGCGTGCTATAATCCAATATGCGGCGTAACTTTATTTGTCCTCCACATTGCAGTCCCGAGTCTGGTCTTCCCTGGCAGTCAACATGCAAGCGTTATTTCACTTGACGGTGCCAAAAACGCAAGTCAGCTTCCTCTTGAGCCTCTTTCCATGACAGTGTCATATCTGAGGCATGAGGGGTCAAAATCAAGGTGCTTGAGCCCCTCATATCAGATTACTCTGTCAACTTGCTAACCAATTTTAAAAACTCATTAAAACAAGATTTTTGGAGACAGGTGCTGCTCAGACGCTGTGTACAGTTGTCAAACGTCCACTTGTAAAGGCAAATGACAAAGATCATGTATTGTTGCCAACCAATATAGCAAATAATATTTTGGAAAATTGTACTTTTTTTGTTATCTTGTTATACATTAGACATCTTGAGCTGTCTATCTTTTTTTTTTTCTATAATGGAATGCAGAGGAAGAATCACGTTATGGAGGTGTGAGGTCAGCAGGAGAAACACTACGTCCAAACTCCTTTAAGTGTGACTTGTGGCAGGAGTCTGAGGAATCCATCAAGGGCCAGTATTAGGGCTCTTAATAATGTCATGTCAAACCTTTCTAAAAATGTTCAAAGGAAAATGAATTGTGACAAGTATAACCCAATTAGTACCCAGTACAAAATCAGAGTAATACACACGACAGAAACAACAAGTTTGATACAGAAAAAGGGGAGAGGGATGTAGGAGTTCAGATGCGGAATAACAACAACATGATGTCCCTGCTGAGAAATGCCTCTGGCCTGAACTCATTCCTCATGGTAGTGGAGAAATAAATGTGCGCACACACACACACACACACACACACACACACACACACACACACACACACACACACACACACACACACACACACACACACACACACACACACACACACACACACACACACACACACACACACACACACACACACACACACACACACACACACACACACACACACACACACACACACACACACACACACACACACACACACACACACACACACACACACCGGCCAAAGCCATATCCTGTATCAGATCAATTCTGCTCTAACATCCTGCTGCAATAACAACAACCGTCCCAGAGGATGGCCCTCAGTCCAGCTGGAGAGCTCACACACTCACACACACATGATATTCATAATACAAACGCTATGTCCAAACATCTGGGAGGACCACGTGATTCTGACTAAAGTTACTAAAAATCCATGTCATATTTCACAATGTTAAAAATCCTCAATGGACCAGGGATAGCAGTCATCAGACGGACACCAGACTTACTCGATATACGTGAAAGTGTGCCAGGAAGGGGAATGACTTTTTCAGCTTGTCAAAGCGCCGCATCCTGAATTCCTTCGTCTGGATGAATGAAAATAGAAAAGAATGTGTGCTTCTAAAATGCCAGAGGTGGTTGCTTGTCTCTTATACCATTACCAGAGATACAGTCCTTCCAATTTGACGTTTCCAGTCTATGAGGGGATTCCAAGAAGCGTGCACGCTCCTCAAATCCAAAGCCCAGAACCCAAGAAGAAAAACTTCCTAAGATCCTGGAAGCAAATCTCCAACATTCCATGGCGGGGCAAAAGTCCTGTAAGCCCCTTGTTTGGTCAGCTCCCTCGAGAAGGCAAACAGGCTTCCATGCAGCAGCACCTTAGCATGCAAGAGATTACAATGATCTTTTAATATTTGGGAAAATATGTGTAAAGAGCTGCTGTTTGTAGCAGATCAATCCTCTCAGCTTTGCCCTGTGCCAGTCACAGCCATGTGTCCCCTTCAGGCAGCAGCGAGCCAGTGATCCAAACTTGCAGAACTTCAGAAATAAGTCACTCCTCCTTCCTCTCTTCCTTTCACTCCCTCACAGACACAGACTCCCCCTCTCTGTCTGTCTTTGCGCGTGCAGCTACTGTCTGTTTGCTTTTCCATCCCTCCATCGAGCATGGGGCTAAAAATAGGAGCGACTTCTCCCCGATTGAATCGCTTGCCAGTCGGACGTGAGAGCCAGGCCGAGTGACTGTCTCTGGTTTCACATTTTAGGGCGCAACAAGAAGTTTGTCTGCTCGGTTACAGAGAACAGCAAAGTGTGATTATGCAACTTTTTCCCAAAATGTACCCCCTTTTCCCACCTCTTCCCCCCTATCTTTCTGACCCCCCCCCTGCAGACAGGCCTGCAATCCGTGCAGCGCAGAGCAGTGCGTGGTGCGGAGGACAGAGGCTTCATGGTATTCAGCCCGAGGAGCATTTGATCCAGGGCCAAAGGGTCACATTCAACTGCAGGATGGAGAGCTTGTTTCCTGTGATGCAACCCCCAAATACACACACGAATACCCAGGCCCACAACCTCATCTTCCCATTTTCCACCACTTGATCTCTTCTTATATCCCTTATTGCTCATTGCAGAATTTACCGCCACAATACATTTTCACCTTTGGGGTTTTTTCTAGTTAAACTTTAACTGGAACCACTGGTTTTGAGGAAACTTGTGACACTCTTTTGTTATACTGTAAAATCTGGGGGTGGTTAAAAGGACCAAGTGTGTATGGGAATATTTATAAAGAGGTCTTACAACTAGAGTATCTCAACAAGCCTAGAAGCCAACTTCAAGCACCATCCAACTGAAACGATTGATTGATTAGTTTATCAGTTTAAAGTAATTTTCCAAATAAAATACCTAGTTTCAGCTTCTCAGAGTTTAGTCAACATTGGGGTTACGCTCATCATTAGGGTTAACCATTTTTTGTGGTTTGAACTTATGATTGGACAAAAACAGCTAATTTGTTGGATAATTTCATTAACTTAGGCTTTAGAGAAGCATTAAAGCACTCAATTATTAATCAGTTAAAGTACGAGATGATCAATAGAATAATGGATCATTTTAAAAAGTCAGTTGCAGCGCTACACATTAAAGCAATTGAATGTACTTTTTAAGTACTTTTTAGATTAGACAAGAACTTTATTGTAATTTCTAACCAGCAGAGTGAAAGAAGCAGTACAGTGCAGTGTTATATATAGGCATTATATAAATAGATACATATATGACAGCTATGACAGAGCTAGTATTTAAAAGTATGAACACTATATTTGGGTAAATATACTATGGCAGTTTAAATATAACACACTATAGACAGTGAGACTTTTATAAATATGAGTATGATATGGAAGATATAACTGTACTTTTGTGTCATTTTTAACCTAAGAAGCAGGTTGAAAGATCGCAGTGTTTGGCTTACAAACCGTCACAGCCCAGTAGCAGCAGACTGAATCCACTTATGCACTGCATAAACATTCACACATCTAACACACTAAATCACTTTCAAATAGAGCCAATGGAAAGTGCCTGATGACTGGTGGATATAAATCACAGAGGGAGAAGAAGTCTAGCAGAGGGTGACTTACAGAGTATACTAAAGCAAGAAACCAATTAACTTAACAGGATCGACCCGGCCCAGGCCCCCCCACTCATTGATG
>NC_136907.1:53524846-53566281 GCF_949606895.1 Notothenia rossii | reverse complement strand
ATCCCCACAAATTGAAAATAGTGGCTATATTTCCAAGTTGCACATGCGCTGCTGCTCTCGCTGATACTTGCATCTGCCATTGTGTGTGTGTGTGTGTGTGTGTGTGTGTGTGTGTGTGTGTGTGTGTGTGTGTGTGTGTGTGTGTGTGTGTGTGTGTGTGTGCTGGTGGTGAGCGTTGCCGTGTGTGTGTGTATGTGTATGTGTATGTGTATGTGTATGTGTGTGTGTGTGTGTGTGTGTGTGTGTGTGTGTGTGTGTGTGTGTGTGTGTGTGTGTTAGCATCAGTCTATGGTTAGCATTAGTAAGTGTTCGTGTGTGTATTTTCCCCATAAGGCAAGACCCGCCCAACTCTGTCTCTGATTGGCTTACCCTGAAATGTTACCCCGCGTTAACCAATCATCACTCCTCTCTGGTTACTTTCACTTTTCCATGGTGCTGTGAGAGGACATCGCTGTATTCGCCTGTAAGTTACATCCGCATGGAGATTCGGTTCAGTTACATCACATAATGTAACGCAGTAGCGCACCCATTTAAATCACAGTAACTATAACGGCGTTACTTAATGGGAATAGGTAACTAGTAACGCTATTAGTTACCGCAAAAAGTAGTTGCGTCCCAACACTGATTATCAGTAATCATTTCAAAGTGACACAGAGACATTGGATTAACCTTCAGCAACGTTTATATGCGTTTTAAAGCCATTGAACACAACTTTTGATCAGAAAACAGCAAATGTAAGACGTATTTGCCGTTTCGGCCCCGTAAAGTGAAGTTGTGTGTTGTCTTTGCTTGCCTTCGCTGCCATGAGTTTTGGTCGCACCGTGATGATACCTGAGACCAGAGGTGGGAGTAAATCCTACATGTGCAAGTCATGAGAAAGTCTCAAGTCTTAACCTACAAGTCTCAAGCAAGTCCCAAGTCACTGTGGTGAGAGTCAAGCAAGTCAAGTCATTGCTCAGGTCAAGCAAGTCACAAGGCAAGTCATACAAAATTCCCCCAGTTTCCGCATTTAAATCAGTTAAGATATTATGGTTATGAAAAGTTTAGTTTTATTTTCAACGTACACAGCAATGGAGAGTGGGAAGCTGAAATGATAACCCTATACGTTCTAAAAGGGCTCTAAAGTAATAACAGGAGTACAACACAAATATTTTATATCAACATGTTAAGCTTCCTGCCCTGGCTCCCCTTCAGCAGGGTCACAGCATTTCTCCATGGTCTGTCTAAGGTGCTCCCACATGACACTGTCTCATTTTTTTCCTAACTGTGTCTGTGCACAAAGAAATATTGCATCAACGCCATTACAACGGAATAGTGTATGTACCAGGGCGCATGATGTGTGTGTGTGTGTGTGTGTGTGTGTGTGTGTGTGTGTGTGTGTGTGTGTGTGTGTGTGTGTGTGTGTGTGTGTGTGTGTGTGTGTGTGTGTGTGTGTGTGTGTGTGTGTGTGTTTGTGTGCAGACATTAAGATTAAACGAATGTCTTTCATTTGGGAACACTCACATATACATGGAGTTGGCCAGATGTGTGTAAATTACTGTTCATGGTCATTTGAAAACAAATGCCGTTGTCGGACACACACAAACATCGAACGCACACACACACAGAGCAGAGCTGAGCAGAGCACACAAACACACACATCATGTGCCTTAGTGACCGGACATCTCCTTCATAAAACGAGTAATAGGGGGATTAATCGTGCAGTTCGATGTGTGTAGAGGTGTGTGTGGTTAAAACGTAGCAGCATGCGGTCGCTCTTTAGCTGTTCTAATGAAAGTCAACACAGGTGAAGGCGTTGCGTAAAAGGCACAGCTCTTTGTGCGCTGGTACTGCACTCAGAGGCGGAGTTACACGTCCCGCTGCCTCCTGGTGCTGTAGCGATTTGATGAAGTGAATGAGAGTCCGAGTTTGAAATATATCTAAAATAATGTATGCACTGCCATTTCCCAACATGAACATTACAGTCTGCAATGAAACAGTTTTCTCCTGTGTTTTTGTACAATACAAAAAGGTCAGACCTACCTTAGCATAAGCCATTGTTTTGTAACTGCTACCTGTGACATGCAAATAATTGAGTCATCTCTTCAAGTAAGGTTTTAAATAGTACTTAAAAAAACAAAAAAAATGAATATCATTTACTGAAGATCAACTAGCTACACAATTAAAGATTATTTCGTCTTTCCTAGATATTATTATATATCCATATCTGACAGGTTCAGGAGTCAAGATGTAACTACATGCAGACGACCAGAAATCTTCATACTTTTATGACTATGTACACAGAGACATAAATGCCATATCGGGAAAATGATCAAAACCAGGATAAGAAAAAAAAAACTAATGCATGTAAATGTTCTTGTTTTACAGTTCACGTAAAAAAAAGTGCCTGCCTTCGTTACCTAGCTCTGTTGAAAGAATACGTTAAACCACAATGGCACTCGTAGAGCACAGACCTATAGCCGCTTTCACACCAAGTACTTTGCGTACTTAGTTCCCGGTACTTAGTTCCCCCGAACTCTTTAGTCCCTGGGACTGTCCTAGTAGATTGCGTTCACACCGGAATAAGTCCCTGAGGGAGGTTTAGGCAAATGAAGCCGCTGCCGTCACTTCTTCTTCTTCTGCGTTGGGTTTACTGGCAGGCCGCGAACAACTTCACGGTGTATACTGCCATCCGAAGTCCCGGAGTCCCCCGGAGTTGCGGACTGGCTTCAGTAGAAACTGCTGGGTAGCGTCTTCCGAGTAAATCGCCAGAAGCACCGACACCTCCTCATCACTCCACCGCTCACATGTTTTATTTTGTGTTGCCATAGGTTAGTCTCTCTCCGTTGGTGCGCTGGCCTAATGCTAATAATGCTAATGTGAGCAAATAAACTGGCGGCTTCACAACACTTTTCTGAGTTTTACGGGCCGTGGTTTGCAATTCGCCCAGCCAATCAGAAATGGTTAGTGTGGCCGATACAACCACGAACCATTTCCTCCCCAGGAAAGTACCTACTCTCTAGCAGGGACTATCTGGGGTTGAAAAGGTTAGCGCAAACTAGGTTCTAGTTCCAGATCTTTTTGGTATGAAACCAAAAATCCCAAGAACTGTCGGCCTAGTTCCTGGGAAAAGTACTCCGGTGTGAAAGCGCCTAATGTCAATGATGCATTCTTATAGTTGTGTTCCATTACGCAGAGCATTTAAACAACATGATGATATATGTGTCCAAGTTTGTGTTAAAACTTGAAGGGCGATCACGTGAGTTTTCCCAGTCTGGAACAGATTATTTCCAAACACATGAATGCCCCACAAATGCCGATCTCACAATTTGAACGAAAGTAAAACACAATTTGTGTGTCCACCCCGTAACCTGGAAATATAAAGGGTTTTGCCTTGGCCCATGCTCCTACCATGTACCAAGTATAATGAAAACTGGGCCAACAGTTTTTCCTTTTGCTTCTGACAGACAAACAGACCAAACCAGAAACAAAAACATTTCCCCTTTGGCGGAGGCAATAAATGTTTTGTTTTTTGAAATGTGTGTAAATAGAACTTGTTTATCATGTCTGACGTGCTATTCCCTTGCATGGTTACTGTAGGACCCCCCAGTTGCTCCTATCAAGCCTCCATCTCCCTTTCTTACAACCTTTTGTGCAGACAAACACACAAAGTAGTCTGTCTGGCTGTTCAAATTGAATATGTAAGGATGCTAAACCCCAAATTAAACATCTAAACTTGTAGATTGTATTATCACAAATTGACATCAAATTAGTGGCTTGCCGGCTAATAAGATTATCAGGAATAAAGCGCTGTGTGAGGTCTGCATTGTGTGCTGCAACACACACACATTAAGCCTGATTCTGTAATGTGAGGCTCACTGTACAGACACAGGCATGCAGAGGCACGCACCCATATCGGCTGGATTCACACTGACATACAGCGCTGTGAATTAAGAAAGCTTAGTGGATATGGTTGGAAGCGCTGCCAGTGCATTTCTCAAATAAGTCGCAACCTTTTGGTGGCATAACATCAATCTGCGGTCCATTGGCGGGTGCCAGAAACTTGCAGAGCAGAGGGAAGGATTAGTACAGCAAACATGAGTAATCCCTCTTACAACTGTGCAAGCAAGATATATAAAACACACAAACAAAACGCAGACGATGCCTCGATGGAGAACTGCATGCACAGGCAGACGTATGCGTCATTCCTGATCTTAAAGATTGTAACGCTGTGTCAAAGTCTGGCTTTTTACATTTTCTAAAATCCCTTTCCTGTGAAAAGCAAAGAGTCAGGAGAGCAGAGGCGTTGTATGTTTGTGTTCTTCTCAACGTTGAGAAGAACAGACTGTAGGGGTGTAACGTATCCGTATTCGTCCCGAACCGTGTTGGTTAGGATGAATACGCCTTTTTTTATGAGTGGGAAAAAAGTCTGTCACTCAGGGCAGTATCCATTATACTATATATTTATAATCCACGGGGCGTTATTGCACCTAAAAGCTGTTGGCCAACCGCCTTTAAACAACAAATTAAGAACAAGAAGAAAACACAACAAAACAAACTAAAAATACAAGACGAAGAAAAGTTAGCATGGCGATTTCAGATAACACACAGGAGCTAGAAGACCCACCTCCTTCTTTTAAATCAGCTGTGTGGGAACATTTCCGGTTCCCTGTGGAGTACAATGGAGTACGAGTGGAGGATCGGACGAGGACGCTGTGTCGCCGTTGTTCGACAGCGATGCGGTATGCACCCTTCCGGGAAAAGATTGTCCCACTCTTGACCTAACAATCAACATCGGCACCTCTGTTGTTTCCCCGACTCAGACTGCAAGGAATCTGGGTGTGATCCTAGATAACAAACTGTACATCCAGGACATGGTTAAACCGTACACCCCAGCACGTGCACTCCGCTCTGCATCGGCCAAACAGCTCGCTGCACCCGCACTGCGAGGGGGACCCAAGTTCCCATCAGCAAAAACACGTGGGTTTGCTATCCTGGCTCCAAAATGGTGGAATGAGCTCCCCATTGAAATCAGGACAGCAGATAGCTTGCACATCTTCCGGCGCAGACTCATCTCTGAAAACTCCACTTCGAGCGATATAATTACTAACAAAGCACTTATATACTAATAAAGGGCTGGCTTATCTAAAGCCAGTTGAGTAGCACTTGAATTGTTTGGCTCTATGAAACCTGATGTACTTATATGATTCTGTTTTCTTCAAGGTTGTATCTTCCTGGTCAAATGTACCTATTGTAAGTCGCTTTGGATAAAAGCGTCAGCTAAATGCAATGTAATGTAATGGTAACTCACGCCAAACATGCTAAATCATATCAGAAGGCATCACCCAGATTTGCCAATCACCGGAGCCCGGCAAAAGACAACAGCAGTTCAACAGTTTATCCCCGCTGTTTTTAAGAAGCCAATAGACATGATAGCCGAGAGACCAAAATAAATAACGGAAGCTATTGCCATATATATTTCAATTGCTATGCACCCAGTGTTTTCCCTATATACAAATAGCGGCGGCGCTGAAATATGCGCGCTGCTGCTAGGGGGCATTTGGGACTTTTATTTGATTTTTCTTGTTGCACCGAACCCGTACCAAACCATGACCCCCAAACCGAGATATGTACCGAACCGTGAATTCTGTGAACCGTTACACCCCGAACAGACTGTGGGAATAAAACAAATGTTTGACACAAACAGACCGCTCCGAGGCCAAAACAGAACATATGTGTCCCCTTTTGGTAGCTTGGCCTAATATAAATAATGCCATACTAGCACAACAACCCCCACCAATAATCCCCTAGGCAATCTCCCCTTTGATCCCCTAAAGCTGGTTAAGAGGGGAAAGGAGGGTGTTGGGGAAAAATGTTGGTCAAAGATGGTTGACCTCTGCAGACATTCAAAAGCGTGTGAACCAAAGCACACTATGGGCCAAAGTGTGATAAAAGGATAATATTTAGTATTTTTATATATAAACATTTTATATATATAAATACAGCAGACGCTAAACAATGTGCTGTAAACTCACTAATCCCTTCGTGCTCCAAAGCATATCAAAACTAGATTGGTATTAAGAATAAAAGGATTGCTTTGATATTACAATGTGTAGATGTAGTGCCTTGAATCATCTTGTATTACAATTTTCTCAGAGTTCTGATGGATATGGCTGCATGCAGTTATGGTTGTGTGTTTTAACTCACTAGAAAACCGCTGTATTCACTACAATGTATCTGTAGGAATCTGTAGGAAGAGTGATCTGATTCAGTCCACATAGACACCAGGGGCCGTATTCACAAAGCATTTGATCTTACCGCTAGGAGTGCTCCTAACTCGCGCTAAAACATTTTACGTAGGAGTTTTTTCTTAAAAGTTATTCACAAAGCCGCTGAGACCTACTCATACTAAGGATAAATCACTAAGAGTGAACTAAGAGTGACGCGCCGTTGCTATGGATGACGTCGATTCTCGTGCATGAGTTTAGAAGCGGTCAGTACGGTGATTGGTTGTTCAGAGTAGGCGGTCTCGGTGAAACTCATCCGCAACATCCCACAAACGAGCCCACTAAATCACCGAAAAACAAGGAAATAGCCTAGGCTAGAAATGTATTCCTATCAAATAGTTATGGACAGTGCAGTTAGCAGAATACACGCATGATGACAAGTTTGTGCAGACCACGATAATGACGTTGTATATGCACGTTAAAGAGAGAGAGCAAACAATACAAATACGTAAATTGCATTAAATCGAGGAGGCAATCAAAAGCACCCTGCAAACTATTATCCAATGAGCATATTTCCAGCACTTAAACACTTTCAATAACAGCCCATACCGCCGTTCAAGTCCCCCTATCATGATGAATGAAAACAATCTGCGTGTTGATGGAATGTACTTTCTTTCTATTGACGAACACGTCCTCATCTTTTGATGGCGCAATTATTTTTATGTGCGTCCCGTCAATAGCACCGACCACACCGGGCATAACTGCATTGCCATGAAGTTGGCTTTGATTCTGTGTAGTTGTTGATTGTCCAAAGGAAACCGGATAAACTGTTGGATGATATGAGTTCTAGAGAGCGCGTTGATGGTTTGGTTTATGGCACAGCTGACTGATGGTTGCGATATTCCTAAATCGTCGGCATTGCAAAGTTGCATTTTCCCTGTTGCTAAATATCGTAGTGTTGCCAAACATTTTATTTCCGGACTAATCGGGTTATTCCTGTTAGTCGGGGATGTTATTGCATCCCACACTAATTCCACAACAAGTTTGATACCCTCACGATTTAGCCTATATCTCTTGATCAATTCACAGTCTTCCATTGTCTCCAAAACATTTCGTCTCTCAGCCATTTTCAGATTCTTTGTGAATAGGTCTTACTGAGTTAGGAGTCCTCTCAAGGACTTTTAAGCTCTCCCAGACTTAGGTGCTACTTTTAGGCCTAAAATACTTTGTGAATTGCTCTTAGTGAATAAAATTAGGAGTCCTAAATTTAAGACTGACACGCCCATTATGCTTAGGAGTTTCTCCTAAATTCGCCAGTTAGGAGCTACTTTTAGCCCTAAAATCCTTTATGAATACGGCCCCAGGACAGCTGCAGTGTTCACTAGCTTAACTATGCTAAACTAGCACACACACCGACACTGAAAGCCTCACAGAGTCTATATTCATGATATTTAAACTTTTGCACAGATCTACATACTCATCCCCCCCATCTAGGGCTGTATAATTTGGAGAAAAAATACACTTTTGCGATTATTTTGACTATTATTCATCATAAGATATGATTTACGATACTGGAGGGGTTGGTCATTTCGCATTCTTCCATTCTTGTTACCATTAAATAATTGTGGTAAAATGATCTTGTTGAGATTTTGTAAGAAGATTTTTCAAGTTTTTAGAATACGACTTTTTTTTTCCAGGGTCCTGGGGGGATGGAATTGATTTAGGCAAAGACTGTGAAAGAGCAGGGCTGTATGGTGTTTGAAATATTTGTTAACTATTACTGGCTAAGAAACATGTACAATATTTGTAAGCATTGAGCTAATGCCGGACTGGCCAAGTGTTCTTTTTAAATCGAGACAGACAACTTTTGCTACCTCTTTTCCCTCTTTATCTTTGCCACATTTCCCTTCTGCCTCATATGAGTACATTACCAAAACAGACTTTAAAAAGGCAAGAACATTGACTGCAAAGTGAAATTGCTGACCCGTTCCGGGCCAAAAGAACAACGAGGTCCGTCCGTACATCACAGGGTTCGTGAGAGGACGTGGGAGCAAAAGAGGTGGGAGACAATACAATGTCATGGTTCGCTTGTTATCCAGCCCATTCAGCAGCACCTCATCTATGACCTCATGGTTCTGCATTCAATAATTCAGCACACACAGGGGCCGGTCTTGTGTGTGGGTGTGAAGTGCAGTGTTGTGAGTATGTGGTGGTGGAGTGTAAAAGAGCTGGAGCGTTTAGAAAGATCTATACCAAATTATATTTACAGATTAGGTATTTTCTATCTTTTTACAGTAATAAAACCACATGTGTTACTAATAACTGTTCTATATGCACAATCCAAGGATACTGAGGCAGATACTTGGAATGGAATACAGCCACTATAAAAAACACTTTTAATACGTGAACTGACCTTAAAAAACACTAAAATATCATGAAATCCCTGAGGTCGTAAGAAAACAGCTGCTTGGGAAAGTAACCAAAATGTTCTTTCCGTTTTTCGGGTAATGACACAAACATTCACACAAATGTTCATATCCAAAACAGCTGCAGTATTGTTGCTTAGGCTACTGCCACAAAAATATACATGTATGCACATTTTCTACAACTTAAGATACATATTTGTGCGCCGACACCCTAATATACTTCTTACCTGACCTTATCACAAACAGTTCTCTCGGAAAACACCAGAACAGCCTTTCATTATTTCACGCTCTTTCATTTTCCTCCGACAAGATCTATATTACCTGCTTAAACTGCCCATTGTTTATTCACCATTGATGTTTGTCTAAAGCTATGTTGCAGGGTCACTACGAAATAAACAAAGACTGTGTAGGTCTACCTCTTCGTCATCACTGGGCAGGCGTTGGAAGTCAGGCTCTGAAGTGTCATTCAGCCTCTGGTATTCTGCCGTCTCCCCCATGGCGGGGCTCCAACACCGGTATCTCCCCCTGGGGGTACGTGTCCTCAAAGTCCACGGAACGCCACAGCTCCGAGCGAGCCACCCACACACTCAGTCGGTCAGTCGGTCAGTCAGTCCGCTTCGAGGTGTGTGCTGTCGTTGGGAAGACAAGTAAAGAGTTCTCCATGTCATTTACAAAACAGCAATCCCAATATTTCACAGAGCACAATATTTCGAATAAGCAGCCACTGATACCTCTGATACTCCCACCATCATTGTCTTTTAGGAGTCAGCTTTCCTTGAGAACGGGGTGGACAATGAGTTCATCATATCCACACCGTGATAACTGAGCAGTCTGTTGCCTTTCTGTCTCGAAACAGCTTCTTCAGACAGTAACTCAGAATAAATACAGTCCCTATTTTTGTCTTGCTTCGACAGGATTCTTCCTCTTCTGTAATAAAAATAGGAGAAAAAATCTACTACTAAAAGATTGTACCAATTGTCCTTTTTACACGTGGGTGTCTTAAATCTTGTGGGAGCATGCAAGTGGTTGTTCCAAATTGATTTCCTGGCCGTTGTTGTCCTCCTGAACGAGGGAATCCCATGTGTCAGAGCCGCTGGATGGAGCGTTGGGATGATGCAGCCAAGGTGTGGCACAGGAGGTGAGAAGTCTGGCAGGCATTATTCCTGTCGTACCATCTAACGCCACTGTCATAACCTCTACCCTCAATCTGTCTCTCGCTCCGACTGCTCCTGTTCGCCCAGCCTTAGTGCTGACGCATGCTCTTTACATCCAGCAATATCGCACTCCCTCTCTCTTTGTGTTTCTATTTCTGAGCCACAGGCATCACACCGGCCGGTTTACCTCCTCTCTCTCATTGCTGGCAGTGAAATATCACAGCAACAGGAACTGTTTAGAAATGTTCACCTGTCATGTTTCATCCTTCCTTTGTGCACATCTATTATTTTTCTTTAGCAGCTGTCCAATCGTGGAGGATTCTTAACGCTGCTTTGTCCTAAATGGACTTCCTGATTGCTCGGTCGATGCCTAATCCCTGACTGTTGTTGTTATTGTCCCCCCCCCTTCTCCTCACCCTCTAACCCGCTTTCCGCACGGCTCCACTTTTTTTTTCCATTTCAGCCTGATGATTTGGTGAGTGGTCGCCTCCACTATTACCGTGGCAACATCAACCCATCCAACCTCCCCCCCCGCTCTCCTGTGTCCTGTAGTCACGGCGATCTAGTCAGCCGTGGTCCTGGTGGAAGCGGCCAATGAGAGGGAGGCAGGCCGAATGGGGGAAGTGAGGGGGGGGGGAGAGAATGGAGAGAGGCGGGGGGAGCCCTAATGAGGAGGGTTAATCCTCCCTCTGAGAAAAACACGGCCATGCTGCTTTTTGAGTGTGTTTATGTGTGTGTGTGTGTGTGTGTGTGTGTGTGTGTGTGTGTGTGTGTGTGTGTGTGTGTGTGTGTGTGTGTGTGTGTGTGTGTGTGTGTGTGTGTGTGTGTGTGTGTGTGTGTGTGTCTGTTGTTGGCTCGGCCGACTGACACACGTGAGAGTGGCACGCAACATCCCACGGTAAATACAAAAAGCAGAAAATGGGAACACAGAAACACTGTGCCTGTATTTATGACCGGACATAACGCTCAATGTATCCAAACATTTTGAGGGGATTGCCAGCAATTACAATTCCATCTGTCTTAAATGAGCCTTGCATGAACCAGTTATAGGCTCTCCTTTTTACTCTCTGCCTTAATGAATATAGCTTTGATTTCTGGCCTCTGGGCTAAACTGTATCACAACTGAATCCCAAATAAATCATCATTATGGTCTACCTGGCCTCTCAAATCTCTGTTTGCAAAACTCAAAGATTATTAACTTACTGTGCAAGCTTCACCCAACAATATCGACTGCTCCAACCTCTCTCACGGGTTTTGTCAATCCATCCTTTACAGTTCATCCAAGATTGGGGTCAAGAAAGATGTGGAAGACACTTCATCAGGACTTGATACTTTACTTGATACTAGGGAAAGTCTATTGCAGTGCAAGAGAATCCGACTGCACTTACACTAGGTGAGATATTCATGACGTGCCAGCAGCTTTTATTAAATGCGCGTTTGACCTGGGGAAACTACAATTTTCCGTACAGCTGACCACAATAACCGCCTCTAGATATCTTGCCCCATCAATTTTTTCTGGTGTTGCTCTATGCGGGCTTTATAATCGTGAAAAATATATAACTTCATTACCAAGGTTGGAATTTAAATAAATAAATGAAATTTTAACTTAATGGTTGCTCACACTCACCCTCAATCTGCTGTCACAACGTATTAATCCTATCAGTAAGATTGTACAAAAATCACCCATGCAAACATGTTGAAAAATGTTTTCGATTTACTCCACACAACTCAGTAAACACCTTGAAATGTCGACTTTATTTGATCATTTTATAGTAATAAGTTTTACGTTCAAATGTTGGCTATTTGTTTAATATAGTCTTGAAATGTAAAACATAGTACCCAAAGTGACGGCATAAGTTACGGTTTTTGGTCAGTTGGTTGTTTCCCTGAACAGCCAAATGTGATAATTGATCCTGTGTATCTTAAACTCAAGTAGATAATAAAGGAAACTGAGGCTCCTCTCCTTATCGTCTAGAGCAGTGGTTCCCAACCTGGGGGGCTGGACTCGCCAGGCCTCAGATTATTTGAGGCCAAATATCATATTTATACTTTTTTTTAAACCTTTTTTTTTTACATATAATTGTAAAGCAATACTTGATTGTCACTAAAAGCCTTGTCTATACATTAAAATATAAAACATAATTGATTAATTAATTTGAATAACAATTCAAGTTAGTAGCTATTAAAGGCATAAAAAGACAGAAATGTATAATTATTTCTTTAATAGAAATGTTTCTTCAGCCCGTAAATTGTCCAAACCGGGCTTTTTTGGATAAGCGCATTTTTAAAACATAGTCATTGTCCATGCCGGTTTCAGTTGGATTATTTGTCACAGTTGCTCCGATCAGATCGGTCTCCTCCATTTTGTAGATTATTTACGACTTTTGAATCCACATTAACACATCGGCAAAATCCGGCTTACTTTGAGCATGTTTTTTAAACAGTTTAATCCATTTGTGAATTGTTTCCACTTCTGCGCCGTCCTTTAATTTCTTCATACAGGGG
This sequence comes from Notothenia rossii, assembly GCF_949606895.1. Classification (NCBI taxonomy): domain Eukaryota; kingdom Metazoa; phylum Chordata; class Actinopteri; order Perciformes; family Nototheniidae; genus Notothenia; species Notothenia rossii. The sequence continues at coordinate 53,553,990 of NC_136907.1, read as the reverse complement.
GAATCCAAATTAATTAATCCTGAGTCCAATAACCATCACTCACTCCAATAGTGCTCCTTAATTACGCTTTCATCCGCCTTTAACAAAATACTTCACATTCATCTAGTTTGTTACAGTAGCATTTTTGAGACTTTTAAACTTTAATTACCGCTGTTGCGCCCCCCCCCCCCCGCCCCCTTGTGTGTGTGTGTGTGTGTGTGTGTGTGTGTGTGTGTGTGTGTGTGTGTGTGTGTGTGTGTGTGTGTGTGTGTGTGTGTGTGTGTGTGTGTGTGTGTGTGTGTGTGTGTGTGTGTGTGTGTGTGTGTGTGTGTGTGTGTGTGTGTGTGTGTTGGGGGGGGGGCAACTTCCAACACGAGTCATTTGTGGGGGCTCATGGGGAAAAAGGTTGGGAACCACTGGTCTAGAGAATTCAAACAGCTTTTATAATGGCTGGAACGTAAGTACTTCCGGTTCATTTCATTCTGTTAGGAACCTTCCAGAGCAAGATTGACAATTGGACTGCAACCAAAGTCTCCAGGTCCACTTTATTGGTAACAGTCAGACAGTTTCAACAAACAATGACTCATCACACACGCGGTGGACACAATTAAAGCAACACCTGTAAACTATCACTGAATATGACCTCAATACTATACATGGTTACACACAAACCACAACAGTACATCATCTGGATTCAGTGTAAAATAATAGTGTAAAATATGAATGAAGAAGGAAGCTACACACAGTCAGATAGCAGAGAAATAGAAGAGAAGCAGGGGAGAAACCAAAGTCAGAGAGAGGACATCCTGGCCAATTGAGTCCATGATAAATGGAGCAGGGCTGAGCTATGGTGTCATGTGGGGTTACTTTTTCCCCTCGCTCCCCCCGATAAAGTTAACACACTCCATTACTGACTGTATGGCAGCTTGGTAAAACTAGAGGGCAAGGCTGAATTGTTAACAACAATCATGTTATCTGTCGCTGCATTTTTCCATGCAATATGATTTACGCAAAGTGATTCAAAGGCAAAAACAAAGACAATAGCATGGTAGAAAGGTCAATAGTAAATAGAGGGTTAAATTCATGGTTTATTATTTAAGCACGAATTTTTTTTCGCATTTTACAACTTCTGGTTCCCTTGTCTTGACGTTAACTTTATTTTAAATGTTTTTGGTAAGACGCCTGAGATAAGGCATGCGGTTTACACAAGCTGAAAAGACTTTCACGTTTTGTTTAAACAACACAAAATACGTCAGTAAACATCCAACTGGTGAATTTCCAAAGCTTCTATTTGTCATAAAACTAACAAGTCGTTAAAATACCACTAAAACTCCGCCTTAAGCAAAGCGGAGGAATATACGACTGTCAGGAAGTTTGTTTATAACATAACTAGGGGTGCACCGAATGGGAAATTCTTGGCCGAAACCGATACCGAAAATAGGAAACAGTTGGCCGAAAACCGAATGCCGAAAGGCCGAAAATGATTAATAGAAATATATATATATAGAAATATATACATATATATATATATATAGAAATATATATATAGAAATATATATATAAAATGTATATATGTTTTACCAATGTTGTTCAGCTACCTGATTATGGAAAAATACATGATTATGGCAAAACTTAACTTAAATAATAATCACTATTATGGGTCCATAAAACATTTATTCAGCACTTTGAATGCATACAGTACATTAATTCCAAGTCAAGTGCATTTTCTTTTCTCTCTAGGATAACTACAACAAAGTGCATTCAGAACAAAGCCAAGGTGCTTTAAAACTGCATAAACATCTAGGCCAGTAGGCCTACAACAAAATAGTGTAAATAAAGACTGTAACAGCCAGGCCTTCAACAACAACAAATGCACCTATAAGTTTGGTAACCTAACGTGTTGTTGTGATGACGTAATCAAAACGCGGCGACAAGCACGGCGCGCGACCATGCTCGCGGCTGGCTCACAGCCAACATGTCTGCCGCTTGGAGATATTTAAAAATATCAGAGAGAGAGGCGCGGATTGCGATTTGTAAAACGTGTTCAGCTGACATTTCTTGAGGGGGTGTAACTGCAAAGACTTTCACCACTTCGGGATTACTCCACCACTTGAAATCATAACACCCGGACTAATATGCGGAGTATGATCAACGTAACCCTGTTCTCTGACATTCTGTGATATTTTTTCGGTGCTAAAACCCTTTCGGCCGAAAGCCGAAAGGGCCATTTTAACTATTTTCGGCCGATAATTTTCGGTGGCCGAATATTCGGTGCATCCCTAAACATAACGATAGCTTTTTACTTCTGGTGATTGTATTTACGCTTCATAAATCACAAAGTGGTGTTAATATGTACAGATTATCCTGCTGAAATAAATGTGTAAGTATCATAAATATGTGTTGGCCACAAAGCTTATTTTCTGCTGAAATCCAATGGGGAAATCCCAGTGCTTTTTGTAAAGGGAGACCTTAAGATGCTAACTTCCGGGTCGGCCTGCAAAAATATGTCATCACTTATTCTATGAAGTAAGGCCTTTGCCCAGTTTGGATGTGTTTGAACCAGTGTCAGCAATGAGTTAAGATTAGACCAACGATTGTCTACGCCAATTCCTTTAAGCATGATTTTTCCTGTCATTATTGGTGTATTGTTGATTTGATCCAATGTTGTTTTATATTAGATATGCAACACTAAGCTGTCTGTGGCTCTTTCCTGCTGTAACGCTGCAAATTTCCCCTCTGTGGGACTAATAAAGGTATTCTGATTCTGATATTAAACCACATTATTATTATTTATTAAAATAAATCTACTATGTACAAATATGTAAGCCCTTTTTGTGTGATCGGATATGCTAAATATCTTCTTCCTAATATTAAAGACATATTATAACCAAACTTTATGCTCAGTTCATATATGTTATGTATTTTAGGTATTCAACCACCACATAAAATCTTCCCAGAGATATAAGTTACTCAGAGTGAACCCTGCCCTTCACCTCTGACCTCTCTGCACCCACTAGTCGTCACATTTCACGCCTTCTCCTCCAGAATCCTGGAAAACCCCTTTAATAACCAAATGCTGGGACTTTGACCGTTGACCCCAGAAGCTTCATTTGACAGCCATCTTGTGTCAGGGGGACAATAAAGTTGAGCCTGTTAAAACGTGTGAACGCCTTCTCCGTCACTGTGATGGAGAGCGAGGAAAAGCGGAGCAGACATACTGTGGGTGTAATGGTCCTGGGTTCCCGTTTAATGGCTCCCTTTAGGAGACCGTTTAAGTCCTTAAAGACTAGAAGGACTGCAACTCCTGGGTCCCTCCCGTCTCTTTACGACTAACGGTGGGTAGACTGCAGACTCTGGGGGCAGGGGTAAGCTTTAGAACAGGAGCTGGATGTAATCCCTGATGTCTAGGGCTGATGTGGGACTCAGGGTGGAAATATAATCAGGGAACCGGACAGTACTCTATCTATCTATCTATCTATCTATCTATATATTTATCTATATAATTACAGGGGTATACATATATATATATATAATATATAATATATAATATGTATATATACACATATATCTATTAGGGCTCTCAGTCGATTAAAATATTTAATCGCGATTAATCGCATGATTGTCCATAGTTAATCACGATCAATCGCAAATTAATCGCACATTTTTTATCTGTTCTAAATGTACCTTAGAGGAATATTTTTCAAGTTTTGAATACTCTTATCAACATATGAGTGGACAAATATGCTTTATGCAAATGTTTATTATCATTTGAACAATGACAAATATTCTAATGAATATTAAACACAACAACCCCTGAACATTACAAATGTGTGTGTGTGTGTGTGTGTGTGTGTGTGTGTGTGTGTGTGTGTGTGTGTCCTAGCATTACTATACTTGTGGGGACCTAAATCTGTTTACACAGTCACGTGTGGGGACTTGCCTCCCTTATGGGGACAAAATGGAGGTCCCCATGAGGGGAATCATTCATTTTAGGGTGAAGACTTGGTTAGGTTTAGGGTTAGGGTTAGGTTTAGGGTAAGGTTAAGGGTAAGGGTTAGGCATGTGTTGGTTATGGTTAAGGTTAGGATAAGTCTCCAGGAAATGCATGTTAGTCAATGTAATGTCCCCTGAAGTGATTTATACATGGTGTGTGTGTGTGTGTGTGTGTGTGTGTGTGTGTGTGTGTGTGTGTGTGTGTGTGTGTGTGTGTGTGTGTGTGTGTGTGTGTGTGTGTGTGTGTGTGTGTGTGTGTGTGTGTGTGTGTGTGTGTGTGTGTGTGTGTGTGTGTGTGTGTGTGATGGATCGTTGGAGCTATGTGCAACTCAAGGCATATGCTCGAACGGGAGCTGCCTGGATGCTGCAATCATGTTGCGCGCACTATCCGTGCTGAGTGTGCTGACTTTTCGTACAATGTCCCACTGTCTGGCTACCTGCATAAAGTCAAGTGCTCGGCGCAGTTGTCGGCGAAATGTCGCTCCTCTGTTTTCATTTAAACAGCTCCTTATATCCGTTAGCGCAGCTAGCTAGCACCAGATGCTAACAACAACAATACACGTAAGGTCTCTCTCTCGCACCACACATACACACACCCTCCCGGTCCTCCCGATGGCCAGTCGGTGCCTGCCGGTGAGCGTGGAAGTGTGACATTGAGATCAACGATCTCTTTTTCAAGGGAGACCTGCAGCACATTGGTTACACATAAAAACAACAACTAAACTAAAAGGACATCAATACAACATAATTACAGGGGTATACATGAGCAACCTAGATAGTACATTATTGCCTCTGCATTGGATTATTTTGGGAAAGGGTAATAACTTCATAATTAACTACGTCTGAAAGAAGAAGTGTAGGGCAAATAAATAATTGCAAGTATATTCAGTGAGAATGTCAAAAAATGATTTAAAAAGAAAAGCCAAATTCTGGAGAGAATAAAAAGGAAGTGACATTTTGAAAAAAAATGAACTTTTTGAAAAAAAGGCAAATTCTGAGAAAAAGGTAACTACTAAGAAAAGGGCATATTTTGAAGGAAAAAAAGTAAAATTCTGAGAAAAAAGTAAGATTTTTACGATGTTTATGGGCAACATGCTTCTGTAAATCATCATGTAACCGTATAATAAAACATATTATATTATTTGCTAGCTCTTGTGGGGCCGGATTTGGCCCCCGGGCCTTGAGTTTGAAACCCCTGCATTAGCCAATCAAAAGAAAGTTCATCAGCAATTATTTAGAAAATATATGAATTGTCTATAAAAGTCACTTACAGTATTAAGAACAAATGTCAAACATTCTCTGGTTCCAGCCTATCTATTGTGATCTCAATATCCTTTGGTTTTGGACCATTGGTTGGACACATAACAACTTCAACATCACTAAACACTTCCTTTACTGTATTTTTTTCACTATAACTTATGAGATTGGCATGCTATAAAAACTCCACTTTTTTTTGCAGATTTATTGTAAAATAAAGAGTGCTCTTTTATATTTTGGTTCCTTAATGACATCTTCAGAGTTATTTTCGCATATCTGACAGAGCTCCTCTTGAGCCCCAGAAATCATTATAGAACAGTTTGAACCAGCACCTAGTACTCCCAAATGAACCTAGAAGTGTTTTATAACATTTTATTATTTAAGTTTTGTTGTGTAATGTAAATGTACTCTCCAAGATCCCATCCTGTCAACACAAGTATTACGTGTTGTCAACCCATCTGGTCCGGGCTCTTTTTTATATAAAATCGAACGGAAAAAACGTTCTTATTATAACAAATATCTTAGAAGTTCCAACAGTTGATCTACTATAAGTCAATAGTAGATTACTTTAGCTATTAGTTAATTTAAAATTGGAAACAGACCTGTTTCTGGTGGAACCGCAAATGACTCCTTTTGACGAACAATTTTGGCCTCCGACACTTGAAAGCACCCATGAAATACTTCCTCTTGTAGGTCATGGTAGCAGCACCCACCCACGACTTCTGGTCAGAGACATCTTGTTGACTTAAGCGATTAATTACTTCACCTCAGCGACAGTGAAAAGACGGTACACATGCTGCCAGATGATTCACTACTCTACACTATGAAAAGAAACGTAAAGAATGACCAATGACTCTGCGTCATCGGCCGGTGAGGAAATGATGTAACTGTGGTCAGGGTGTGGTACTGTGGAGTAATGGCAAAGTAACTCCTTCAGCATTTTTCTCCTGATTCAAAAGTCCCATTTACCATTAACACAACACCAGTGCACTGTTGATCCATGTGCTGCAGGTCAAAGCTAAACCTCTTTGCCCTCCCTAAATCTGCACCATATGCTGATAAGCCTAAATAAGACTGTCAAGTGAAAATATGATGTTGCTGAAAATACTGTACATCTGCAAATCAGGAAAACAAAGGTGACCTACCAAAATCGTTTTCAATGTCCATGATACTTTAATATATAACTAAGATTATTTTGGAAAACAACTTCCCAAAAGCTGATATTAAAAGCCCAATCCACAACTAACAATGAGAGTTATTTGGCTAAACCGTTTAGTTAATTATTGAATATTGTAAGTATTTTTTCAAGCTCAATTGGCAATTATTCAATGTGAAGATTTTTTTGACTATCATAAATGTTAATTTAATTGTTGTTTGAAAAAAAAAATCTAAAGACGTTCCACTTGGCTTTTGTCGATATTGGTATTTTAATTATAAATAATTACTTTGTTTCACAAATATATTTGAAATAATCTAATATATGGCATATAGGATTAAACTGTATTTTGTGGAAATAATTGTTCAAACAAAAACTAAATTACACTTTTAATACATTGATGTCGTTTTTTAACATTAGTCAATTGATCTATTGGTCTACAAAATGTCAGAAAATGCCCAAGTCCAAGGTGAAATCTTTAAAAGGTCCCATGTCATGCTTTTCCGGTTATTACCCGTCCCCTTGTGTGTTATGAAGGTTTTTCTGCATGTAAACGGTCTGCAAAGTCACAAACCATCAAAGTACACCCTGTAGCGAGTAAAACTCTAACACAGGAAAGACCTCTCTATGCTGCCCCAGAACGCCTCGTTGGAGATTTCTCTTTTTCTTTCTGTGTACAGTGACGTGCCAAAATGGACCCATTGGTCCAAATGGACCAATCGGTGGAGCCGTTACGTTACGTCCGCGGAGCCGTTACGTTAAGTCCGTGGATTGGTTCCTCACACACACACATTCAATCTTTTCTCAGCTGCAGCTCCGTCGATTTCTCCTCCCTGAGACGGCGGGACGCGGCGAGGCTGTGAGTCTGTGTGTGAGCACACATACAAACTCCCAGCCAGACTGCGGGTGTGTATGTGTATGTGTGTGTTCGGGCTGGTTTCGCTGTGTCTCGCCGTCTCAAAGATGGCCACTGGGCTCACATGGAGGGGGGGGGCAGGAGCTCCAACAAGGCGTGTAGGACAGAGTGAATACACATACTATACAGAGATGCTGTATGCAGGGTATATGCAGAAATCCTGAAGTCAAATGTAATACCTTTTAAGACCTTTTTTAAGACCCTTTCCATACATTTTAAGACCTCATCGCAACTTTGAGTTCTAACCAGTTACATTGGCGACACACTTTACCTCACATTTCCTATATTGATTGTAAGATAGCAAAACTAAACAAAGTGCAGACAGCCTCCTTTCCACATGAACTTCAACCTCTCTGTGAGGGTCAGGTTTAATGCAGTATGCTGCTTTTTTGCTTCTGTAGACTCTGTGCTCTTTCATTCCAGTAAAACTCCTCAGAAACCATTAGAAACCAGTATTTGACCAATAAACAAAACAGTTGACAAAACTTTGAACTATGAAATATGTTAAACTTTGGTGAGCTTCAGCGGGGTAATGCCATATAGGAGCTCCCTCACAAATACCCAGGGGTTAAATTGGGCTGGGGCTGTCCGGGGCTTAGCTCTGGCACATAAGACGATGCTCTGACGTCATCACCCTCACACATTTGTCATATGTTTACAAAAAAGGATATATATGTTAAGACTTTTCTCGTTCTTAATATAGACTATTTAGGGTCTATATGTGTTGACTTTACTTTAAAATAGCAGATCTCTGTGACCGGATATAGTTTGGCTTAGACCCCGACCCCACACGGTAAAACGCATACGCAAGCGCAAAAAAGGCTTCCGTTCACACTAGAGATGTTAAGATTCACCGATTCGCATCGGTGCACCGGCATAAACGTTCAAGATGCGAGTGCACCGGTTGAAAGAGTGCACATCGGCTACAGTTTGGGTTGAACCGGGTTGAACTCGCGATGCATCGATTGCCTAGCGTCTTTGCATCGGTAAAAAAACGATTCATTCATATAAAATCCCCTCATCTTGTCAACGCTCAGCAGAGACGATCTTTGATATTTGCTTCGCCAACGAGAGTCTCAGTTATCAACACACACGGAAGTTGAGGAGAAAGAGAAACACAGCGCACCGAAAAATACCTACAAATCAAACGTTTGGCAACACTTCGGATTGTTCAAGAAAGACGGTGTAATAGTCATTTATGCTATATAGTTGAGCGCAGGTCATGGAGAGTAATAAGGTATCCGTAGACCTTTGTATGAGGTATCTTTATTACTTAACAGGTCTACAGCCATGATACATAGATCCGTCCTAGATGCAGACTTGCATACACACAGTATCACTCCGCAGCCGCACCCCATCAGTAACGTCCTGATGGTATATGTGCGCGGCACTATTACTACAGACGGTCAACTTGAAAAATCACTCGCAAATTGTTAACGATGCCGAGCCGCTTTAAAGTACACAAGTAGTACGAGGAACTTAGCGACGCACATAAAGAGGCGACGTGGGGTCTGCGGCTGAAAAGAGAAACCTGAAAGTGAGACATATGAGTTAAATCACTCAGTGAGGTGTTCTGTCAGAGAGAGGTGTTTAGCTTACAGCAGCCTGTGACGGCCAATAATAATTTAAATGTCTTCCTTACTGTAAGCAGTTATGAAATACCTGTTTGTGAAAGGTTATTTGTATTCTTTATTGTTCATATAGAAACCACTGCTTTCTGCTCACTGGTGAGTTAGCCTCTGAGTGTTAAGCACATCAGGCTGGCAGCTGTATGGGCATTGCTCTATGGTAGCTGTTATTTGCACATTGTTAATCATGAGCAATGCATCCTTACATTGTTTAACTGTGAGGTGTTATAACATTGTACTCTGGAGAGCTTTTAAAGGTAAAAAAATAAACGGCATGATGGGATGTGCAGTACCAAATATGTAAAGCACTTTTTTGTTAATGTATGATTTGCTGCATATAAGGAATAAAACAAAAATCCTCTGTCGTACCATATTGAAGTATCATTATTTTTGCATCGTGTTGAATCGCATCGTATCGCCCCGAATCGCATAATGTTGAATCAAATCGTATCGAACTGTATCGCAACAGGGGTGAATCGTATCGTATCGCATCGCCTGGTGTTTCAAATGTATCGTTAATGTATCGTATCGTGGCAACGTATCGAGATGCGCATCGCATCGGCCTCAGTGATGGAGATGCACATCCCTAGTTCACACGCATTCGATTCATTAACGTGTCCGTTCACACTAGACCGCTGGGAATGCTGGAAATGATGTAGTACATATGTCAGGCCTGTAAGTGGCGCTGCTGCCGCCCGAAATACACCAAAAGCAGCGAAGAAGACCCCGGAGCATGGTTGCCATGGTTGCCCTTCTGTTTATTCTCCGCGGTGGACGGCGTGTTCTCCTGCTGTATCTCTCAGGTAGTCCACCAGAAGATGAAAAACACCCACTTCTCCGCCTCTTCCAAGGAACGAGGGGACCGTGCGGCAGTTTCCGTAAAAAAAATGTTCCGCCGGTCAACATGTCCGTTAAAGTTTAAATCTTCCGGACAAAATTGGGAAAGTGCCGGTCAGAGGTCTTCTTTGTTATTTATTGAGCTTTAAAACAAATTGATAACGACTCTGTTCTTTGTATAATAATATAATAATATTTAATAAACGGTGACTGCCTCTCTTTTTCTATAGCGCGCGCTATGCATGGGGCCGCCTTGTGGGGTTTCCCGACATGTCGTTTCAGTAAATTAAAGGGTGTTTCATGTTGTCGTTGCTGTGAACCTTCTTAATACCTTGGAAAATGCCGTTTAATACTTTTTAATACTTTTTAATAGCCTTAATTTTCGCTAAATTGATTTATCAACTTTTAATACTTTTTAAGACCCCGCGGACACCCTGTGTATGAGAGAAAATGTGATTTTGGAACATTGAACAATGTAAATCTATTTTAGTAGACCTCAACAATGGAATTATGATCAGTAGAAATGGCCATGACATGGGACCTTTAAATGACTTAATTCATATTTTATTTACTGTTTCAAGGTTACTTTTGGTGTCCAGTTCGAACATAAAATAGTAAAATACCAGATCATAACAATTTTTCACAAATCTGTTCAATTCATTCTGAATTAGTGTAATTACTTTGAATGTCCTAGGGAGGAAATGAGCATGGTGACAAATGGTCCTATTTTTGGTGGATTAATAAAACATAACATTCTGTATCATCAGCTTTTCATCAAGAGTAAAAAAAACTATGTAGGGCTTCAAAAAGTGAGTAAAAAAACTGAAAAGCAAATGAAAAATGATGTGGTTGAAAGATGTCTTCTCCACTGCCCAGCAGGCCCAATTGGGATCAATCATGGTTGGGCACGGAGTCAAAAACTCCAATGAGTTCCATTTATTGTAGAACACACAATTTTTCATACCGAGTTGTCAGGAAAAGTAATATCCTCGACAAATCCTCTCTCATCGCCCCCTTCCCAGAAAGATTTCCACTTCGGCTGAATGAGAGGCGGATAGGCACGCCGAACAAATCCACTGTGGACAGAGGTGTGTGAGAGGGATGAAAGAGGGAATGCATGTGTGTGAGTGTGACAGAGAGTGAGAGATAGATAGACCTCCACGCTTTATAATCCTCAGCTCTCAGGCCGTCTTTCTCGGAAGTGTTGAAGGGGCACGTGAGTGTTTGTGGTGTTGGCTTTCCCCCGTCCCTTCAGGCCAAACAGGTGGGATTTAAGAGGGTGATCTAAAGCCTGCGGGGCAACACCGGGGCATGCAGGCAAGCGGAGGACAGGATTAGGGGGGACAGGAGGCCGGGACGAGGGTCCCGCTGTCTCACTTCATCTGTGTTGGGTGCCAAGGTCACAGGTGATGAGGTATGCAAATGATCAGAATCCAAAGCTCTCTGTGTTTCACTGCTGTGGGTGCCTGCTCGTGCCTCTTTCCAGGGGCTTTGTGCGTGCGTGCGTGCGTGCGTGCGTGCGTGCGTGTTGACATTGAAGTGACACTGAGAATACCAACTTATTCACACCTTCAGCTCACATGCCAACCCTGCTGTTGTGGAATCAAGGTACATCCCTTTGGTTCCTTCAGTTTCATGATCTGAGTAACATAATCCAATGCTTGGCAGAGAAATAATATCAACCCACACTATCTTTATCAACTTTCTTATTATGACCAAAAGCACATTATGTGTTCTGGTTTTACTAATTACTGTTGATCAAAATAGATCCTGAGGAGATTTTTTTTATCAACGTCGAGGAGTAAATGCATTCTGGCTGGGTTTTTCTATGTCAACTGGATTATGGGAAAAAATACTGGCACCATATTCAGGAAACTTGGTGCGAGAGTGAAGCTACAGTACAACCCATTCACTTTTCAAGCAGATTCGAATTACGTTGCAGATCCAGGCATTATCTTTCACTTTCGCTAACATTGCGAGACGGGGCATTTGTGCTTGACCAAGTGGTGTTGAAATAATTATCAAAATGACTTGGAAACTGGAAAATGAATGGGAACCAATTTGGAACAATTAGAAGATAGAAAGATAAAAGTGTGGAGTAAACACAAAATACAACACATATTCTTTGTAGCGTCCATGTTATTTTCACATTACAACATAAAGCTCATAAACACGCAAGAGTCTGAAGAACAACTTCCAAACTTGGTAAATGGGAAGCACTTAAAAGGCACCATTTGCTTTGGCAGACGTCTGCGCAAATGTAGTTCAATAAATGTCAGTGGATTTTCTTTTTTTTTTAATTGGTTGCTTTAATAATTTTCAATAAAGAAGCAAACAAAGTGCATTCCATTAAATATCACTTATATTATTGTACCATACTGTCATATGTACCAACATAAAAAAAACATTTAATAAAAATGGATTGTTGTATTGCCAGAAGCAAAGCAAACTCTAGAAATGGGATTCTATCAGGCCTAATGAGCTACAATTTTTAATTGAACTATACAACAGTGTTCAGTATCAAATGTATCTGCTACTATTACTTCTTGATCTGGCCACATGGGGGCAGCCTCAGACAGTGAGAAGACGTTTTGAAGCAGTAGTCATTCATTTGTATAAGGTATGTGCAAGTAGGCCCAAACTAGATATTCCTTGTATGTAACTCAAATCTGTTTCTTTAAAAACACTTTGGGCAAAACATTTTCAATCAATTCTGAATTGGCCTGATATCCCAGTATCTAAACATCTATGTTTCTAAACGGTCTGAGCAGAGTGACATAAGTCTTAATAACAGTAGACTATATTACGGTGGAGAATATATAACCAGGGTTTAAAATAACATTGAAAACAGATTGGAAATCTAGTAAATATAGTAGTAGTAAAGCAATTTAAATGATTCAGTAGAAACCACAATAGATAACAGACGATGCCAAGTTAAATGTTAATAATTCTCGATTATGTCTCTTCTATTTTTAGGAAAAAGTCAACAGCCCTTCCTAGAACTCATAGCAGCATGACAATTATCCTTTGAAATGCCAGATGAAGGATTTATATCCACACACTCACCATGGCCTTCCAAACAACCAAACAGATGGCATTTTAAAGACTACAACATTACAACAAACATGGCAACATTGGAAATCCTCAACAATTCATCACATGCATGCTCTGCTAACTCCTCTATACACACATTCTAATCAAATTGAAGCATTACTAAAACATAATGTCATCATAAAATGTCAAGACTTTTAAACTTTTAACAAACTGACTCGAACAAAAAAAATGGAATGTGTTTTTTAACTAACCCTTGTCTTTTGTGTGATATTGCATCATCGCTGTGTACAGTAGTCCACAGGCATGCGTGTGTGTGTGGGTGTGTGTGCCAAGTCAATGTATAAGCTGCTCTTCCGGTCCCCTACTCAGAAGGAGTGAGTGATAGAGAAGAGTAACAACCGATAAGAGAGTGACAACAATACGGAGAGAGGGAGGGAGAGATTACAAGATAAGAAAGATAAGGCAGCTTGTCACAATCCGGAGCAAACCTTTTTACAGAAGCGCACACAATGAATTGAAAATTATCATGAAGGAAGCTGAACTGAATCCAGTCCTCACAAACAAATAAAATGTGACTGTACTGCGTGGTGTGAACTGTATGAACCCTAAACTTCATGATAAGCCTGCATGTCGCTGTTTACAATGTGAAATGAGTATGCACGTTATACACATTTCCAGTATTGTATTGTCCATGGTGGCATTTGATCATTTTAACTACAGGTAAACAGAAAGCAGCTCAAGCGAACTTCATAGCAGGTCAACTTGCCAGCTGCCTGAAATGTTGTAATCATGCATGCTGTAGGGCAGTGGTTCCCAACCTGGGGGGCACACCCCCCTTGGGGGGAATCCAAAGATCGCAGGGGGGGGCGCCAGGCCTCAGATTATTTGAGGCCAAATATTTTTTAGATAGAATTGTAAAGCAATACATGATTGTCACTAAAAGCCTTGTCTCTACATTACAATACAATATAAAAAAATATTGATTAATTAATTTGAATACAAATTCAAGTTAGTAGCTATTATAGGCATAAAAAGACAGAAATGTAAAATTATTTATTTAATAGAAATGTTTCTTCTGCCCGTAAAGCACATGTGTCGAACTCAAGGCCCGGGGGCCAAATCAGGCCCTTGGTGGATGTAATTTCGGCCCGCAGGATAATTTCTAATTACTATTAGATCTGGCCCGCCGGTATATTGCACGCACACCTTCACTCCATCCTGAGGGTTTCCTCAGCCCAGAGCCTGACCCCAAACATTGATGGGCTTGCACCCAAGATGAGATGCCAAGTATCTGGCTTGAACTAGCATCACAGCAGCAAACTGAGATTAATGGATGTTTCCTTCTGCACTTTCTCTCATGGCAACAGGGCATGTTTGTTTTTTTCTTTGAGGGAAATAGTTTTGTTGAAGCTGTTGTTGGCCTGTGGAAAAATGTGATCATAAGAAATGACTCCGGAAAAGCTGCAGATAGAGCCATAAGAAATGAATGCAACTGATTATTTAATGTTTAATGTTGTTTTATAGGCAATAATTTAAGCTTAGTTAGTTCCAGGTTTAATATGTGCAATAAATTCATTTCAAATTCGTTTTGCAATAAATATTGAACCAGTCCGGCCCTCGACTAGTACCCATTTTTTTATTTTGGCCCACTGTGTATTTGAGTTTGACACCCCTGCTGTAAAGTGTCCAAACCGGGCTTGTCTGGATATGCGCATTTTTAAAACATAGTCATTGTCCATGCCGGTTTCAGTTGGATTATTTGTCACAGTTGCTCGGATCAGATCGGTCTCCTCCATTTTGTAGATTATTTACGACTTTTGAATCCACATAAACACTTCGGCAAAATCTGGCTTACTTTGAGCATGTGTTTTAAATAGTTTAATCCCTTTGTGAATTGTTTCCACTTCCGTGCCGTCCATTCATTTCTTCATACAGCGGGCATTTATGAATGAATCCTGAGTCCAATAACAATCAAAGTCACTCCAATAGTTCTCCTTAATTACGCTTTCATCCTCCTTTAACAAAATACTTCACATTCATCCAGTTTGTGACAGTATTTGTAGCATTTTTGAGACTTTTAAACTTTAATTACCCCACACACACACACACACAAGGGGGGGGGGGGGGCGCAACTTCCAACAGGAGTCATTTGGGGGGGCTCTTGGGAAAAAAGGTTGGGAACCCCTGCTGTAGAGACATGACAGATTAGACCACGAGACAATAAAAACCTATGTGGAACGTAACGGGTGTGACGTCACGTGACTTGAATTTTGAATTGAGCCGTCGAATGCACTTATTGTAAGTCGCTTTGGATAAAAGCGTCAGCTAAATTAAATGTAATGTAATCGAATTAGCAAAAAAAAACTAATGTCTTATAATTTGTAAACTTTTGCCGAATCAATCAAAAATCATACCAATGTAGTTACACTTGCTATTTTGAGTGCATAAGTGGGTCCCGATGGGGTATAGGAAAATGCACTAAGAGCTGCAAAACGGTGCACTCATAACAACCAAACGTTGAGTGCAAAAAGATGGACACTCACATTCAACGATTGCCATCTTGGCTACATAACGGAAGTTGCGCAACCGGCCACAATGCCGGTTTCTCCAGTAAACATAGAACAATACAAATAAAAACTATTCACATCGAATCCAATCAAAGGTCCATATGAGGGCTGTCCAATTGATCAAGATCACAATGTGGACTAGTGCAATACTAATCGCAGTAAGCGCTAAAGCAGAGCTTACACTTAAAACGGGAAGCCGGTGGCATCAGTTGACACTGTCGCAATGTGATCTGTTCAAGATCCCTTAAATCATGAAATCTGATGCGTTAACAACACTGATAAAATACAATACAACAGGAAGCGACAGACAATACACCAGTCCTCAGGGGGGGTGGTAATGCAATACCTGCGTATCCGTATGAAGGGAAAGAGAAAAGAGAAAGGATAAGGGAGAGAAAAGAAGCGCTTCAGGGAGAGGGAGCCAAAGAAGGAGTGACAGTGTGTGACAACTGGTCGGCAGGTAGATTGATTGAGGAGTGAGCCGGGTGACAGCCGGATGTAAGTTCAGGGTTAAAATAACACTGTCCTCTCTCTCACACTCACGCACACACTCATTGGCTTCGACTCCCAGAGGCTCCCTTTCCTTTCGACTTCTCCTCTGTCAGTCTGGGCCCCCGAGGCCCTCCAAGCATTCAGAGACACTCTCCACAAAAAGCACACTCACTGCTGCTATTCTGGGATGCTTCCTCTCCGCTTTCTCTTTTAGTCCCTTTCCCTGCATCCTCATACTTCCCTGCCTGCCATTCTTCTTCACTAGAAGGTGTCTATTTAAATCCAGAGTAACTCATACAGCCAGTGAAACCAAGTATCCTCTTTACTGCTTCACCAGTCGCATGGAGTTCTGGGAACTGATATCCTTTAGGTTAGTTAACCTTACAGGAATGATTTCCTTGAATTTGTGCAATGTGAAACGGTCCTACATATCTATTCTACAAACACTGCACCCGTTGTCTATTTTCCATTTCAATTGTTCAATGTGAACCAGACTTTAATGAACCCGAAAATAACTTAGCATTTTACCACTTCTGGTTCTCTCATCTTAAAAGCAACGTTTTTTTAATGTGTTCGTGGTTTGAAGCCTGAAATATGTTGTTGAAACAAGCCCTGGATATTTTTACATGAAGTTCTCTGACATATAATATGTTAATAAATCCTCCGGCGGTGGCTAAAACAGTGGATGCTAACTGGTGACTAATGGAGACTACTAAACATCATCACTCGACACCAGACCGCCTTTAACTTGGCGGTGGTGAAGCGCAGCCATAGTTGTTTATAGCCTAGCATTAGCTTTATTAGACCCTCCAGAAAAACACGGGCAAAAATCCTTGATTATGCGGGATAAGATCCTTGATTATGCGGGCTAAAATCCTTGATTATGCGATTAAACATGCAGGGTTTTTATGTGATTTTATGCTGTGAAATTGCGGGAAGTTGCGAAAAAGAATAGATTTTTTTTAAAATATTGGGCTGTCTTATTTATTCTCTCTCCCACAGCCACTAACGTTAAACCCCTTTCCTATTCAATTAAACACATTCAATGTTTATTTATTGTAAAAGCAATTGGGCTATTTTAAACACACACACACACACACACACACACACACACACACACACACACACACACACACACACACACACACACACACACACACACACACACACACACACACACACACACACACACACACACACACACACACACACACACACACACACACACACACACACACACACACACACACACACACACACACACACACACACACACACACACACACTTCTCCACCTCGTTCTGTTTTCATTTACTCGTTCGTTATCTGACCAGCTTCAATCTTGTAGGCTACTCACTTCGTTTCTTGTAGCCCTCGAAAGGGTTTTGGAGGTTGATGGCTCGGTGAACGTGAGTTGAATGGCTTTCTTGTCCGCAGCAGCAGAAAGCATTTTCGAATGTTTGAATGAATCAAAGTGGGTCGTCACCGTCGACTTTCTCTTATGCTCCCACACACAGTTGCACGGGGTGCAGAATAGTTTCCCCCCGCTTTTTGGCAAGACATCGGGGTACTGCTTTGCCCGGTCTTTAGCAGAAATGTTCGTCGGTAAATGAGATGGATCGGATTTTTTCATCTTGGTGTTTTCTCTCTCGTGTGAGTTCCACACGTTCTATTTCGTATATGGCTTCGCCCTCTAAGGCTATCGCTATTGGGTAATCCCCCTGCGCCCCCGCGCAGCACTGAAACACTTGTAGTCCACGCCCACCCGCAAGGTGGGCCCCACCCTCGGGCCTCCTTCCGGTATAAATAGGAAGGTGGCCCGGCAATCTGCTCCCTCTTTTTTTCAGCAAACCAGCACAGTTACTGAAGCACAGCAATTGAGAATCATCATGAGCAACAACTGCGTCCGTGGTTGTCCCTCATGTGGCTCTGGGTTCATAATGAGTTATGACCTGCAGAGATAAAAGCAGTATGAGAATCCTGCCGGGGGTCAGAGCACGCGTACGCGGCTCTAAACCAGCAGGTGACCTGCTAGCATGACCTGCGCTCGTCTCCCCTCGGGCGACAGGAAGCGGAGAGCGGACACTCTTGCTGCTGTGGCCGAGGAGGACGATTGGCCCGTCCAGGCTTACGAGCCCGCGGACGGGGCCTCGTGTCCCTGGGGCAGAGTGCCGGGCAGGAGTCCGAAGCAACTCCTGCCCCGCCTCCCTCCACGGT
The DNA here is from genome assembly GCF_949606895.1 of Notothenia rossii. NCBI lineage: Eukaryota > Metazoa > Chordata > Actinopteri > Perciformes > Nototheniidae > Notothenia > Notothenia rossii. The sequence continues at coordinate 53,535,895 of NC_136907.1, read as the reverse complement.
TCACCGTTCGGTTCTCCCCTCCCTCCTCTCCCCCGGACGGGGTAGACAGAGTCGGAGCAGGGTGCCAGCTTGGCGGCCGAACATGCTTTCCCCCTCTCCGTCACCACAGCGCGGCGGCGTCTGTTACGGAGACGGCCAGAAAAGTGCTACTGGACGCTTCAATCAGCCCGGACGGGCTGTTCGGACCCCAGTTCATGAAGACGGCCGCGGAACAGGTGGACGGCATTCGCCAGCATGTACAGCTGGCTCCAGTCGGCTGAGCTGCCACAGCGGCACCAACGCCCGCAGCAGCCGCGGCGTCCACGCCGGCCACAGGAGGCCGCAAGCGGAGAGACACCCACAGCAACCGCCCCGGCGGCTGCAGGGGCTCCGTCCCACGTCTCCGCTCCCCCGGAGACAGGGTCTCCCGGCGGCGAGTCAAATGGGAGTGAGGCTCCCCAGCTCCTGGTCGGCTCCGCGAGAGCCTCCGAGGAAAAGGAGCCGGTAATTAAGCCGGCTGCCACTAATCCGTTGATTAAGTAGGCAGCAGGGCTCCCTGCAGAAGCCTGCTGGTTTTAACCTATCGGTTAATAAACCTGCAGAGCTCGCGGCATTCCTCTGTCCGAGACACGCCTCCTACACACGGTCATAACCCATGAGCGCCTGTATAACGCCTGATGTGGACAGCACTGCACACACCTCCACTCATCCCCTGAGCGTGTACACGCCTCATGATGACAGCCGGAGTGAAACGCAGCGTGTGGAGGTTTCCTTGCAGCCCTTTCGCCTCACGGGCAGCGGCAGCGAGGGCAATGCCCCGCCTCCCTCCACGGTTCACCGTTCGGTTCTCCCCTCCCTCCTCTCCCCTGGGAGGGGGAGACAGAGTCGGAGCAGGGTGCCAGCTTGGCGGCCGAACATGCTTTCCCCCTCTCCGTCACCACAGCGCGGCGGCGTCTGTTACGGAGACGGACAGAAAAGTGCTACTGGACACTCCAATCAGCCCGGACGGGCTGTTCGGACCCCAGTTCATGAAGACGGCCGCGGAACAGGTGGACGGCATTTGCCAGCATGTACAGCTGGCTCCAACCTCGCAGCCCTTTCGCCTCACGGGCAGCGGCGGCGAGGGCAATGGCGTGGCTCGTCACCATGACGACAATTACAGCACATCACAGAGAAGCCAGAACGGGGGAATGAGCAGTATTCCAGGCTGAGTGCCCCCAGCGGAAGCGCCCGCAGCGCCACGGCGCCAGGGCTCGCTACAGAAGCCTGCTGGTTTTAACCTCGGTTAATAACCTGCAGAGCTCGCGGCATTCCTCTGCCCGAAATACGCCTCGTACACACGGCCTTAATAAACCCATGAGCGCCGTTATAACGCCTCATGTGGGCAGCACTGCACACACCTCCATCCATCCCCTGAGCGTGTACGCGCCTCATGATGAGAGTCGGAGTGAAACGCAGCGTGTGGAGGCTTCCTCGCAGCCCTTTCGCCTCACAGTGGCGGCAAGGGCAATGGCATCACAGAGAAGCCAGAACGGGGGAATGAGCAGTATTCCAGGCTGAGTGCCCCCAGCGGTAGCGCCCGCAGCGCCAGGTCTCGCTGCAAGAAGCCTGCTGGTTTTAACCTATCGGTTAATAACCTGCAGAGCTCGCTAATTAAGCCGGCTGCCACTAATCTGTTGATTAAGTAGACAGCAGGGCTCGCTGCAGAAGCCTGCCGGTTTTAACCTCGGTTAATAACCTGCAGAGCTCGCGGCATTCCTCTGTCCGAGATACGCCTCCTACACACGGTCATAATAAACCCATGAGCGCTGTTATAACGCCTCGTGTGGACAGCACTGCACACACCTCCATTCATCCCCTGAGCGTGTACACGCCTCATGATGAGAGCCGGAGTGAAACGCAGCGTGCGGAGACTCCCTAGCGTGGCTCGTTGCCATGACGACCACAGAACATCTCGAGCATGTGCGAGTGTTTCTCAGAGTGGCAGCGCGTGTGTCTGATGGACAGATGGATGAGCAGGCTGATCAGCAGAGGATACGTCCTGCAGTTCGCCTCTCCCCCCCCCCCCACAGTTCAATGGGATACAGGAAACACTCCTGTCCTCCCAGAAGCTATGTCTTGCGCTCCAATCCGAGCTGCTGGAACTCCTGTTGAAAGAGGATATTTCCAGGGTTCCTCAAAGGGAGGAAAATCAGGGGTTTTCACTCCCGTTATTTTTCTAATCCCGAAAAAGACTGGGGGAATGAGACATCCTGGATCTGTCAGTATTCCACATGCTGACGATCAAACAGATGCTGGAATGTTTTCACCAGGACGACTGGTTCACTTCCACCTGAAGGATGCATACTTCCACGTACCCATCATCCCGAAACACAGGAAATTCCTGCGTTTTCCATTCAGGGAATATCAGACCAGACAATCGTCTGCCGTTCGAATATTTCCTGGCTCCTCGCATTTGTGTAGAGAAGGCTGGAGCCACTACACAGAGGAGGGATGAGAGTGTGGTTTTCCTCTGGACGACCTGCTATTTGCTGGCTCGCCCCAGGGAGGAAGTCGCTTTACAGACGGTACATCTCGTATCGCATCTGTCAAAGCCTGGGTTTCATAATAAATTGGAAGAAGAGCTGTCCTCTTCCCTCTCAGACAATCGTTTATCTGGGAGTGGAGTTAAACTCAGCCAGCATGAGAGCGCGACTCTCGCGGCAATGAGGGGAAGAACTGACAGCTCTCCTCCGGCGTGTCACAACCCACACAGCCATCTCCATGACGCAGCTGCTCGGCGTTGGCGTCAGCTGGTCACGTGATGATCCCCCTGAGTCTCTTCCAACAGGGGGACACTCCAGAGGTGGTTCATTCGCTGCAGAAGCCTGCTGTTTTAACCTATTGGTTTATAAACTGCAGAACTCGCGGCATTCCTCTGTCCCAGATATGCCTCCTACACACGGTCATAATAACCACCGTTATAACGCCTCGTGTGGACAGCATGCACACACCTCTCATCCCCTGGGCGTGTACGCGCCTCATGAGGAGAGACGGAGTGAAAGGCAGCGTGTGGAAACTCCCTCGCAGCCCTTTTGCCTCACGGGCCGCGGCGGCGATGGCGTGGCTCGTCACCATGAAGACCATTACGGCACTTCACAGAGAAGCCTCTCCCCCCAGCAGTTCCATGGGATACAACAACTCCTGTCATCCCAGGAACAGTGTCTTGCGCGGTTTTTACCCCCGCTATTTTTCTAAATCTCCTCTGTCCGGTGTGCGCGCTGTCCTGCTATGTGGCGCGCACGGCGGCCTGGCACCGTTCTCAGCGCCTGTTCGTGCACTATAGAGAGAGCTCGATCGGGCGACCTCTGTTTGCACAACGGCTGTCACACTGGCTGTGTGAGGCTGTGTCACAGGCATATGTCTCCTCTGGGGTGGAGCCCCCGGAGAACATCAAGGCGCACTCCACCAGAGGAATTTCCTCCTCCACGGCTTTGCACGGAGGAATGTCAGTGGAAGATATTTGCACGGCTGCATCTTGGTCTTCCCCCTGTTCATTTATTCATTTTTATTTGAGGGATGTCTCCCATTCCTCTCTGACACACCCTGTACTGGGTGTCCTGTCGGGGTGATTGACGTCAGGGAGCCAGCTGTGCGCCTCTCTCCTGCCTTTTGGCACGCGGAGAGCGGCCCATTTCCCCTCTTATAGGAGGGATGTTCCTTTTTCCTCTAACACACTTTGTACGGAGTGCCTGGTCAGAGTGAGTGACGTCAGGGATCCAGCTGTGCGCTCTCCTGCCTGTCTGCACGCAGAGAGCTGCTGTTCCCCCACTACGATCGCAGGACGAGGTGGGACTTTCGTCTCTACTTTCTCACAGCGGCCGGTATGTATTGTTCCCAGCCTTCACCCCGTCGGGAAGATAGGCATGTTTTGCTATGTTCCAGGTACGGTGATGAGCCATTACGCATGGCACATCAGGCAGGGGGGTGTTATTGAGCAGGTATGTCTGTGCTTCTAGTACCGGGCGGACCCAGTGGGGCGCAGACTACATCATGCTTCGCCCTTAACCCAATAGCGATAGCCTTAGAGGGCGAAGCCATATACGAAATAGAACTGAGGTTACCTACTGTAACCCCAGCTTCTATGAGTAAATGGCGCAGCCCTCTAAGTGCGGGGCCCCACTGGCTCTACGAATAGCTGAAGAAAAGTTATGTTGTATGGGAGCAGATTGCCGGGCCACCTTCCTATTTATACCGGAAGGAGGCCCGAGGGTGGGGCCCACCTTGCGGGTGGGCGTGGACTACAAGTGTTTCAGTGCTGCGCGGGGGCGCAGGGGGATTACCCAATAGCGATAGCCTTAGAGGGCTGCGCCATTTACTCATAGAAGCTGGGGTTACAGTAGGTAACCTCAGTTCACTCTACGGTATTGTTTACCTTCTGTGATGCGCGAGCTGATAACGTCACGTCATCATTATCATCACTACTTCAGGTCAAGACGAGTTAATTTGCGGGGGATTATGCGGCCTTTTGATAAATATGCAGCCTTTTAAAAATCTGTGCCATTTTGCTGATTATGCGGTAAATTCTTATGATTATGCGCAGGAATCGCTTTTTTCTGGAGGGTCTACTTTATGCTTTAAAATGGCGTTAATAAGTACAGATTATCCTGCTGAACAAAGTGTGTGAGTTTGCCAAAGAGCTTATTTTCTTCAATATACAGAAAAGCCTTTTGTCGTGGGATCCATTTACAATGCTAACTCCCGGGTCGGCCCACAAAAGTAGATCACCACTGCATCACTCTATTGACACATTCAAAATGAAATGTTGTTCCTGAAGCTCTCGTCTCTGTCTGGATATCCCTAAATCTGCTCTTTAACCCTCCTATTGTCTTCGTGTTCCCCCCTTACTTTGGTGTTCACGGTCAAATTTGACCGGTCCTGTTTTAACTGCTATTATATTAACACAAAAACCATTGATCATCACCAAATTTCATTTAACACCCTTTCAAACTGTACATATTGTATCAGACTACTGGTATACATGAAAAACTGCAGTTAATACACAAAGAATAGACACTGAACATGTATTGCGTGTGCCAGGTCTGATCCATGTGGGGGGATGGGCCCATAAGAGTGGGTAATGTGTGAAATTGTTCTGCGTGTGTGTGTGTGTGTGTGTGTGTGTGTGTGTGTGTGTGTGTGTGTGTGTGTGTGTGTGTGTGTGTGTGTGTGTGTGTGTGTGTGTGTGTGTGTGTGTGTGTGTGTGTGTGTGTGTGTGTGTGTGTGTGTGTGTGTGTGTGTGTGCCAGGTGTGTGTGTGTGCCAGGTGTGTGTGTGCCAGGTGTGTGTGTGCCAGGTGTGTGTGTGCCAGGTCTGATTCACATGGGGGGATTGGGCACATAAGGGGGGGGACACATCTAGAGTGTGTGTGTGTGTGTGTGTGTGTGTGTGTGTGTGTGTGTGTGTGTGTGTGTGTGTGTGTGTGTGTGTGTGTGTGTGTGTGTGTGTGTGTGTGTGTGTGTGTGTGTGTGTGTGTGTGTGTGTGTGTGTGTGTGTGTGTGTGTTTTATCTGATTTGGATGGTTACTAATTCTTTTTCGGCACCATGGGTGTTACAAAGTTGACTAAATCATCCAAAATTCAATGAAAGTGGTGATCAGCAACTGTATATGTTGTGAAGGATATAATAAAGCCTTAATGCAATCGAATGTAAAACAAAAAAGTTATGATTGATGAAAGTAGTAAATTGGTCAGATTTGACCCGAACACAACAGGAGGGTTAATACCAAATGACTGAATGACCCTGTTGAGAGGTTAACTTTTGTCTTTGCATTAAAAAATCCTCTCTGATAAATGTACATTTGCTACTCAGTCACACTATAAACAGCACAGTGTATGCATTTAATCAATCAAAGCAGAGGTGCCAACTGAAAAGCTCCAGAGTGTGATAAAATCTGCATTCTACTTAGCTTTAAATGACTTCCTCTCTCAGAGGAAATAGGCCTGGCCTGACTAACAGTACTGTGTGTGATAAGCATCTTTAACAGGGCTGCCATGCTACCTGTTGCAATTATAGAGCCATTTACAGAGCTAAACATTGATGGTCTGCCTCAGATAAGTGAACAACGGGCCTGGTAGTAGCATGCGGTCATTTGGGTGGAGTTTCACGAAACAAAAGCATATACAAATTGTCATTGAGGGCACAAACTCGCACAAAGGCATGTTGGCACAGTTCCTGGATTCACACGCATGTCTGTTCCTCACTCTCTGTTATTCGTAGCTCTCAAACACACACTTCATTATCCTTTCTTGTGCACCGATGCTTGCAGACACCTGTTTGGCCGTCTGGCTGGCTGACATCCTGTAGGTGGGTCTGTTTGTGCCTGAGTAACAAAGTGGGTTCTATAAAAGCCACCAGTGTGACTCTCACTTCCTGCTACTGTACCTCATCAGCTAGGAATGGTTATTCGGTAAATGTTTCCCACAAATAGACAATAAACTAATCTGGGACATGGCAGATCATCATTTTGGAACATAAACACAGGCCTGATGAAACAGGAAATGGTCAACCACATCCACCACGGATGAATAAAGACAAATGGATGCTGGCTGTAGACTGGTTTTCGTTCTTATAGGTTCATGAAGCCAAAATTGCTCAACCTGGACTCATGCCCTGCTCTGACGGTCACAGGTTTGAATCCGTCCTGCGGTCATTTTATCCGTGTCATCTCTATCTCTCCCTTATTAAATCTATCTTTCTAATAAAGTCAAAACTGGCCATTAAAAATAAACATTTAAAACAAATTGCTCACCCCCTGAACATGAAGCGGATCCTCCAGCAATCTTTCGCATCAATAGCGCCCATACTGTAGAGCTAGCGTGGCGTTTCATTGAACCCCGCCTCCTAGCTGATGGTGTCATTTCCATGACAAAAATCTAGATTCGGCTAACGGTGCAACTTTTAGGACCTAATGCTTTAAAAGAGGACTTTTCTGGTGTTCGCATTGGGAAGTTGATTTACCTTAAAAAATGTAATATCTGCTGATTTAACGACTTCCTTTTTTCAATGTTAGCCTATGGTAGAAAGTATTTCGGGGCCCAATGGCATTACGTGATCTGGAAGTTATAATTCCAAGGTTTTGCATCTATGAAATGTGGCTTCTAGGCTCGCAGCCATTCCTTGGATCTTAACATGGATCTTCTGTTTTTAGGGAATATATTTGCAAGGAAACCATTAGCAAGACGTCGAGAATGTTTCTCTTTCCTTCATCATCCTGCCATGATATCTTTAACCCAGACACGAAAAACCAACAGTGTTTGACCCAAGATGATGTCACCCTGGGTATTTACTGCATTTCAAAGGTGAACAGTTCCCATTCAGACACACAGTGAGCTACTCTGTCGACCTCATGGATCTGAGGAAAGCACAGTCACTGTTTGGAATGATCTCATGTCTGCATAGCTCAGACACCGAGACAGAATAGCAAACCACACTGCGCTGTGTGTTTGTACAGTGTACAAGTCAGCGAAAACATGCACAGAACAGCCACACCCAGCTGCAGGGAAGTCAGAACAACATTCTTACTAGGGATGTAACGATATACCGAATATCGCGGTATCGCGGTAAATAAATTTCCCAATACCGTCGTGAGACTGACAAAATCTACCGCGATTTTTAAAAAATAATAATTTTTAAAAAAAATATTTTTTTTTTTAAACACTTTTTTTTTTTTAAACCTTTATTTAACCAGGTGGTCCCATTGAGATCATCGATCTCTTTTTCAAGAGAGACCTGTCCAACATGGCAGCAAGTAGGTTACAACATGAAAATAAAACAACAGATAACACAAAAGGACATCGTATTTACAGGGCTACATTTACACACCTAGAGACATTGACAAGTACCAACCATATAGTTATATCTCGCCATGTCAATAAGCCTGGCGTTAGACTTTTTCGCTGTCCGTCATTTTGACAGACAGGATCGTAAAATATCCGTCATAATCCCTTATTACCCGTCGGGTCTGAACAGTTCACGATAGAGCATGCTCGTGAACTGTCAACGGGGGGGGGGGCGGTGTTATGCCGTGTGTGCATGCACCTCGCGGGACGCGCACAGCGTGAAGCAAAACCTCCCAGACATGTATTGATCTGTACGGCAAAGTACGGTTTGGGAACTATATCATTTCCTTTTGGAGGGCATGCATAACACGGCATAACACCAGAGCCTCGCTGCGGGGAAACGTTGGCGCTGTTCCGAGTTTGTTCTAATCTGTCAAAATGACAGACTGCTTTCAGATTTTTCCGTCATTGTTAAATAAAATATTCGGTTAACGCGACCACTGGTGTCCCAGCAACATCAGTACCAAACGAGAGAGTTGTTTCCAGAGCAGGGGATATTGTAAATGCCCAAACACCCCAGCTTATAAATACCTGGAAATGTGGACATTCTCATATTCCTAAAAACCTGTCTGATGATGCTGAGTGAGTGACTAGTGAGTTTGAGTTGAGTTACTTGAAAAACTAAAGTGAAACTTGATTTATTTTATTGCAGGGTCTGATTATTAAATGTCCTTGTTTATTTGTGAGATGCAGTGGCATAAAGAAAATGCTTACTTTGTTGGGTAGTACCAGTAGGTACAAAAACACTGGTTTTCTTGTTCCAGTCTGTTACTGTCACTTTGTTTTTGACACTTTAAAATACTGCTATCCTACAAAAAGGCTGTAAAAATCAGATTTATTATGTAATAAAGAAATATTTTCCGAATAAAAAAATGTTTTATTGAAAAAAAAAAAATTATGATTTTTTTTTTCTTCCATTTATTATTCAATATCGCGATAAATACCGTACCGTGGACTTGTTATCGCGATATTATCGTACCGTGAGTTTTTGGTATCGTTACATCCCTAATTCTTACCTGCAATATTTGATCCATAGAACCCTGGTTCCTCTCCCTGGTCTGCTATGACACCTTAGATGCTCCCCTCAGGTTGATGACAGGAGATCAACCGTGTGCAGACGAGGGCCCCAGTCCATCGAGGTGAGATTCTGCCAAGCTACAAGTCCATGGTGATGCAACACTAGCACACGCTCACATGATTTCATCCTCATCCATTGGTCGACACTAACCCGGGAGTCTGTTTTCAGGACTTGCCTGAAAAGAAAACAATAAAAGTAACAAAAATGGTTATGTTGTATTCGGATTTGACTAGATATCCTTCCTTAAAGCATCATGGACAGGTTGTCTCATCCCTCTAATAGCAGATGTTCTGTGTTTCCTGAGGCAGACAAACACTTTAACAAACACTTGGTCTTCTTGTTTTGAGTGACGAAAAGTGAGCACCCATGGGTCTTAGTGCATCCACTGAGAGAGACCTAATATTGTGATGAGAGAATGAGTGAGAGGCCCTGGATAGGTTTACAAGGTTTGAAAAGGACTCCTGCAGACACACACTGAGTTTGAACACAGGCTGGTAATGAGCACAGGAGTCAGCACAGCCAGAGAATAAGAAAATATACTTTCAACAGTTCTGCCGAAGTTATACTAAGAGACACTTCAGGGGACTGTACACTAACACTGAGAATAACTGTTTTAACAACATGCTTTAACTACATTACATGTATGCACAAAATACAAACAATACCTTGCATATTGTACACAAAGCTACCTCTTATATCTGCATGGCTTTCCACTTGTCATACCAATACTGCACATATTTTATAACATTTTATTTTACAGGTATATCTATATTTCATTGAAATATTGCTATATTTCAATGTTATGATTTTTTTATACATTTGTATTTGTTTTATACTTTAACTTATGTTCTTTGACTGTGTATATATTTGCAGCATATACGCAAAGGCAATTTCTTCGTATACGTTACCTACTTGGCAATAAACCTGTTTCTGATTCTGATCAAGCTTTTATCCAAAACGACTACAATCAATTAATTCAACAATAAAGAAACAAACATAAAAAAGCTAAAATCCTGCAAGTACATTAGATATCAATAAGATTGGCCAAAGTGCAGTCAAATCAATCTGAATATCATCACGCTTTTGTATACAGTATAACACATTAATAGAAACATAAATGTTATTCTAAGATTCTTGTTTTAACGTTTTTCTTCCTTTCCAGTTCAAGGAAATTGAAACTTTACAAAAAGCGGACACTGAGCTTTTAGCAACAAACCTCCACCCACGCACTCACACTACGTTACACACAGGACCAAACAGAGCTGGCAAACACCTGAACTGACTCAACAACACATATGAGTAATCCTTTTACAATAACACCATTGCAAAACTGAAAAGTTAAACCGTGTAGGTGAAGGGAATAATATTATTATTATAACTCCACAGTTGATTTTAATATAAATTCTGAAACAAGACTTAAAGTGAAACCGTGTTGATTAGGGAATAATATTCTTATTATACGTTTGCAGTAAAACAAAAAAAGGATGTTGAGGACCCTGTGATCTAAATTTCTCTACATACATAACTACACCGTAGTTGTGTATATGTTATGACAATGGTTAAAAACCTTTGAATCTTGAACTGATATTTCTTCCTCTCATTTATTTATTTGCATTGCATTTCATATTAAGAAAACCAAAAGTATCGGAAAGTAAACAGGCTACATTACTTTTATATACTTAGATAGGTAATGATTACATTGGAATATATAATGAGTAGGGTTATCAACATTGATGCTTGAAAGCTAGCGATTCATCTGGAAACCCACTGCAAATTAATCACATGACCAAGTGTGGACAAGCTACATGAATTGCACTGACTGGAGACCACTGGACATCGTAAGAAACATCCCTATTTGTGTAACAACACACCTAATCCACTGAGTTCTAAACTCTTTCTTAACATTGGGATGAAAAAGGAGAAGTGGGATTTTTCTGAAGTTTGCGCTAGCAGTTCTTGAAGCTGTATAGCATTAGGAGATAGCAGACCACCACTGTCCGAACAGATAGTCCTCACAGTATGAGAGCAGCAAGGAGAAAATTACCGTACGGCCATCCGCCCTGTGTAGCCCACATTATACAGAGGGGGATCACAGCGGCTCTACAGGCGTGTT
>NC_136907.1:53481796-53524646 GCF_949606895.1 Notothenia rossii | reverse complement strand
TTTCATAACGATTGTGTCTACGGTAAAAAGAGATGAACTAACAGGGGCCAGGCCTACTGTCTCTGAGGACAAAGCAGAGGAAGACGAGACACTATGAAAAGTGAGAGGAGGGAAACATAATCTTCTCTCTACAACAGGGCAGACAGCACATTTCTCTCTTTTGCTCCATGTCTCACACCCACAGATGTAGTCTATAGTATGTGTGAGTAACATAATGGAAGGAAAAGGAGAATAAATCACAATGTAACATCGTAAAAGGTGGGGTAGGTAAGTTTGAGAAACCGGCTCGAGATACACTTTTTGTTATATTCCATGGAATGCTCTTAACATCCCGATAGCAATAAATATCTTAAGTGCTTTGACAAAAAATCCATAGAAAATGTCATCTGTGGAAGCCGTAGTACTGTAAAAAGCACAACCAATAATTTTAGCCAGCCCGGCTAAAATAACTGGATGGCCTACCTGCCTGTCAGCCTTCCATCTGTGCACAAACTTATCTCGTGCCCTCATTGGTCATGTGCGCGTTCGTGTGTGTTACTCGAGCTGGTTTCTCCAAAATTACCTACCCCACCTTTAACTTACTTTCAGTCGCACACGTCTACCATTACAGTGGTTCATTTATGGTATGATGAATGAAGGGGGAATCAACTTTATTAGTTTGTTGTAACTAGGGGTGCACCGAATGGGAAATTCTTGGCCAAAACCGATACCGAAAATATGAAACAGTTGGCCGAAAACCGAATGCCAAAAAGCCGAAAATGATTAATAGAAATATATAGATATAGAAATATATATATATATATATATATATATATATATATATATATATATAGAAATATATATATATATAGAAATATATATATATAATGTATATTTTTTTACCAATGTTGTTCAGCTACCTGATTATGGAAAAAGACATGATTATGGCAAAACTTAAATAATAATCACTATTATGGGTCCATAAAACATTTATTCAGCACTTTTGAATGCATACAGTACATTAATTCCAAGTCAAGTGCATTTTCTTTTCTCTGTAGGATAACTACAACAAAAGTGCATTCAGAACAAAGCCAAGGTGCTTTAAAACTACATAAACATCTAGGCCAGTAGGCCTACAATAAAATAGTGTAAATAAAGACTGTAACAGCCAGGCCTTCAACAACAACAAATGCACCTATAAGTTTGGTAACCTAACGTGTTGTTGTGATGACGTAATCAAAACGCGGCGACAAGCACGGCGCGCAACCATGCTGGTTATGGCTGGAAAGGATCCGTCTCGTGTAAAACTCTCGCGAGAGTTTACAAGTCACGTGGCTGAATGTTTACGTTTGGCAGGCAGCCTTTCAGTTACGACCGTTAACATCAGTGGGCCACAGCAAATTATGGTAACTATCTATTGATTATGTCAATGACAGGGAGTGTGATTGTTGAAATAGGGTGTTAGCGGTCTTGCTGTTCAAAGAAGAATGACAACACTGTAGATCACCAACACTATGGTTTATTTTTTATTCACAGGCAAGTCAACGTTGTCGCAGTAAAAGTCCCAAGATAGCTCCTGGTGCAATAAAATGTTCCCTTTCAGTGTTTCACTATTATGTCTGATGTTTCTCTATTAATATTGCTTCTGCATTAATGTGTAGGCCTATGTTGCATGTTACTGCTGTAGGTGTGTTTCCGAGCCGCTCCGATTACAACGAGAGTTACAACGAGAACGTGACGTCATATTTACACTAGACGGATCCTTTCTAGCCATAACCGACCATGCTCGCGGCTGGCTCACAGCCAACATGTCTGCCGCTGGGAGATATTTAAAAATATCAGAGAGAGAGGCGCGGATTGCGATTTGTAAAACGTGTTCAGCTGACATTTGTCGAGGGGGTGGAACTGCAAAGACTTTCACCACTTCGGGATTACTCCACCACTTGAAATCAAAACACCCGGACAAATATGCGGAGTATGATCAACGTAACCCTGTTCTCTGACATTCGGTGAAAGCCGAAAGGGCCTTTTTAACCATTTTCGGCCGATAATTTTCGGTGGCCGAATATTCGGTGCATCCCTAGTTGTAACTATATCGGACTGGCAGAAAATAACTTACCTTCATAGTATTTTTTCCTACTGTCAACAAACCCCAAAAATACACAGTGTAAACATCTCTATCCCACTTCTGGTAAGAGATACCCATTTCTTGAACATAAGGAAGCTGTTGTTTTTCTATCAAATGTAATATAAACATGAGTAAATAGTGCATTTGTTTAGAACTATTTTTAGCCACAGATTTATACAGGTGTGGTCCTCCGGTGAGTGTTTACGGCCAAAGACAGTGTATACGAGATATCCATAAAATAAACTACCTTCCTCGTGATAATCATAACGAAGGAACATGTCAACAGTGTGGCTCAATGATTGTTTTTTAAATGTTTTTGGCACAGATGAGTAAGCAATACAAGCTAATGGTAAAATCGGATACAACATCCTCTTTATCAAGAATGAGATTAATGTACAAGACTAGGGCTGAACGATTAATCGATTTTAAATCGAAATAATGCGATTATCAATTTTTTACAAGATGTTCTTCTTGTGTGTCAGTCATCCACACCAATCAGAAGTGCTGTGCTCCACATGTACCAGCCATTGTTAACCAATCAGAAGTGGCCCATGATAATAGGTGATAGACAGATTGATCCAATCACCTGCCAAGTATTTTTGAAAGTGCCTGCCCTTTCCAAATGGCTTCCAATGGAGCTTTCCTAGAGTCAGGTTAGTAATGCTCCATCACATGTTGTACATCTATTACAGGGTGAATCTTAAACTGAAGCTTGACTTTAAAGCAACCCAACGGAAGTTTCATGTAAGTTTAGTTCTTTCACTCGTAGCTCCGTCTGCGGGGGTGCTAGAGAAAGGGGCATGTTTATGCGACCTTCCTAGCCGGTGATATGGCCGCATTTTACAATAAACCTCCGTTGGGTCGCTTAAAAACAAATATCGCAAATCGCAATATCTGTCAGAAAAATCGCAATTAGATTATTTGCCCAAATCGTGCAGCCCTAATAGAGACCATGTTTTTTTAATCTAAAATGAGTCAAATGGCTTAATGTCTTTAAATGTAATAGTTCACATTCTGCTCGTTGGCACGCTTACACCATCACCCCACACTGACATTCTTAATTATTGACTTGGAGTTGATGAAGAGTTCTCCTCCGGCCGGAAGGTGTTGAAACACTGTGACATCCTGTTGGGGAGTTGGCACAGCGTCTGTGTTTCTAACTGCTCGCTGGGCATCATGCCAGTATTAACAGACAGCTTCCTCTCAATCCATATTGCATCATGTCCAATCAACCGTTATCCGACTGCCTCGGGCCAGTATTTATACTTTTGATGAGAACAGCTTTAAATATCTGCATTTTAACAAGACAGAAGTATCTTCTTTCTTTCACTTTCAAAGGAATTATAATTATCCCACCATGTGTTGACATGAGGAGGAAGCACAGCCTTACAATGACACAGGAGTTATGGCTTAGAATTCAGCTCCTTCTAATCATTTTCACTCTATATGTGGTCGGAGATTGATGCAGTCTCTTTTTCACAGCTTCCTCCTCCTGAAACTGTGAATATCTTTCCCAATGCCTGTTGGTCATCAACAAACTGTGTGACGTCATCCCTAAAATACAAGTAAAACAAGGAAAACACATCCTTTAGAAGGGTAAAAACAAATACTTAAATGTAACAGCTGTTGTGTGGTTTGCAGCAGTCCACAGTTATGGTATGGGAAAATTGCTTTATTTGTTTTTATTTGCTTACACTAAATCACTCGAGACATCTTGATTAATTTACCTGGAAATGCATTTAATTTGTACCATCATCTTTCCTTATAATGTGTCTTTTTGTTTAATATATTTTACCGATTTCCAACCAATGTTTAGACTGATTAAATGAATGTTCTCGGACCATTTAGTTAGATTAGTTAAGGGTACTTGGTTATAAAGATATCTTGCGCTCTATTTTAAATCATTAGATTACATTAGGTTATTGGGGTGTCCAAATCCCAAATCTCGGCTTATTGGCTGTACTTGAATGTTTGGGGAATCAAATAAATGTAACTGATTTGAATTATGAAATGATTTAATATTAACAAAATATACTACAGCTTACTCTATCTGATGCTGAACGAGTGTGCTACCTCAAATTACCCAAACTAGCAATCTATTTAACTGTTGTTATTTTTTTGTAATCTTAAAATCGGTATCAGTCACGCAAATGTCCGTCCGTCACTAAATCCATTTTTTAGTGAGGAGAGCATGACAGTCAATGTGTTTAACAGCATTATGTCATATGACTGTCAGCCTCATCCTACTAGTTGGTCACTAATGGAACATCCTGCGAGTAATTAGATCAGGGCCGGCTTCTGACTTTAGAACAGCAAAAGAAAAAGAATAAATTGTAAAATAATACAATAGCAAACCATTAACTTTTATAAAAGATGTATGTTACGTGGCCTGTTCCAGTACAATTTTGAAAAAAAGCATCTTAAGAGTTGGAATTGTAACGTTTTACTCAAAGATGCTTTAACATGTGGTCTGAGCGATATAAAGGATTTACAGGAAGCTGGGAGACACAACATTTGGTTTTCTCAACAATCCGCTCATTCCACAGAGCTCTCTACTATCCATCACTGCCATGATGTGTATTTATGTGAGTACTCACTACAGACCAACAGTGTATCATATTCAGTCAAAGAAAGAGATTGAAAACTGGATTGTATCCACTTCAAACATACTGTGGTCTTAGTGAGACATTTACAAGCTACAGCATGGGAGAACTGGGAGTAGTTATAGCCCAAATCCCAGCCAGAGTTCAATGTAGGAGCAGGAATCTATTGATACACATTGTAAAATGCAACAACGAGTATTTCAAACCCAAACCAGACATCTTGGTTTGTCAGCAGACCTATTGGCTCAGTTGAGACAATGCACAAAACACTAAAGGAAATAGATATTTAAAAAATCCTTTTATTCTTTCTTTTTTCTTTTTTGGAGAACCTAAGTCCAATCAAATGAGGAGGAAACAAGTATTTTAAATCAACATTGCTAAGTTTTAGTTTTAACACGTTGTCTTTTAAAAGGAAGCGTGGAAATTGAATTAAGCTTGGCAGATCTTGAGAAGATAACGTCACACTGCTTCTTTCGACCAGCCGTACAAGCCAGACCAAACGCAACAAGCATGGGGTCCTAGGATGGGAGCTAAGCCAACCCAGCCCGGAACTGATCTGGGTGTGCACTGAAGAAAATGTTTTGTAGTGGCCAAACAGTGGTACTACAACTTCCTTGTCAGTCTGACGACATTTGGGCCCAAACATTTTTGTACATTAACTCACATTGGGAAAGAGAAGTCTGTAAATCAGCCAATACTTTTTTTTTTGTATGAATCAACTAGCCAGCTCGAACGCTTTAATACCCCTTGTGTGAATCATTAGGTCCTAAAAGGTGTCAAATGCGCTAAAAGTTGAATTCCAAGTCATTTTCCAAAAATAACAAGCAAGTACACTTGAATAGCCCCTTATTTAAATCCTAAAAGTTGTAAAATGAGCTAAGTTATACTAATATTTACCATCAACACTGATTTAAAATACATACAAATAGGTGAGTTTTCCCTTAAACTGTAGTGTCATAATGATTGTATCAAACTGAAACCAGTAATAATTAGGGGTGTTGAAATTAATCGTTTCTACGATGCATCGTGGACGTGGACGATTCTGCATCGATGCAGTGAAAGAACATAATCGATTATAGCTTAACGTTGCTTCCTGATTTTCCGGCCGCGGCTTTAAAATAACGTTTTTATTTCTGTTACTTTAATATCAAATCGGTCTGTGACGCAGAGATCAGGGAACAGACGTGACAGCAGCACAGCGACACCAAACAGGTGATGTGCAACAACATTAACATTAACCTTTCTGTTGGTCGCTTGTCAGCAGACCCTTCATGCGATGGCAGAGCGAACAGGTAAAGGCAGGGCCCATAGTGATAGCCCTATAGTTTAAATCTACTACCCACAAATAAAAATATGGATATGGGTTACTATTTAAAAAAAAAATTGTAAATGTATTTAGGAACCTGTTTATGGGATTTAAAAAAATAAATAAATGGATCGTGAAATATACTTGGTCGGCCGTTAATAGACCTGGGCGGCCAAGTATAGTCTATGTGTGGGAAACCCTGGTGTTTAGATAGTTAAGTTTAGTCTAAGTTATCTCAGTGAGTCTCAAAACTGTTTGATCACCATTTATGTAAACAAGTATTTCCGAGGCATACCTTCATATAATCATTATAGTTAGGCTATAAAACAATAAGAGAATACATTAAAAACAGGTATGAAATACTATATGACAGTAAAATAAGAATACAGTTTAAAGGGGGAGTGATTATTAAAATATCCATAAAGAAAAAGTAAATCTGCTTACAGTTCTGTTTCATCTGGGTGTTGAGAGATGTATCCATAGATCTCTTAATGTTGCTCTCAAAGTGCACCAGATTGATGCTTTTAACTTCAATAATTTAAAAACAAATCTTCCCAGGGGAGCATGCCCCCGGACCCCCCTAGGAGGCTGGTCCGCCCCCCACTTATAAAAAATAGCACTTTATCCTTCCTATATGCCGAGAGCTGATTATCGAGCCTCCATTAACAGTCGCGGGTGTAGCTGTATGCGCGTGTGGGGAGTTTTGCAGTAGAACATTTCACTGTAGCCCATAGCTACATTAATGCGAAACCCCACATGTTTGAGCAACCTCTATGAAGCGGCAAGCTACCCCACAGCAACCCCAACAGAAAATCTCTGGCGCCGCCCATGTTAAAGTTTGTGAAGGCAGGAGGAAAAAA
This sequence comes from Notothenia rossii, assembly GCF_949606895.1. Classification (NCBI taxonomy): domain Eukaryota; kingdom Metazoa; phylum Chordata; class Actinopteri; order Perciformes; family Nototheniidae; genus Notothenia; species Notothenia rossii. The sequence goes on along the minus strand of NC_136907.1, from coordinate 53,517,770 downwards.
GCTTCCGCGATCACCGTGTCCTCTCCATTCCTCCAAACCCCCCCCCCTCACTAAAAATAGAGTGACAGGCTGAGTAACCTGATAGAAACTTTATTATTCACTTAATCACTGATTGAGATATGATGAAGCTAACTTAATCTCCTACAATCATGGGATTTATGTAACAGTAAAACAGAGAATAAGTGTGCACCCACAATGAACATGTACCACATGCAGTATTTTTGTTTTGATATGCTGTTGTAAATACTCCTGTTGATACTCCTGTTGTCAGCTGTGTTCAGACCTCAGACTCAAGTCATGTGTGTGATGCCACATTCAGGACCTTCAGTGTCCTTTTTTTAACAGAAGACCGTTGCTAGAAGCTGCAGCTAGACTGCACAAGTATTAGTTTTTTTGTTTTTGAGGATGGAACAATTTCACACACAGATACTGTATATGCTAGAGTTATACAGTTGATTTATTTTGGTTTATAAATTAATGTCAAGACATTAGGGGTGTAACGGTACACGTACCCGTACCGAAATTATTCGGTACGGGCCCTTCGGTTCGGTACACGTGTGTACCGAAGTGTACCGAACGAATATAACATTAAACGTAAAAAATTGAGAACATGAATAACTTTTTGGAAGTAATCACCAGTGCTGCGTCGCAGCATTCAGAGTAATTTGCTCACATTGGGTTCAACGCGTCATAGAGCGAGCAAGTCATTTCATTGGACGAGAGGCATACTATGAGAGCTGGTCACAGGGATGCGTTCAAATTTAGTTAGTAATTTGAGGAACTGTTGAAATGGCGAATGCAGATAAAGTTGAGCTCGAAAATCCTACAGCATCATTGAAGTCTCCATTTTGGGAACATTTTGGTTTCGCAGTTACGTACAAGGATGACGGACAAAGACAGGTGGACCGAACCAACGCTGTTTGTCGTCATTGTTCAACTAAAATTGGTTACGCGGCTGGCAATACATCAAACTTGCACACTCATTTGAAAAAGCATCACCCGAACGTGAATATCACCGGTACCAAAAGAAAAAAGACTGAAGTGCAAACTCAACTCCCAGTAGCATTTAAGCCTCCACCACTCGCAAAAAGTTCAGACCAGGCCCGGACTGGCCATCGGGAGGACCCGGAGGTTTCCCGGTGGCCTGGCCTGTTAAGTGGCCTGAGGATTTTTTTTTTTGATGTATGTATTCTGAACGCAACGCGTTGTGGGTCTGACTCTGCCTCACAGAGGGTGACTGGCTGTCTACATGATGTGGCCTGCCGACATGGCCACTTTCATACAGATCATACACTAATGCCCTCGATTGGTCTCCTTGTGTCATTCAAGCTCGGGAGGGTGTGTGTATGTGTGGCGCGAGCGAGCGAGAGAGAAAGCGTGCGCACCGGTTAGTTGTATTGTTGTTGTTAGCATCTGGTTGGCGCTAATGGCTATAAAGAGCTGTCAACAAGTTGGAGGAGAGTCCTCTCCTGTCAGACTGAGAGACTGATAACTACAGCTCAGGTGAGGTAAAGGACTCTGAGTGTTTAGATAGTTAACTTAGTCTAAGTTCTCAGTGGGTCTCAAACGGTTTGGTCACCATTTATCTAAACACATATTTCCATTTGAAGGGGGAGTGATTAATAAAATATGCATGAATAATAATTTTTTTTAAATGTTAACTATGTGAAAAAAGGTGATATACACTTTAAAAACTTGTTGAGCTAAAACTAGTCTTTGCTGCTGCCTCAAAGAGGAGCAGGGGGGGAGAGGGGGGAGACGGATGAGGCTGGTTCAGGTGCCCAGACACACTCACAACTATAAATGAACCAAAAACAAATAAATAAACAAGTTTCAATGTTTTTTCATATTGGATATGGTGTGTTATTGGTTATGGCCATGTTCTAATGATTGTATGATTATTTAAATGTATACAGTTCTGTTTCATATGGGTGTAATCTCTTTGTTTCCCCCTCAAAATGCACCAGATTGATGCATTTAAGTCCAACATTTAAATAAAAAAATATTACCGGGGGTGCATGCCCCCAACCCCCCTAGAGGATTTCAGGTCCACCTCCACTTAAAATATGTTCACATGGATAGGTTCCTAAATAGATATAGCAAAAAAAAAAAAAATAGTAACCCATGTCCATAATGTTTATTATGGGGTAGTAGAATTAAAGTTTAGGGCTATCAACACTATGTGCAGCAACGCTGTAAATATTGACAAGTAAATCCAGGAAAATGGCACAAAAGAAAACTGGTAGTGTCCTGGCTGGGTGTATAATTCCCGGCCTGACTTATTGTCCCAGTCCGGCCCTGGTTCAGACCGAGCCAAAGCTATCACAAATGCCAAATATCCTTATGTTGCCATGTTAGCAAAGCGCTACCTGGCTCTATCTGCTACCTCTGTCCCTAGCGAGAGGGTCTTCTCCACAGCAGGAGACATTGTTAGTGCCAGCAGATCTGCCCTTTCGGCAAGCAATGTGGAGAAGTTCATTTTTCTTTAAAAAAACATGAAAATACAATGACAAGCAAGTCATAATGTCAAACTGGCTGCTTAGGTACTAGTACAGTAAAGTTCAAATACAGATTATTTCAGTTCATCGAAATGCTGCACCTTAATTTTTATTTTATTATATTTCGTATTTATTTGAGTGAATATTCACAGTTTAATAATAATTAAAAAACCAAAACTAATAGTTTATGTTTTGTGAGTGCTAGTACAGTAAAGTTCAAATACAGATTATTTCAGTTTATCGAAATGCTGCACCTTAATGTTTATTTTATTTTATTTTGTATTTATTTGAGTGAATACATTATTCACATAAAAAAGAAAAGAAAAAATATTTTATGTTTTGTGATAATTTTTTCTGCTGTACCGGAAACGTACCGAACTGAACCGTGACCTAAAAACCGAGGTACATATTGAACCGAAATGTTTGTGAACCGTTACACCCCTATAAGACATTTATGTTATTGATTTCTGAAGCACTTTCTAAATAATAAAAAGAGAGTTCATATATATTTACTGCATGTTTTCATTGATGAAAAAGAAGCCATGTGCAGTAATATAGAAAATTGAGGTATGGTATGCAATGTTTTCCCTACCATTGTCTTGGAGGGGCGCTGCGCCCCGCCAACTGAGCCCCGCGCTCCCCCTGAAATTCAAGGTGTTTAAAAAAATAATAATTATAATCTTTTTTTTTTTTAATATATACATAGCACCAAATTGCAACTAATCTATATCTGTCACTTTTCACATTGAACATGTGCTCTTTGACTAAATAAACTATACGCTTTCATTTTAAGTTGTGAGTTGTAGTGTTTTTGACCCTAAGAAACACTGATGCATTAATTAATAACAATAATCCACAGCTCCTTTCTCTGCTCCAGAGGATTCAAAAAAAAAATATATCCCAATGTATCCCCCCCCCCCCCCCCCCCCCCCCCCGCTCAGGCAGCACCCCCCCCGAAAGCAGTAAACCTAGGGGAAACACTGGTATGAATCGTGATGCATCGTGATATCGAATCGTTGACAGGATGATCGTAATCGAATCGTGAGACCAGTGAAGATGCACAGCCCTAGTAATAATCATCACTGATTGTCATTGACTGACTGCTTTGAGCTGAATTCAGGACATTTGTATACATTCATTTAAACAAATCACACAAATTGGTGTGCGGGGTAGTGACGACTACCTGATTTGCATTATCAACAAGCTACTGTACTTTACCCTGTCGGGTGACAGTGGGTCAAACTGGTTTTATAGTCAAACACTGCAGCCATTAAAGTGAATTGCACCAATAAAAAATCAGTTATCTGCAAATGGCTTACATAATGCTAAGGATAAAACTATGAGCATTAATCATAGATCTTCAGATAACGAAAGTTGTTATAGTTGGCAAAGTGTACATGATGTAACGTGTGTGTGTGGCAGAGATAAAGAGAATGATAGCATTGTCCAACATAAAGATACAATATTGACAGCAACTGATACCTCCTTATTGTTGTAACTTCTCTAAAAGGTTGAGGGTGTGTCTGCCTGTGTGTGGGTGTGTAGGCAGAAAGTTTGGTTCTGCCACCCTCAGGCCTTATATCTGACACCAGGTGTGTCAGGTGTGTGTGTGGGTGTGAGGAAGCGAGAGGAAGAGACAAAGAGAGATAACGCACAGGAAGTGGAAACAAGAGAAGCCCCTATGAGGCTAAACTGCATATTTTGTACTTCTTAAAAATGTAACACATTTCTTTAATTAAAGGTATTAAATGCATCCTTGGCGATCAGATTCCTTGGATGATAATGTTTGTATAATGCAACGTCACAAAGTTTTAGAATATAAAATACACTGGTTTATATTCAAGTGTTAGAAAAATGTAATCTAATCCTATTCTACTAATTTCATTTCCTCCGGACCTACAAGATTTCTCGTGAGGGAAATCATTCTGAACTAATTGTAAGACTTAATTGTAGTCTTTGCGATTCCCTTTAATTCTTTATAGAGATTATACACGTTGTAATTATCGAAGGAAAACAATTTTTTTTGATGTTCATTTTTTGTAACAACACTGTTAAGTTTCTGTTTGAACAGAGAAATCCTAACAGGTTAGTAGCTACATGACTTTTTCACTCCACCAAACATGTTCAAGCTTTGAATCAAGATATTGTGTAAGTGTCAATGCTAGCTAAATAAAAAGCCAAAAAAGCATAGATGCTTTTTCACCAAAGCAGTCATCACACCCAATGTTTTTGCCCAGTGTTATATCATTTTGAGTGAAGTAATGTCGGGCTGCAGAGGAATCCTAGCCTAAAACGTGTCTACTACTCACTTAACAAAACAAATGTGTTGGTACAGATCCTTTGATAGAAGAAACTCTAAAAAATTATAATTTTGAATAATGATGCATGATTAGTCACCTACATTAACCCAAAAATGTGCCACAAAATGACATCATGACTTTTTCAGTTACATATTGTACCTACTCACACTTTATAGGGTATATATGTTTGCACAAGTGCCAACACATTTGCTTGAATGAATGAGAAATTCAACTCTGTTTTGAATAAACGTATTGTGAATACATTTGAACTGAATCAATAAAAGAAAAGTAAGATTTGGATTGCAGGACTACTTATAACAGCAGAGTATTTTTACAATTGGGTGTTGATACTTGAATTAAAGTATACAATTTGAGTACTTCTTTCACCACTGCATATCAGTAATTCAATCATTATACATATAGAAATCAAATATTTTTGAGTTTTATATTATTTTAACAGTGCAGTCAGTTAGCACAATGTCAACCATGTTATCATCTCACGTTTTCTCGCGACATTTTGTCCAAAAAGGAGATTTTTGAGAACTTTACCCGCTCACCAAAACAAATTCAGCAACCTGCTAGCTTGCTGGGTAAAAAAATAGACGACTCCGACAAGTGGCCAGGAATGAGCATCTTCTGTATTAGTTATAAATCGCAAAACCAACGCGTTAAAACGTATATTATTAATACAAGTGTAGTTATATGTGCTACATACGAATTTCCAGTGAGTGTGCCTACCTGTCAATCTCAGCGACTGTCACTTGCTGTCGCCTGCTGTTCCGGTGTGCTCTGCTACTCCAACAAACAGGCTACAAGTTTACAAGTTCTGACATTTGTAACGCTTTAAATTGCGCAAAAGAGACAAAATAATATTTGCAGCAATCCTTGTTGAATGGTATAACTGTCAGCCCTTTCCGAAAACAAACTGAGTTTGAGCGCTGGCGTCGGTTCTGTGCTGTCTTTGTACAACACAAAGATAGTTTGTTTATCTGAAGATGCATCACTCCAATACGTGAAAACAACCCGACTCTTTTTTGTTCACTTGTTTTAGTTAGTTGTTATATTTTCTGATAGAAACAGCTGGGCATAGCTGAATGTGATGAATATCTGTTTCCGTCTTTGTTTTCTATACTTTATTGCAAGAGTTAATACTTTACATTTCCACTTGCTTAAAAAGCATCCTTTTTGAAATCTTTCATTATAAGAACATATACATGTTATGACAATCTACATTAAAATAGGATTGCATTATTTCCCCTATTTATTAAACCTTTGATTTGTTGTGCCGTTTTTTTTCTGTGTGTATGTTTCTTCTTATTTCATCTTAGACTGTGGTCTTCAATTTGTCCACCACTCTTTATGATGTTATTTGCAGCAGGAAACAGAAGCGAAGTGAGAGCTCTTTAATTCTCTTATATCTCTGGTAAACGTTCAGGCTGCCTGCCCACTCTTAAAGGAACATGCTACAATTTTGCAATTTTCTCCACTTAGTGAGTCCAAATTCTAAAAGCAAGTTTAGAGCTTTGGTTTGCAAAATGTATTCAGACATAATATTCAAATCATGTTTGCCATTTCACCAACAAGCAGTAAAAACTTTACAAAATTAGTTTATCAATGTTGTTCCAATTCAATTACTTTTTCTCCATCATCTGGTCAAATGTTGTCACAACTTTTGTTGTCATTGATGAAAAAGGTGTTTAAAGACGCATTGCCGTTTTCAACATTAACTTGTGTTTGATGTGTTTTATTACCCATTTAAAAATTAGCGGGCTTTTACAGTATTCATGAATATTCCATGAAATCGACCATCAGAGTTTAGTTAAGAGATTCATTTTTACACATTGCATTAACTTCTTTTTTTTACAAACACAATGTATTCAAAAGTTTTCTCAAAATGTAAGTATAAAAATCCCTCAAATATTATGAATGTAATTGGATTTAGTAATGTTCTTCTGCATTGACTGTCTCTATCCAATACAAAGTTATTGGGGAATTATTCATGGAAGGTATATCAGAAGAAATGATTTGCAGCTCATGCCAAGAGACGTCTTTATGAGAATGTTTGCAATGCGTTATCATTCAAATTATGAGGTGAACATTGTGTCCGGATGTTACTTTAAAAAGCAGGTTTAAAAACTAGATGACGTTACACCTAACAATCATAACAATACGAGTCAACAGCTGTGATTTGATTGTTTATTGAAGCAACGAAAATGTGAAGCCAAGCAAATTTGTATACAGTCGAAGAAAAAAAAAAACACTATCCACAAATTCAGAATTTTGAAAGTCCAACAAAGACTGGTATTGCGACCTAATTTCTATGTCTGTGTCCTCAGCAAGATGGCAATATTAGCAATGTAACTTCCACGACAGATCAGTTGAATCACTCAAACTCTGAATGCTTATTGGACCATTTTAAAAAGGCTGGTGATCTAAAACAAGTTGTTTTGATCTAAAACAAGTTGTTTTAATCTAAAACACGTTGTTTTGCCGAGGCATGGTGTGTTTCATACAAAAATAAGAATTCAAGTGACAACATTTAGCAGATTAGCTCAAGGAAGTTAACTACTGTAACATTCAGTGTGTAATTTTTAAATCCCATTTACATTGATTTTTTACAATTAACATTCGTCCCGTGACATCATCTAAAAAAAGAAAGTGTTAACAGGTCTTTAACCCAGTAACTTTTGATTCTAGCATACAACAGAAACAAACTAAACGCAGAAATGTAAAAACTAAACAAGCCAAACAAGCATACTCTGCAAACTCTTTAAGTACTGTATGTAGAAATGCAGCTCTACTATGCAGTCATGGCACACAAAAAAGGCACAAGGAAATTTTAAACAACAATGAATTCACACAAAGAAGGTAGAATGTAACTTTCACACGGCTGAATCATCAAAAACAAACATGTTTTGTAAGAGTTGACCACCGCTCTGTAACCACTGGCCGCAAAAATGTTCGTTACAAAAAGAAAAGGCTTACATAGCATGAAACCGAAAGAAAAGGCGACACGTCATCAGATTAAAATGATACATAAATAAACCCATAACAATCTAAGCTTAGCTTTTTTATGTTACAAATGTTTTTATAAAGAGCCTACTGCAGAGGATTCGGGACAGATCTGACCAAAGTGTCTTTTTTTATTTATTTTTTTATTCTGAGATTAAATTCAGAATTCTGAGGAAAAAATATCTGAATTCTTAGATGAAAATCTGAAATACTAATAATTTCTGAATTCTGAGAAAAAAGTCTCAGAATTCTCTTACCACAGACTTTTTTTCTCTCAGAATTCTGACTTTCTCTCATAACTAAAAACAAAGACCCTTATCCTCTTCCGTAAGTTTCATAAGTAATCATAAGTCATAAGTTTCATAAGTAAGTTTCATAAGCGGGAAACAACATAAGCATCGTGAAATGGGATCTAAAGATGCGGACATGGTGCAGCAATGTTCTGTATATTTACACGGATTATGGGAAACACTGTTCCCGATAATAAAAACATCCACTCCTACAGTGAAATATGGAGGGCACTGCCTCCGATACGGACACATACTGGTAGGAAAAAACTACCTTCTTCTTTTATTCACATTATGGAAGACACTGCTCCCGATAATATTGTCAGGACGAGAAGTGTACATGTACCGAGGGACCTGAAGAGACCAATCCAGTGTCAGTTTAAAGGAAAACACAATCCAGAGTTGTGTGTTACGATTGTTCGTACTTCAGTCCAGGTCGACATGTACACTTCTTTTTAAGCAGATGCTGCTCTTGATATTTCAACAGTATAACTGTCATAATTATGGAAGGCGCTGCTCCCGATAATTATACACATTATTTTTCATTTTTTATAAAAAGTTAATAAAAAATACTATTTATAGTGAACCCTGCCACTGATAAATAAATAACACAATAAATAGACGTACGGTTTGTTTCAGTGCCTTCAGACCCTCCCCTTGGTTTTTCAAAGGCCTATTCTTCATTTTTTATTATTGATTGTTGCGTGGACTTTTTTTGTAATGATGCCGCCAAACTTTCAAACAGCTTCCGTGTAGGGCTGGGCGATATTTTTTAAACGCAATATCATGAGGATATTGTAGGGTAGACCATAGTGCATATAAAAAAATAATGAGAATTTGGATAATTGGCATCAGTAATGTCAATTCAACAACTTCTAATAAGAAAAAAATAGAACTTCTAGAACAGTAATGGCACATTTAGAAAATAACATCAATGTATTGTACTGTGCCTTCAAAAGCAGGAAATGACGTCATTTTCGATATTCAAGGAATTTATATTAAATTGGTTTATTGCCCAGCTCTAATTCAGTGCAACAGAACTGCTGTTTGATTGTTATTTCATCATCTCTTCTATTTAGGCAACTAAACACATTTCTGACTACGAATAGAGTCACAAGTTTCTGCGCAGAATTACATTTTAACTTCCGGTAAAAAACGTACCAGGTTTTTACACGGGGCTTCAGCAGCAGTATTATTACCAGCAGTTTGGATTTGTAATCATTATGCTCTTTATCTTATCATACAGGCATTTTGTTTTTTCTTCCTCTCCGAGCTGCTTTACACAGACTTACTGTGACTACATTTTAAGTGTCACCTATAGGACCATTTGAAGCTAATTGTTGCTAGCACCGGAGTATTTAGAATACTTCATTTCATTTAAACGAAAAAACATCCTTTTTGCTAAGGATTACTTTACTTTTTTTTTTGTGTATTCTTTAAATAAAAGTAAGGCTTTTTTTTAAAAAAAATTCAGAAAGGGGGAACATGAGCTCATGTCTCAAAGTAGAATGAATTACTGAACAGCTCCAATTTAAATCTAAGCTTAAATGAATGTGAAAGCTGTTTTACACTGCCGTTTGTGAATAAGACGACCAAATGATGAACAAGGGAGGAAGTGGGGGGGGTTACTTTTTTTTAGATTTCGTTATCAAGAGACCACACGTCCCCTGCGAGTGAGTTGGCACAGCCCTGGATGGTCCAGGTGGCGAGGGCAAACTGGCTTCGGAACAGGTTGAAGTCGGCTTCGGGGTGGTCCATCCTGAGGGCCTCCAGGTGGCCGTACAGACCCTGCAGAGTGTGGGGGCCCGAGCCCAGCAGGATGTGGCGGAATGGACTCTCTCTGGGGGACACGTAGGGGGACAGGAAGTTCCTCTCCACCTACAGAAACAAGGCAGAAAGAGAATGATGGAAAGGACGTCATTTCCTATGTTTTCAATTTGATTGGATAATTCTTTGATGTTTACTTTTCAATACTCAGTCAGGTTTTTTTCAGAAAAATACATATATATATATATATATATATATATATTGGATGAGTCTTCAAAAGTGTTTTATTACGTTGTTTTACTGCTGAAAAACAGTTTACGCAATATGATAAATAGTTCCCTTTATATGCCCCTTAAAAAAAAAACTTGGTTTAATTAAGGCAAAAACAAAATGAAAGTTTGTAAAGGCAATCTTCGTTTTTTGGTTTAAAATTAAAATAATTAAAATGGTGCGATCACAATAAATTGATAGTGGCCTGGCAAAATAAACAACACCTCATAATCATTTTCCGGAACTCACTTCTACTAAAAGGGTTGTCACCAGAAACTCTTTAACCGCTTTTTCTTTAAAAAGGTCCTCTGTTGCGAAGATCCCTTTTGCTCAATTCTACTATAGGAGTCCCCCCTGATGTCCAGAACTAACTTTTTAGATACTCATCTAGCCTGGTTCTTACCGTCATGATGCGGTCATTAAGGGTGCGGCACATCTCAATGTCCTCCATGTTGCTGTTCTGGATGTCTGCTGCCAGCTTGCTGGAGGCCCGGCTGTAGGAGCCGTAGGCCGACATCAGCCACTGCATGGTCAGCACCTTGGACAGAAGCTGGGGCTGCATCTGGAACACAGAGAGAACACGCAGGTATGTTACTTTATGAGACCTTTTAATGCTTTCCTGTAGTGTGTTATATATAGACCCTCCAGAAAAACGCGGGCAAAAATCCTTGAATATGCGATTAAACATGCAGGGTTTTTATGCGGTGAAATTGCGAAATATGTGGAAAGTTGCGAAAAATAATAGATTTTTTTTAAATATTGGGCTGTCTTATTTATTCTTTCTCACACACAACCTGCCACTAACGTTAAACCCCTTTACTATTCAATTAAACATTGGGCTATTTCACATACACTCACACACACACACATACACGCACGCACGCACGCACGCCTCATTCTGTTTTCATTTACTCGTTCGTTATCTGACCAGCTTCAATCTTGTAGGCTACTCACTTCTTTTCTAGTAGCCCTCGAAAGGGTTTTGGAGCTTGATGCCTTGGTGAATGTGAGTTGTTTGGCTTTCTTGTCCGCAGCAGCAGAAAGCATTTTCGAATGTTTGAATGAATCAAAGTGGGTCGTCACCGTCGACTTTCTCTTATGCTCCAACACACAGTTGCACGGGCTGCGGAATAGTTTCCCCCCACTTTCGTGAAAGACATCGGGGTACTGCTTTGCCCGGTCTTTAGCAAAAATGTTCGTCGGTAAATGAGATGGATCAGATTTTTTTGGGTGTTTTCTCTCTCGTGTGAGTTCCACACGTTCACTCTACGGCAGGCCTATTCAACTGGCGGCCCGCGGCCCAGATGCGGCCCAGAACCAACTCCCGAGAGGCCCAGCCTCCCGTAGCCAAATTCCTACACTAGTACAGACCTTGAACGCAACACTCCGCGTTTCATAGAAACCACCAAACCACAACGTAGCACGTTTTTTGAAAGTGCATCTAGTGGTGCTAGTAACGGTGGTCCTATGATAGCAACTCTAAAACATGTCTCTCTCAACTCTGAAGCGTAAACAGAGACAAAACGGTCATTGATCTTGTGGAGCAGATCCAAGTCAAGCTGGACCTTTTCGCGACCGACTTGAGCATGGGTCGGATGCTGCATTTTCCGACGCTCCCCAAACACATCACATCTCCGGCACAAATCACGGATGTGATGACAGATTTCATTGCGAGGTTGAAAGAGAACTTTGCCGGTCGATTGGATGGACTTGCTCTGCCCACAGAGGTGATGATGGGCTTTGCCAGAGACCCCTTCACTGTTGCAATAGAGGGGGGCGTACCAACCCGAGCAAAGGAAGTGGTCTCCTGCATCGACAAGGGGAAATATACACTGGAACTTATTGACATGCAGCGCACTAACGGGCCAGCGAAGTTTGGAGTGATGTCAAAAAACAGCAGTTCCCTAACGTTCAGAAAGTAGCGATCTGTGTGCTCAGTATGTTTGGATCAACATACACATGTGAATCAAGCTTTTCACACATGAACTCAATCAAAAGTAGCACTCGCTGCTCCCTGACTGACAGCACTCTTCACCAATGTCTTAGGATTGCATTGACATACTATGAGCCAAAAATCACTGCTCTGGTTCAAAACTAAAAATATCCCTTCTCCCATTGAGAAAGTCAGCGATGACAAATCACAAATGTGGTGATAGTAAGCACCTAGTTTACTATAGTAGACGTGTAGTGTAGTATTCATTCCTATAGTTACCCGTATCCCTTGTTATGGGTTTGTGCACTGAAGGGTTTGACAGTTCTTTCTGTATTCGTTTAAATGCACTTTGTAATGTGTCTGGGTCAAATGTGACCAAAACGTATGATTTTTTTGTTATTACTTGAAAAGTGAAAAAATAGTATTGCTACAGTACTACCTCTTTGTGTTGCATTGCTCTTTAGCTGTTTTTTTTGAGACTGCTATTATTGTATTCAGTAAATGCACTTTGTGATGTGCCTGGTTCAAAAAACATAACCTGAATATTTGACTTCTAAAGCAAACAGATGTAATGCTACAACTGTGCACTTTTTTTTCAGATTCTGTTAAATTAATGTTAATTTGTTATGTTTTTATGCACTTTTTGACCTACCTTTGTTAGATGAACAATGAATAAAAATTGCATGTTTTTCATCGCAGTTCATGTGTTGGTTTAAAATGTGTCACTACCCGCTTTTTACAGGCCGCTGAATGTCTGGCCCAGCTGAATTTTGTAGTTATAAAATCTGGCCCAACTGAATGTTTAGTTGAATAGCCCTGCTCTACGGTGTTGTTTACCTTCTGTGATGCGCGAGCTGATGACGTCGCGTCATCATCATCACTACTTCACGTCAAGACGAGTTAACTTTTTTTTCTTCTCGACTTTGTGTGGAGAAATGCGGGGATTATGCGGCCTTTTGATAAATATGCGGCCTTTTAAAAATCTGCGCCATTTTGCTGATTATGCGGTAAATTCTGCGATCGCAGAATGGCGTTTTTCTGGAGGGTCTATATATAGGTTTTGGTGCATGTAAATGGTCTGCAAAGGCTAAAATCCTAAAGTTACCTCCAGAAGGAGTTTCTCTCCCCCACAGTTCTACTTTTACTTAAGTACAGAATCTTGTATAAGTACTTATTCCGCCTTGCCTCTACACACTGCTCCTTTATTTGGCTACTTTACAGAGATGGACAATCAATTGGCAGTAAAAGAGAAAGAAGAGCAGAGTAAATTGTTGGGACGCAAACAAACAACTTACCCTCAGCACAGAATGAACCTTGTTGTTGATCTGAGCCACGCGATTGCGTATGATTTTGTTGTACTTCTCCACGTCCATGCGCAGCAGATGATCATGGACCAGCCTCAGCACCATGTGACCTGCGACCCGCGTGGCGGCTTCAGCCAGCTGAGACACCTTGTTGCTGGTGGCCCCGTCCAGTTTCTCCCGGGTGTCCAGCGTGGTGCCGAAGTACAGGTAGTCCTGAGAGGGGAACACAAGACGTGTTCAGAAATGGAGATGACACAATCTTTGATGCAATGGCCCGATGTGAAAGTAGAGAAGGTTTTAAATGTCCGTGTGGCTGCAGAAATATTTTTTTTTTTGCATAACAGCAAACATCATGGTGACATTGAGGATTAAGAAACTGGATTATTGTTTTGTTGATTCTTCAAGTTTTTATTTACATTTTTAAAATATGCATTTATTAGGGTTAGGGTTAGGGTTATTGATTAAAGAGATTTCCAGCTAAAGAATAATAGTTAAGAACTTTTTGCTAAGGGTTAAATATAAAAGTACTCTTTAGTAGTCATGAATATTGAACACTAAAAAAGAAAACATTTAATTAAAGTTTGTAAAAGCAGTTTTTTTTGTTTGAAATTCTAATACTTTAATACACTGTTTACTGTTTTTTGTATTTTCTTTGGTTGTGTAATTATGATTGAAAACATTTATAAAGATGGATCACTGTATTGATAAAACTGATGATGAAGGTGCACAATGTAATATAAATACTATGCAACTCTAAATAAATACAATTCTTATACTCTGTAACTGTGGTTGATCGCAATCGATTGACAATTGCCTGGCAAGATAAACAGCAACCTCTCACAAATGTATAACCATTTTCATTCAAATGATGCGAAATTCGGATTGGTTAAAATAAGTATTAACACAGAAATGTGAAATACTAAAAAGCTGTTCCAACTTCGTCTTACTCTAAGGAAAGGTTTTCCTACATAAACAGGACATGTTATGACATGGCCTTTAAAATAAATCAGGATGTTCTGGGCTACGGCGAAATTGGCAAAACAAGATCAATTAAAAAACGTATGTTACAAGGGGATGACTTACCGAGTTCTCAGAGGTGAATCTGAAAGATACTGACGGGATGCCAGAAAAGGCGAGGAAAGGATATGCAGCGTTATCCAACTTCAGAGGCTCCAACCTGGGAAATAAACAAGATGGGTTAGCTTGAGCTGTGCTGGGTGAGGATTTGTAAAATAAAGATGATTGGGACGTGAACACGTGATTCTAGTGTGGACGAGGAGTTGATGGATAAACACTGCAGAGACCGGTCAGACTTACACATTTGATTCCATGTTGTCCTTTGCAAATTCAGAAAAGAGAGACACAGCTTTGTTCGGGTAGTTCACCTGAGGAGGAGATAATGTTTATGCAGGTTAAGCCTTAACATTCACACAAATATGGAAAGCATTAGGACTACAAAACACGGAGCTTAATTATCCCCGACAACGTGTGTTCTGATATTCTCATAATCAGAGGAAAACAGCAGCAGCCGAGCCTTCTCTAAATATAAGAGACTTTTAATATAGAACAATCTTGAACTCAGAAAAAATGTATTTAAATGTTTTTGTTTCATGATCAGGATGTAATGCAGGGTGTAGACACTTTTGCCGACGCACATATTTTTGAGTTTTTCAGTTTGACGTGTATTATTTATTTGTTGGTTGGTTGGTTGTATTTATTAACGTCATAAATTACAATGTTTAGTTTTAATTTAGTCTTTTTTTATCTTTTTTGTTACCAATGACGGGGCACTCTGACACGCGTGCTCCACGTTCGCTTTTCACATGTAAAATTGAAATTATGTTTCAAAGGCTGATTATTATAGTTATATATTATATTTTATATGTAGAATAACGTACTTTACTAATAACGTGCTTTCTCAGCCCTGGAACTGAAAAAATGATAAATAATACTAATAATCATAACATAAACGTGCTACAAATAGTCAACTTATCGCCTCAATTGACGACTAATGGTCGACTGTAAAAATCTTTAGGTGAGGTCAGCCTATAAATAATTCAACTACTGACAATCCTGCTGGCTTGTATGTAACGCTTTACAGTGTGTGGATTTACCTCCTTCAGAGTGCTCTCGACCAGGCCGTGCAGCAAGGGACTGGCTGCCACTTTGAAATATTTCTGACCTGAAAAAGACAATAAAAAAATTCAGGCATTCGGAAAATCATATATTGCAGGTAAACTGGAAGCTGTTAATTATTTAAAAGCCGACATAACTGAAGTCAATACCTGTTACAACTCCATCCAGGTTGATGTAAGAGAAGGCTTTCATGCTCAGAGAGGAAAGATAACCCTGGATATACAAACAAAATGAAGGAAGAACAATCAGGTTTACTTGTGCATAAAAGCTGCTGATCAAGAAAGTACATTGTGCAATTCTCACCTCCAGCCACTCGGTGGCGCCAACACTCCCATATTCTCCAGCGCTCCAGCTGGCAAACACAATGCTTCTCCTCGGCTTGAATCCACCTGCCAGAGAGATAACAAATACACATTAACAGAACGATAAGCGAGAACCTAGTCAATGATTTCAGGCAGAAAGGATCTGACTGTGTAGATCTATCCAATCAATATTAGAAAAGTGAAAATATGGCATTATTTCACATAAAAAAATAAACATCAGCTCAAGATTTTAATGTCTTGGACAAACGGGAGGAATTACAGGTCCAAAATCATCCGTTTTTAATAAGCTAAAAAAAAAAGGAATTGATGTGCTAGCTTTATAAGGACAGTATGACCTCATCAAAGGTATGTACATATAAATGACTGAGTTATCAATGAAACTATAGGTTACTTACGTAACCCCAGTTCTCAGAGTAACATGAAACTGGCGTAACAGCAATGCGCAGATAGTGTATATGCGCCAGGGACAGCCACAGTAAAAATAGACCAGTCTTCTATATATATTTTTTAATGGCAAGAGTCCCCCTCAACAAGAACGTATGGTGGCCGACAGGTGCAAACGCATTATAATGGCCCAAAACACTAAGATAGGCGGAACGCGTTGCCGCAGAGTTTAATAAAGGTGATGCATAGACGAAATGCTGCAAACAAAAAAGGCTGCAAATCAAAAACAAAGAAAGGAGCGCAAAATAAAACTGAAACCAGGGGACACAGCCGTTTGAGTTTCTCAGCGTTTTGTTTGTGTAGCACTGTTACTAAACGATGTGCATGTTTTGTTTGTGTTTTTATAACTGAATCCTTTCTGAAGCTGCAGCGCGTTTCTCCTAACAGTGATTTGGGCCGTTGTAGCGCGTTTGCACTAGTCGGCCCTCGCAGGTATCCGCTGGTGATTACTAAACAACTTCATCCCTAACAGAGCCCACTGTAGTCTTCCCCTTTTAACACAACTGGGTCCAAAAGCTGAGTAAACAATCTCACACAATCATGAAATGAAAGTTCCCCGTCTTGTTTTCCATGTGACTTACACAACCCTTTACTAAAACAAAATCTGTGGCACATACAACTGTAACGTCTTTAAAAGTAGCCAAAAGTGGAGATTGTGCCCGGAGGGATTGATATTTACCGGACATTGACATGAACTAAAATGAATAACCAGGTATCGCTGAATCAGCTGAGTCTTACCATTCTCCACCATATCTGAGATGGAGCGTGCCAGCTCGACAAGGACGCTGGTACCGACAGTTGACGCGGCAAAACCTGGACCCCATGCATCCCTCTGTGCACCGATGACCACATATCGATCTATGAGAAAAACACAGAGCCGCGATCATCACTCTTATTCAATACACGGAATTCTGAAATCACAGTACCCGTTGTTGTTGTTGTTAGATAAAAGTCTTGTTGTACCTGCATCCACAAAGCCTTTGATGACCCCGAAGACATTTACTATCTTTTTCTCACTGAGCACGTTGTCGACCCCCAAGGTAATAGCATCGCTGTCATCCCCAAGTTTGTTCGGGCTTTTCCATTCTTCCGGTGCATTGGCCCCCCCCAGCTGCCTGCAGGGTGAAGAAAATGTATATTAACGTGAGCTGCTAGAGTCAACTGTAGTGCATTGTTTCAGGGGGGCCATATAGTATTGAGGCATACTGCAGAATCTTCATGGCCATGTCTAGGGTGATGGTCTGGGCCAGGATTTTTGGCAGGCCTGAGGAGCTGACGGGTGGGAACTGGGTGTGGTTGAAGGAAGGGAAGCCGGGGGTGTAGGGATCCCCTGAACCAAGGTGGACCTGTGGGATGAAAAGACAGGAGTTTGATTGATAAGATTGCTCAAAGATATGGTTTATAATGTGTTCTCGTCTTCCCAGCAGCCTGAACCCAAGCTTAAAGCTTCAACATTTGAAACTAAGAAAACTATATGACAAAAAGGTAATTTACACTTTCACTTCTAAACTCCAAAAATCTGACTTATGATGAAGTATTAGTTTTAAGACTTAAACTTTTGGGCTAGACATACAATTGCAGGCTCTACTTAATTGAGTTGTCATGCTGAATATAAATAATGTTTGTTCACCATTTTGTTTATTATTTTGGTTGGGTTTTTTGTGTTATATTTAAATCATACATTACCATTGTCTGAATATTTCCGATAATTCAAATTCTTCTTTTTTCTTGCATAAATTATTATCATTAATTATTCGTGCATAAAACTGGCCTACAATCACAATATCATTTATCCAATTATTTCCAGGACAAAATATTGACCAAGAAAAATTGTTAAAAATTTAGTCAATCACAAGATACAATCCAAAAGGGAACGCCTCATCAAAAAATTGCTATATGGTACAAATGGGTCTCATCTTCCAACAAAATGTTTCTGAACTGTCCACACTCACATGTCCATAGAGCTGAGTGGATCCACCAATAGAGAATTTAGTGGGATCTGGGTAGATCAACACAGCAGAAGCACCCATTTTGGCAGCATTGGCTACCTGAAAGAAGAAGACAAAAAGAGGATTTGGAAAGGATAAGTCCACAACAAAATAATTTGTAAAAAAATCCACACGCAAAGTAATATTAAGTCATCCTGAATTTCTTACTCAAACCACCCACCTTCTCCGCAAAGCTGATCCGACCGGTTCTGACCAGCATGACCCTGCCTGTCATGTTGACGTTACGGCTTTTCAGCAACCTCAAGTCCTTCTCCTCCCCGTAAAACGCATCCAAGAGGGCACCCTTGAACAAAGATTAATAAATGCATTTAGTGTAAAGTTCTGAGTTAAAAAAAACAAAAACCGTCTGTAATACCTTCCATGACTCATGCAGAATAAATTCATGAAATGCATTCTATAATGCTTGGCACATAAGTTATATACATTATAAGCTCTTATTCATAATGCTTTAAAATCATAACACATCACTCAAAAAGCTGGTCACTCCCTTACCGTCTTTGACAGAGTCATATTGTTTTATTATCTCCTATAATTGTAATACATTATAATCTATTGTGCCATTTAAATTACTAGCACTCATTATTTTGCAGATTTTATGATTATTTTCACCCCGAAATGTAAAGTTTGAAATGTATTACAACTATGGGAATTGAAATACATATGATCCACGCAACAACACAAGTGTCAGTGAGTGAAAAGCGATTATAAAGTATTATGATAGAAGTCATTATATAATTAATCCCAACTCGTTATACATATACAGATTTATGAGTGCTTAATATAAAACTATAAAAGTGGAATTAACAGATTATAAACATGATAACTATGTTTATAATGCAATATAGACACGGGTGTCGTAGAAATGGATTCACTACAAATGTTCTCCTATAGTTTACCGTTATTGTTCCGTTGGCACTGTAGGACAGGAATCCCGTTGGACTCTCCTGCTTCCCCTTGTAACTAAAGCTGTTGGAGCCAGACGCTGGGGCGTCCTGAACCTTAACAAAGTGCTCGTCGGTCCAGGTTTTCATCCCGTACTCTCTGAACCTCTTGACCACCTTCTCTCCCAGGACCTCATCACTCAGAGAACCGGCCCGGTGGTTGTCACTGGAAAACTCCCTAGGACAGGGGGGAATAAAACACGAGGGGAAAAGAGAGACAAGAAAACAGGAAAAGGCTCATTTTTAAAGAGATACTCTTAATCCAGACTCTTAAAAAGGCAACTTTGGGGTTTATATTTACCTAAAGACAGAATCGAATTTGGCTGCAGAGATCTGTTCAGCAAGCAGCTTTTTGACCTTCTCCCAGTTCATGAGGGGGGCAGCACCCGTCTCGATGGCAGCACCGTTGTCAAAACGGACCGTGAAGTCAGCACAGGTGGGAGCCAAGTCCTTCTTCCGATGAACCAAGTAGCCAATCAAGTAGCCTGTAAATAGCAGCAGCTTTAAATGAGGAACAGCCAGGTGCACCGAGAGGAACTGAAAGCAGTGACGGAAATAAGGACTGAACAGTAGCATTGTATTACGTGCAAAACTGCACAGTCAGAATTTCTTAAAAGTACTGTAATGTATAGTTCTTACTGCAGGAGAAACTTCACCCGTCTAATGAAGTCAATTAATCAAGTATTTTATGCAAAAGGTTGACTTGATATAAATGCCTGTAGGTGACACCAGTTGTCATGCCTATTGGCTTAGAGCGGGTCCTAGAAACATCAGTTTACCTATCTGAGACAACGGCCTATAACTGATGTGTGATTTCCCTGTTTCCTTATAACACTATAGAAAGAAAAAGATTGAAATAAAATAAATTAGTGGCTCCATGATAGATTCTAGAGCAGTGTTTCTCAAACGTTTTCATACCAAGGACCACTTAACCAATAAAAAAACACTCGCGGACCAACTCCACAAACATCCAAAGACACATCGTTTTTATAGAACAGATTACAAATCGCCTGGAAATGGTACAAACAAGTGCCATTCCTTGTTAAGAAACTTAAGCTCGCTCCATTGCGGAGATATCCCAGCGAGAGTGCAGAAAACTTCAATGTATTTATTTCAATGCTGTCAAAATTATCGCGATAACGGAGGTAATTAATTTTTTTAATTCATTGCGTTACAATAATTAACGCATTTAATGCATGTGCAGAATAGCCCGCACCATACATCCCACCAGTGGCAACGCTGGGGTAGGCTACAGCCATACCAAGAAATGGCTGAGCCCCACCATAAAAAATGATGTTAAAGTAAGCAAAATAAAGTCTGCCAACTCGCGCCGATTAAATTGCACAGTTAGTCAAATTGATTTCAGTAGCCACTTTTCTGGAAATACCAAAGACTAGAAACAGTTTTGAAAACTTTTGTCACGTAGTGATCGTCTTCTCAATAGAACATCTTTGATAATGTCTTCTGGCCAATCAGAATTAAGATAACGGCGTGGTGTTGTTGCAGGAAGT
The DNA here is from genome assembly GCF_949606895.1 of Notothenia rossii. Taxonomy (NCBI): domain Eukaryota; kingdom Metazoa; phylum Chordata; class Actinopteri; order Perciformes; family Nototheniidae; genus Notothenia; species Notothenia rossii. The sequence continues at coordinate 53,497,035 of NC_136907.1, read as the reverse complement.
CCCGACGGAGAATACTTTTGCTGTAGCACATCTCTATATACATCGATACAACATTACGTGTAATGAATTAAGAACCCACAGTTTGATGATTGATAGGTGTGTGGGCTGTCTTTCATTTTGACACACAGAACAATGTTATAATAAACATACATACTGTATGTTAAATGGATATATCCGCCTTCTTTCATTTATCTTTCCATTCCCACAACAATATACATAAAGAAATGGCATATTTTGGACATAGTTCGAATGGTGATTAATCATGATTAATTCATTTCTAAGCTGTGATTAATCTGATTAAAAATGTTAATCGTTTGACAGCCCTAATATATATATTTCAAATGTGAAACTTTACCAATATACTCACGGACCACTAGGGGGCGCTCACGGACCACCAGTGGTCCGCAGACCACACTTTGAGAAGCACTGTTCTAGAGGAACTCTGAAGGTGTTTTAGAGTCATCCAAACTTCTTATAAGGTGCAGAATCTTCAATCAGCGGCCTCTTACCGATGATAAAGATGAGGAGGGTGGCGACAGCCATGAAGCAAAGGTTCTTTGGTGTGCGCCCGAGCTTTTGAGCCACGTAGGGTTTGCGGTTGGAGTTGTGATTGAGGTGTTCTCCCGCGCCATTGCCCCCTGTCTCCTCATCCATGTCTGACGACAGCTTCATCTCCACCTGGCTGTTATCCCCTTCCATGTTCCGGGTCAGGTTGAAACGTGTGTAGGAGTGAGGCTCCCCATTAAACTGTGATAAGAGAAAGATAGGAGAAAATAGGGTTTATTGTTTGGTTTGGGTTTAATCTTTTTTATTAAGAAAAGGAAGCAGGACATTAGCAGGAACAAAAGGTTCCTCTTTTATGCTCCGACATCAGTATTTGGTATTACTTTCTAAATGTGCGTCAAATAAAAAATGTAAATGCCTTATAATGCCTAGATAATAAGTAACAGACCAACTTTTATCTTGCCAGGTTGTGAGAAATCTCTTTTTCCAGGATGAGTTGATTTGTTCTTTAAGCTTGCATTCGTCAGAAAGACCTCTCCAATGAATCATTCGACTACTTAGCTTCTGGAAAAAAAATCCCCGGAACTTCTAGCCTATAAACTGCACCAATTTAAGTTTATTTGTATTTTTAAGTCAAATAAGTAGCAAAACACCCACATTATGCATCAGTTTTGTTTAACTTTCATTATCACTCACTCTTTCTACGTTTCCTTCTACTTTCTCTGTCATGTGTTCAAAGTAGCAAACTTAACATAGCATTCACTGTGGGCTGATGTGATCTGAACATTTTACATTTGGCAAACTGACTTTGGTTTCTTAAAAATCATGGTTAGGCATTCAGGAAGACACTCTAGAAAGAACACAATCTCCTAACGTGACTATAAGAATCATTTATTATTTTTTTATCAATAATATGCACAGATATAGAATGTCAAACAAGCATATTACAGAATTACCTTCAAGCCTTTGTCTCTGGAGAGCTACAATAGAACGATGGTAGATGACTGATAATGAGAAGTACAGTACGAAGAGCTGCCTTGAGAGATACTGCCCGAGGACAATGGAGAACACTCCCTCTATCTATCTTTTTGTCTTGTCTTCTGTCCAAAAGTCTGACGTATCAAAAAAAATGTAATTTGTGTTCATTTTCAGTTTCCTTTCTCTTTCTATGATAGATCATGTTGTTGTTTACTCGTTTCCCAGTTTTATTGATGCACATACTTTACTTATAAAGGTTGGGTTGTTTCTATATTTAATAGCAAAAACTATACATTACAACTTTGAATGCCTTTGTATATTATGCCTTACTCGTAAGTGGTACAGTTTTACTCGAGCTTCATTTAAATAATATGCAACAATAACTGCACTCTTCAGGATACCCTTTCATTCCCATTATACAATACAGAATTTATAATGACACTCATTTCTCATGGTAACAAGGAAATTAAGCATGAATTATTATGTTGTAATACTCACAATTTTAGATATTGTTGACCTTGCCTGGTCCATGGTTGCGTCAATCTAAAAGAGGAAAACAAACAAGGATATAATTAGTGAAGCGTCAGGCCTAAAGATAGGTTATTTGTCATTTTTCTTTGTGGTTGAGGCTTTAAGAAAAGATGAAACTCAATCTTAAAGAGTCCCTATTATGCTCTTTGGGGTTTTCCCCTTCCCTGTAGCGAGTTATATATGTTTGTGTGCATGTAAATGGTCTGCAAAAGGTCAGTTTCTCTCTCACACACTCCCCCTGCCTGAAATGTCTCATTGGACTCCTTTGTTTACTTCTGTAACCTAGTGACATCACTATGTAACACTTGCGCTTCTGTTGACTAGCACTCCAACACATTGTACGTAATAGGCTAAAGGGCGGGAAATCTCTAAGCAGTTGACAATCACAACAGAGCCTGCTAGCTAACCAATCAGAGCAGGTTTCAGATAGAGGGTGAACAAAGGGGGTGCAGCACAGGCAGGATGAGAAAAAAACAACTCACTTTGTGAAGCACAAAATACAAATATGAAAATTAGCATATGTCCCATTAAACATGAATCCCCTATAGACTTGATGGCTTTTAATAAAATAAGCTTTTCAGGAGAACCATTTTCAGGTTTTCAAGGGATGAGTGTGTTTACTGAAATAATAGATGTGTTGTATAATATAACTAAATTGTTCAGGTTTAATTTCACTACAGTGTGTACAGTGTTACCGTTTCACTTCTGGGAATAATGAGGTGTCCAAAGAACACGTCCCACCTCAAAGAACACGTCCCACCTCTTGTCCAAACATCCACAGGGTTTCCTTTTCTGCTAACTTGAAAGGCAGCACTGTTCCTACACAAAAGACCAGTGTCCAGCACGGGTCAGCAAAGGCACCATGCCTCCATGTGAACTCCTTTGCCAGGAAAATACAATAACAAAAATAACTAGCTTCAATTCCAAAGAGGAGCTAAACAAAGCAGGGTTTCAATTGTTCGGAAGAAACAAGACCTGAAATGCAAGTCTTCTGTACATATTTTCCTTCATATAGTATAGCCATATCAGTGAAATAAGAACTATGCGTGTGTCGGTCCTCAGGGGAAAGGCTGGTTATGAGAGGAGCTTCAGCTACAGAGGGCCAGAAATCCTGTAACTCCTTTGTTTGATAAAAAACAACTTAACTCACATTTTTGCACAGTTAGGAAATAACGTATAATATAAAATTATATGTAACCCTACATATAATCATACAACCATCATTAGAATCATCAAATCAAACAAAAATGCACATTTAATGTAAGAGAAACTATGTGACCGTATAGAATTTCTGTCCTCTCAGCGAAAATTGATTTGCTGATATTTGACGCAGCAAAGTCATTTCGTGACATTCTACTGCTGTTTTGCCAAAGCAGGCCAAGGGTTTTTCTTTAGTAACAATTGTGAGAATTTTCTGAATACAACCGACTACAGAGCCGGAATCACTATATAAGCCAATTCCAAAGGTCATTAAATACAATGCAACTATTGATTAAGCTTTAAAAAAGGTGGCATGGGTTTGTAATGTAAGAAACACAAAAATAGCTGTGGATTAGACCAGGGGTTCCCCCAAATAACTCCACAAATATCCAAAAACAATAGGCCTGCTCACCACTCCAACAGTACATAACAGCCTAATAATGACAGCTTAACCTTCTCTATATCGCCTCGTTCACACAATAAATCAACAATACAAATACAGATTATATAAACATTTAGTTCAAATGCGATTTAAAATGCGCACAGGTTTTACACCTCTTATGAAATGTAGACTACATTTATTACGAGTTTATGTCCGAGCCAACAGACTCACAGATCGTTGGCTACTGAGAGAAATGCAAAATACACCGCATGTAGTACGACACAAACCTCCGCTGTGGATTGTCAAAATAAAAAATACTGTAAAACTATGGTTGCAGGCCCAAGTTTAACTCTCTGAGGTCTAAGCCATTGTTTCACATGTTAGGCCGCTTGGGCTTTTTTGTAAAAATGCTATTAAAACATGAACCTTGGTGACCATCGGGCTGGCCTGCATGGTCTGCCTAAAAAAATAAAATAAAAAAAATGTATGCAGCCCCAACAACAGCCTCTGATCATCAACAGACTTCCTGGAAGGCTTCATTGGATGCATATATTAGATAATAATCTCTATCTAACTCCTAACTGATTGCACTCGGTGAACCGGCCGTTCTGTGATTCTCCAGATCTGCCCTGTATTCCACCGGGTCACCGCGGCGCCGCCGTGCAGACTGAACCGCTGGAATACAGGGTCTACCGCATTTAGGAACCGTTAGGTAGAACCGAAATTGTGTATTTTGTATGGGTACCCGGTGCCCAGCATTTTCTTATCGGTTCTCATCTGGAACCGAGTTTCGGTTCCCAACCCTACTCCTAACCCATCTAAATCTACTTCCAGCATGGATAAATGTTCATAAAATACCAGAGGTGTGGACTCAGTCACACGACTTGGACTCGAGTCACCAATTTGATTACTTTGGACTCGACTGGACAAAATCACAAAACACTTGCGACTCGACTTGGACACCAATGACTCGGGACTAGTGATGGGTCGTTCGCGAACGATTCGTTGTTTTTGAACGAATCTTTGAAGTGAACGCGATGAACTGATTCCTCCCGCGAAACGATTCGTTTGTTTGAATCGCCGCCTTCCGCCAAAAGCTAAAGAGAAGCAGTTTGCGAACGACGAACTTAAAGAACTGGCGGAAACAGTTCAGAACTGTTTCCTACAGTTATTTTTATCTTATCCCTTTCTTTCAAGAGGAGGGTCCCGTTAGGGCCCCTCCAAAATACTGGATGTTCCATCTACACAGAGTTGGACTCAGTTAGACAACTACCACAAATACAATGAAGTACTTTATTGTTGGACTCAGTAATAGTTGGACTTCTACCACAAGTAGGCTACTATGAAGTTATTTTACTGTGTACTTTTTCAGTTATTCTCTGTCAAACTCCTGTGGCAGAAAATCATTTTATCTCTCATAAAATATGGCACAAAACATGCAGTTTGACAGAGGATTAACACACACACACACACACACACACACACACACACACACACACACACACACACACACACACACACACACACACACACACACACACACACACACACACACACACACACACACACACACACACACACACACACACACACACACACACACACACACACACACACACACACACACACACACACACACACACACACACACACACACACACACACACACACACACACACACACACACACACACACACCGTCCAGCTAGCTTAGCTGCTAGCTAAAGGTAAATACATACAGCGTTGTATTGTCCTCCCCCTGTCGGCCCTAAAAGCTTCAGAGGGCGGATAGCTGGGCTCCGTAGCGTCCCACTAGCTTAGCCGCTAGCTAAAGGTAAACAAACATAGATGGGTACATAGCATATGAATAAATCGTCACCGATGTAGAGGATATATTTTTTTATTCACTTTGAACTCGGCCAAATGGAGTTTAATGCTTTGGGATTAAAGTTAGGCCACATAGTATGTGCATGGGTTTGAAAGTATAACGTGCTAGCCTGCTTTAATACATTGTATAGTCAGGCACACATTTGAGATTTAACAATGGCCAATTATATATTTCTTAAATAATATGTAGCCTATTCCCAGAGCATAATTCATGGGGCAACAAGGTGAGGTGTAAAATGTGTTTTAATATCATACATTTTACGCCAGCAAACTTCTTGTACGGACTTCGGCAGTAGTGAAGACTCACTGAACGAATTAAGTACAAAGACGAATCGTTCGCGAACGTGCAAATCACCAGAAGTCGTTCGCGAACCGGTGAACGAACCAGTGAAAGAATCTTTAAAGTGAACTGAACCAAAAGAATTGTGTCCCCAAAGGGATTCAAAATGCCCATCACTATTCGGAACTTGACTCGGACTTGCAAAACAATGACTTGGTCCCACCTGTGGAGAATAAACATTGTTTTTCTAGAACAGATTACAAATCCCCTAAAAATGGTTCAAACAAGTGGCAACACGTGTGACGAAGATGTAGCGCTGGGCTATATCATGCAATCGAAAGTTAAACTTAAGCTCGCTCCATTGCGGAGATATTCCTTAAATGGATAAGTTTGGGGTTTTTAATTATGGTAGCTAAACATTTGAGAGATTTGTTAAAGTAATAAGCAGGTTTTGACCCATCTGGCTTACCATATTCAGCTTCACAGCAACCATAGTTGAAGTGATGTGTGTGGTCTGAATAATCAACACCAAATGAAAGTATACTACTGCAGTGAAATGTATGCCCATTTGGGAATTAACTAATGAACAACAAGTGGTATGCTGCAGAAAAATAACAGTGGCATCACTTCCTTGTTCGCCATAATAGCTCTTTGTTGGAAAGGCTTTATTTTGTAATATAGCTTGAACAAAGGAGACGTTAACAATAGAAGTAGTATAAAGTAACACCACGTTTCTACAACTACTATGTGGGTGTGAACAAAAGCTGTCTACAGGTAACAGGGCATCACTAGACAACAATAGGCTAGATCAGTGGTTCCCAAAGTGGGGGGCGCGAGAGACCAGGAGGAAAAATGGTTATTTAAAAAAAAAAGAAAAAAAGAAAGGGAAACCCTACATGTTTGAGCACCCTCTATGAAATTTCAAGCTACCCCACAGCACCCCAAAATAAATATCTGGCGCCGCCACTCAGCCTGACTATTTGTATTGGGGAGGCCCGACTTATTTTTTCTCCAAAGGGGGGGCCTGACAGAAAAGGTTTGAGAACCCACTGGGCTAGATCATTTTACTCGTTGGCCCTTATCTCAATCTCGTGGCTGTATGTGGTTCTGTTCACAACTTTTTAACAAGATATTCTTAAATATACGAATGGGAGAAGGAATATCAGCACCGGACTAGGGATGCCAGAAACTGACCATGATCAAAATCGAAAATCGGACAGCCCTGGTGGCGACACCCCCCCCGCGGGAGAGGGAAAAAAAACCTCTTGCATTTGACCTCATTTGCACTTGTCAGTCTGAGTTTGAAGTAGTTCGAAGAGGAACTCTTCTTTCCTTTGTTCATCTTTAGTTGTGTTCTCACGCCAATAAATCAATCGCACGTGTGACGGAGAGGGGGGGGGGGGGGGGGGGGGGGGGGGTCGTTGTGTAGCAGCGCAGCGAAGGGCTGCGCAGCTGGCTTCCTCCAAGTTTACAGTAAAACAAACTGGTGGTGTGATCAATGGTCATTTACAATTATTAATACTATTACTACTATTAGCATTAGTCTATATTTTGGTTGAAACTAAGCCAAGAAAAAAAAAAAAACTTAAAGAATAATAAAAATATATATAAATAAAATCGAATTTTAAAAATAATTTTCGATTATGGAGACTAACGAATATTCGAATAACCGCTGGCATCCCTACACCGGACATGATCAAGTCGGGAAAATAAGCTTCAAGAAAAACTGATTTGAATAGAAAAAAGGCAGTATTTTTGCTAAAAGGATATTGTTTTCCCAAATGTGGCTTCAAAGAGTGGGAGTTTTTTCAATACCGATAATTTGGTACCAAGTAGATGGAAAAATGATAAACAATTGACGGGGACGGTATAAAACGGGACGCAGAGAAATCACAAGTGTCCCCTCCAACGTTTTTTTTCTCTGCTAAGGCTACAAAGAAACATGTACCAAAACGGACATTCCTACTGTTGTGTGTGGCGTATAGGAGGATTTTAGTGATTAGAGTGCTCTTTACCTCCTATCTTGTCTGACCTCCAGCAACAAAACAGAACAGAAATTCTCAAATAACCTGTTCTTATCTAGCCAAGTAGAGAATGATATAGGTCAAACCATTACAACACGGTTCAGCCTTTGGACTGATTCAAACACTGCTTTGTTGACAGGAAGCTCAAGCACAAACCATATATTCAAAGTCTAATTTTGCTCACAACTATATGTGTGCGCCCTGTGATCAGTTTATTCTGTAATGTTTAAAGGTCAGGGTTAAACTCAAAATAGACAAAAAGACACCAAGCTTGTCTGGAGTGATTATAATGTGTGCAGTGCAGCCAGAAATCATAGAGAGAAACTGTTAATGATCCATAAGCGCTAAAAGACAAGCTCTGCTGGAAGGAGATCCCAAACTGGGCTGTGCGTGAGGAGAGCTTGTGTGGGCAAATGCCAAGCGGACAGAAATGCAGAGGCACTCATTTGCACTGCCACAGAAGGGCCTTGTAAGAGTCCAACAGCGTTTAGCATAGACACAGCATAGATAAAAAGCCTAACCTTGAACTCCAAGTGTTTTTCTATTTCAAACTAGGATATAGCCATGTTGGAGCCCAGCCATACAATAACTTACCTCTGCAAACCATGTTGGCTATGTTAAGCATTGTGAACGGCTAACTTTAGAACATGCCCTGGCCTCAGACAACCCTAGGACTCCATTGACTTCTACAACCTTGAGGGGAGATACAACCCAGTACAGTAGACCTAAAAAAAGGTTAACAACTAAATAAATGAGTAGCCTCGTTGCTTGCTTTGCAACGATTGGAGAATATGGACTTCTAAAATGGTATCAGACCAGACTTTGGAGCTTTGTAGGGCTAATTACCCTGTACAGGTGGGCAGAGCTGTCTATAATCTTACATACCAAACATACCGGCCCTTAATACTTTAATCAGATTAGCTTCTCTTTCAGTTGAGAGACCTATGGATATTAACATTATAAAACAGAATACAAATCATGAAGGAGATAGCTAAAGTTTCAAACAAGACTTTTAACACTATATAATCTCCAAGTGATAGCATGGGCGTTGTGTCCTTGTAGGGGTCAGTTTGCGTAAATCATTCCTCGAACCACGACCACAAAGAGGCACTACTTGTATCTCTCCATTGAATAATTTGTAGCTAAGTGTGTGCAAAGGGGAGATAGTAAGAGCAAACTTGAGTCACGCCCTTCTGGGAAAGACATGACCTGTTAGGCAGTCTTGCTTAGTGAAAGCGAGTCAGCACAGTCCCCTAACTTTAACAAGAGGTGATATTGGACAGAGGCTATTTGCACACTGAGCACTTGAAGTCAACAAATAACTGAAAAATGGTCTGGAACAGGTGGCCTTTTCTCACCTGTTAGCAGGACCAATTGAAAGACAAGGCTAAATGCATAGGAATTAAACAGTTTCCAATTAAGAACTTGAATTTCAAAATATGTTTAACTTCAAGGTCCTAATAGTCCTGCACGCAGATTTTTAAATCTTTCTCAGTGTTTGAAGAGAGAACTGTTCTCTGGTTTCAATGGTCAGACGTGTTGCAAAAGTAGTTTCTTCATAGTCTGCTGTTACTGAATAAATTCCTTTAAAAACCATTGCTTCAGAAAGACTCATGTTCTAACATTACAACAGAACTATTGTGAACTCAGTTAGGAGTCATTAAGGGGGTGAAATAAGTGGGAAGTGTTAAAGCTCTTCACAAATTAAATCAAAATCATACTTTTTGATGTTGCTAAATACACGTTATTGAACATGCACTGTTATTACTGTTAGCAAACTGTCCAATTAAGTTATTTAAAAACGCTGACATCATTAATCACTACCATATTAAAGGTTAAATTGTAACATAACAACACTGCATTATGTGAATTGCTCAGTGCAATAATATATGGATTTGCCAAAGGGATTTTAATATAATAACTAGTTGTGCTGTTAAAGACCTAGCTTACTTCTGTAAAAGGCAAGTAGGCTAAGTCTTGTACAGCATGAAGACATGATTAGATGTACTTGATTAAAAGACATCACACTATAATTCCAAGAAGGGCAAATGTATCTTCTTCCTGGTACAGCGAGAACTTCCTTGTGCCACATATTCAAATACTATACAATTAAGTCAAAATCCTGTCCTACTAGTGATTGAGCCTCAACTAGATCCACGCACACTATCACATCTGTAGATACGGATATGTTATGTTATAACTACCAATTACATTAATACAAATCCTTATTCAACAGTTTAACCATTAATATAATTTATTTAAGGCAAAATAACAACTTGCAGCTGAAAGTCCAAGCTTTGATTAAACGTCTCTGAACTGATGATACCAAATCAAGTTCATCCAAAAGTTTGTATAATACAAACTGACAAGTATATTGCCAAACAAAAACACGATTTGATTAGTTCGATAATTCCTTTCATTAAGGAATGTGTCCAATGTGTCCAGTAATCATGAACATAACAATTCCTTTACCATCCCATGTTGTGCCAAACATTTTCAACACACATTAGTCTAACTCTGCATCTTCTTTCAACATGCACCGTTTCCACCACACTTTGTGCAACTTTGAAAAAAGACCATGGCACGGAGAGACCAGAGATGTAGAAAAACATTGTCGTTATCGAGTGAGGAAAAAAAGATAAGAGTGTGGGAGACAAAAAGAAACGGTGAGAAAAAGAGAACAAGGATCGGGGGAGTGGGAGAGAAGGGGAGAGGGGTCAAGCGTACGGAGGAGTCATTGTGCAGTGGAAAATCATGTGAGAGTCACATTGGAGAAAAGCTGCAAGTAGCTCATGGGAAAATGGGCCAAAGTAGAACAGTTAGGCGGGCAAATCCAAAGTATTAGGCCTGCAGATTTTCAAAATGTATTTATTTCGGATAAGTTCAGATAGATTCAAGTAGCTACTTCTACTAAAGACACACTTAAAACTAAAGCAGAACTTGTATTGTTCCTGCTTGATTCAATAACTAGTTAAACCTGTTATACTGTGGTTGTTATTTAAAATCTAATTAATTTCCATTGGCAGAACAAAGAAAGAAAGGCAACAGTTTGGCTTTTCACCTGCTGTTAGTCTGAACAGGTTTTTCTTTATCTTCAGTTATGAGTAATATCACACTGTATCACCATTGAGAAACTTCCTCCACAACCATATAGCTCCAATGTTACCATATGTTGTTTAAAAAAGTCCCTAAAAAGCATTTTGAACTTTATATTTTCACCTAAATATAGACCAGTATGTTGGCTTGTAAAAAAAACAAGACTAGACTGGAGGCAACATTTATGATTGTTTTAGTTATCATATCTTATCTCTACAGTTGAAGCCTGTCAAGGTCAGTCCACGAAGGGACGGTGTAATGTCTACCTACTGACACGGTTACCCCTGGGGGTCATTCAGGGAGGCTAGCTGCTTTAACAAATGCTGCAGAGCCACTATTTCAAGTATACTACGTCATCGAGTGGCGCCGAAGTATTGAATAGTGAGCGTTACTATAATGAGAGGAGACATGACTTCAAACAACAACGCCTGGTGCACGCTTTGTGTAAAAGGCTAGGACACGACAGCGTTAGCATTACATTCATAAGTTTAACACAACTTAAAACAGGTCACACATTTTCCATGTGATAACAATCTCTCTGAGGTAAAACGGAGCTGTTCTTCTTCCAGTCACGCTAACGTTTATATTTCAGTACAATTTCACATCTTAGTTAGAGCTTAGCTGTATGTGAGGGGTAAAAACTCTCACCTTCTTTTCTCAGAACAGCTTTGACCCACTGACTTCTTCTGTGACAGCCTGTGACACGAGGTTCTACTTGCTGCTTTCGATGTAGTTGTCTGAGCCGGTGTCCTTGAGCATGCGTCTAGCAGCGATGCATATGATTGGACAGCTTTTACTACAATTCTACGTGACACGCCCCCTACACGACACGCCCACCTGACACGACACTACGGTGGCTGAGAGACATTGATACCGTACATGGGAGATTAAAAAAGAATTGCAAATGTTACTGTGGTATTTTAAGTTGCAACTTAACTTAGGCAAATTAATAACCTAGTCTAGCCGTTTGACACATAACAGTATATGACTTTCAGCACAAATCATTTTGTCTAATTAATAAATTAAAACAAAAAGGGGGCTTACTAAACTTTATTTTAAATGTGTTAGTACATATAAAATAGGTAATAATGAGATCATCTATTCATTATGTTTGTCTAACTGCTACACATGTATTTATACATAAATGTAGATATTTATGAACATCTAAATATAGTTGTTAAAGGTTTTAAGATATAAATAATCACGTCATGGGGTCATTAAGGTGTCAAACAGGTTCATGTAAGGTATAGGCCTACTATAACATGAAAACATGATTTTTACTAACTAATTTCTGAATCTCACATTAGCCTGTAGTTTGGTATATTATTGATATGGGCTGGACACCCCTTCACAATGATCTTCATTGACTTTTTTTTAGACCAAATTAGGAGGCCAGTCAGGCCACTAATGAGCTTAATCATTCACATTGATTATTATTACTTTATAAATTAAGAGTACTAGGGGTCTATTGCAAAACCTTTGAAGGAATCGTCATGCATTCTGAATGTTTCTGTACTTTAAAAACAGGCATCATGGCTAAAGATCCTGTTCTTGTTTAAGAATATTCATACTAATTTGTGAATTTAACATCCATATCACTCTTCAAAACTGAAACTAAAACATTTTTTTTTAAAAAGCATTGCAGGCAAGCTCCACGTCAGTGACTACTTTAATTTCTTCCATCAAACTTTAAAAATGGCAAACAGCATGTTTTTAAAGATGTAATCTTTTAAGAAACAAAATATCAACTTTTAACAGAAGGGTTTAAAAACACGTTTTTAATGCAAATAAACTTGAAACATAAACATATTTGTCATTTGTTTCAGAATTCACTTTTATTGTCTGCGTGAAAGGCACAGTTGGCTATGAGCGAATAAATATCAACATTCAAAAATTAAAAAGTCGTACAATATAGACCATGTGCTACTGTCTAGGACTAAATATGGTGAGACTTTTCAGCCCGCGACCCCAAAAATAACAGTGCCAGAGACAGGTGACCCCCGACGGGATAGTGGTCTTCAGTGTGCTGGGCAGTGTGGCGGCGGAGGGAGCCGAGGGCACCACCGGAGGAGAGGCGAGCGATGACAGCAGCTGGTGGTGCAGATAGGGCAGAACGGGGAGTACCTGAGCACGGCGCGGCTCCCCGCACTGAGGGGACTTGTTACACGGAGCCCATCACCAGGGAAGCTGCCGAGAGTTTGATCCTGCCTGCTGCGGGAGAAGGCGGCCTGCTCGGCCTGCCCTTGGATCTGGGGTCCCTCCTTAAACAAATAAATAAAAACCTTTTAAATGAAACGTTCATCTTAACAGATAAGATTTGATCATTTATTTTAAACGTCACCCCATCTAAAAACACAGAGGATCTGTCCTAATTACCTGATTGCATCTACCTGGGTTACTTGGCTCAACCAAATAACTTTATATAAACCACACTTAAAATAATAATATAATTATACATATGTAGGCCTATATGTCTACAGTAGGCTATAGCAACTAATACATGTTTTAAATAAATAAACATTCAAATGTGCAAGACACCTTGAATGAATATTTAAAACTTACACAAAATCCGATTCTTGTAAAAATTAGAGTATGGCTACATTCATTGTTCCATCTATCAAGCTAAGATATACATATATCTTTGCTCTTAGCTTGACATGCTCGCTCAGTTAGCATACACATATATATATTATTTATCTATTTAAAATACAAATTAGCTAAATAAACACAATTACTAAACTGTCAAATCGACAAACATTACATTACATTACATTTAGCTGAAGCTTTTGGGGCTTGGAAAAGAAGCGGAATATTTGAACTGCAAACTTTTGAACTAAGTTGATGTTGAATGATCTGTCGCCATGCCAACGGCATTTGATGACATCCCATAATACGCTTAGATGTGTTGATGGCTGCATCGTTACCAAACCTGTGAAGTTTTGAGCCGTTTGGAGCATTTTCACTGAAGTTATGAGAAAACCGTGTTTCATGGTGAGCATTGTGTTGCCATGGCAACAGCATTTGAAGACATTTCAAAACTGTCCCGTAGATGTTGTCACGGCTGGACTGTTAGCACACATGTGAAGTTTGAGCACTTTTTGAACATTTTCATAGGAGTTATAGCGACATCGTCTTTTATGGCCATGGAAACGGCATATGATGACACCCCATAATGAATTAAATTGACATAGAGCTGTTGAGGGCAGGACCGTTAACCATTATCTGAAGTCTGGTGCTCTGAGCTTGTCAGTTGGAGTTATGACATCATCATGTTCCATGACACAGATATTTATATTTGAGCTAACGACGTGTCCAGAGCTCAAAGGTTTCCATGGTGATGTGCAGTAATCAGTTAGAAGAGAGCATTTTCATTGTTCTGAATGAGAGATAAACCTCTTACATGTGAACGTTTGGTTGAAGAACCGTAACAGATATCGGTGAAATTTCAAAGCGTGAAGCATGTCCAGGAACTTGAGCATCCTAAGTGTACTTTTTGTGTATTTTCGGGTTAATAGTGTGGCCTTTTTGGTAAATGAAGCTGTTCTACACCGCCCCCCCGATACCGGGGGGAAAAACGCATCATCTGCAGGAAACAGCGTCTGAGGGCATCTTAATATTCAATAAACTATTAATGATTATATCCATGTAACGGGAAGAAACTCAGCTAACTGATCTTTTTTCTTTTTTTTTAAACCCACAAAGCTAACGCTCTGCCTCTGAATTAGCCACGAGTGGAAAAATGCTAACGCGTTACTGCACAGAAACTCACGCATCACACCCTTATTACTTATCGTAGCTGCACGTCCAACCCATCGATTAGCATCGTGAGAAGACACAGAATCGATCGTTACCTTATCACTCCATGATAAGAACTTGCAAAGATATTAACAAGAACAGACATCAAAACATAAAAAAAAGAATTTTTGGACACTATAATTTACAGTTTTTTACTATGTTCAATCTACATTTTCTTTAAAATAAAAAACATGTATATTGATTCTGACTTTTCTACATCCAACTCACAGGTTTATCATTACTTTGAGAAAAAAGATTATTAATTTTCCCCTTTTAGAAGTCTAGTTATGGTCATTTGTTCTGGAAATGTCATTTTCGAGCCTGAGACCTGAAAAACAGGCTCAGTGCTTAACAGGTTAACTAAAGGTGTGCGGCTGCTGTGGTGGGGAAAGGTGAGGCTGAATTTACAATGGGTTTTAATGGAGACATGTTGAACGTTTTTTGTCACTTCATTCCCTCAAGAGGCATTTTGTTTAATTATTTTTGCTTAATTTTTTTTTATCTTTCAAGCTACGAGATGTTTTCCTACGTTTGACATGAAAAAATATGTTTCAGGAATGTAG
>NC_136907.1:53320868-53481596 GCF_949606895.1 Notothenia rossii | reverse complement strand
CAGAAGCAAAAGTTTATTTTTTTTAAGCACCTTCTATGACACCCGTCAATTTAATGTACTATACAGATACTTATAAAGCGGTATAATCTGCCTATAGCAGTGTATAATAAAAGTCCAAAACTTTTTTATATTCATTATGCGTTAGGATAATCTTAATTTTTTATGATTATTATTTATTATATTAGAAACACCTCTAAATATAATGCAGACAAGTACAGCACCACTGCTAACTATGACGCCAACCTATCATTTAAGAAACACCTCTATGACTATCCACCCATATAGCATCATAGGCATCACAAAAGTAGACTTTAAAGAGCCTGTGACACGAACCCAACAACTGTTGTGCAATGAAATAGTGGGCTACTAGTAATCTTGAACCGTCAGTTTAAAAAAGAAAAAGCGATACCGTTCCGATAAATATCAATAATTTCGAACATCGCGGGAAAATTCCTTCGACTCATTTTGAGGTTTTGGGGGAAGCCGGAAGTGACGTCAATGCGGGAACGCTTCACTGTGCGGCGAGAGAGCCAAACACGGACAAAGTGTGTTGTCATGCGTAGAAATGGTGAATTACTGAGTTTAGGCACGTTAATAACGTTTTAATGAAGTTGACTACAGTATATTCATATTTGTCAGTGCTTTCATGTCAATTTGGCGAACATAAACATAAATGATCGTGGTGAAGATGATGATTAAATTAGGGTTAAAATCGATAGTGAGAGCTGCTGAATTTCCTCCCGTCGGATGTGATATAAAAACAAATCGATTATTTTTGTAGTTGTAAACTCAAGTGGATGAAACTACATTTATTAGTGCTTTCATGTCAATTCGGCGAACATATGATACATTAAATGATCGTGAGGATGATGATTTAAAAATCTTTTGTTTGAGCCGGTCTGCAATTCCCGATGAGAAAACAAACCTTAGCTTTTTGTTGTTGCAGATCAGTGGTGTAGTGGGCGTTGGACGCGGGGGTACGCCGTACCCAAGCCCGCCTTAACCTGCCATCAGGCCCTGGGGCTGATAGTTTTTGTAGGCCCCCTATTTAAACAACAAATCAAAGTCATTTATAGCCTCGGCAGGCTCTGTGATCGCACTTCTCCACTCTGCTCTACACGCGCCTGGTCCTCTCCTCCATATGAGTGACGTATCGGGCCTCCCTCATGTATTTGTCCGGTTGCCGTTGGCTCCCCTCCACGTAGCAAGTCCTCGTCGTCCTCTCCATCTCCTCCAACAGATAATGTCCCTCCTGTCTGTTTTTCCTCTCCCGCTCCTCCATCGCTATCAGAACCAGACGGCCTACTTGTCTCCGAGGCCCCGCGGCCGGCACCGCTACCGCTCGGTACAGAACTCATCTGTCCTTCCTCTCATCCTGGCCTACAGGTTTAAAATAACCTGTAAGCGTCGGCATTTTTTGTAATAGCTGCTTGTCTCGAAACTCCTTTTCCCTCAACAATTTCCTTTTCCGAGCGCCACTCAAACTTTTTCTTCACTCAATCACTCGCAATTTGAATAAGTCACATGTGAAACATATTCTCATTCTGACGTGTGTGTGTGTTTGTGTATATTTGCGTTTGTGTGTATTGTGTTTGTTTCCCGGGGAAAACCCTCACGAGAAACAGATGAAAAAATCAGATGAAAACAAACTGTAACGGACCTTGCTGTGTTATCTATCATTACTCTACGTCTTACAATAATAATTTCAGTGGAGGGAGGGGGGCGGCGCTGTGGAACAGCAGAGTGGCGAGGGAGAGCTGTCGTCTTCCCTTTACAAGATTCAAAAATTTATTTATCGTGGGATTTTGGAAATGAAAGTTTCCTATTCTGAAAGCCAAGAATTTGTTTATTTAAAAAAAAAAAAAAACACCCGAAATAAAAAAAAAAGAATTTTTTTTTTCTTTTTTTTTTAATTGGCTCATGATAGGCCCCCGATCTCCGTAGGCCCCTGGGCTTCAGCCCAGGTCAGCCCGTGCATTAAGGCGGCCCTGGCCGTACCCCCACTTATTTGAAGCATGATTTCTTTTTTTATTAGTCTAATACATCTAAAATCATTGCCAGTGTTATCAGTTGCAAGTGTGTGTTTGTTGTAATAATGACGAAAACATAATAGGCAGATTTCACAGTAATTATAATAAAAACGTAGCTCAAGCATTTATGCAACTTGATTGTGTGAGGGGCAGAACTGTGTTACGACTGATTAAACGGGTATGAACTCAAATGCACAACTCACAGAATTTAACAAAAAAAAGGTTTTATTCAAACCAAAGCTCAACGATAGTGGTACAAAAACAAAATCACTCTTAAAGAGGAAAAACACTAGGAGCATGAACAACAAAAATACTTAAACAAGACGTGGCTCAAAGCTCTGCTTGGGGTTAATCCTGGATTGCTAATGCTTGTGGTAGTCACAAGGAACGAAACGAACTGGCACAGGACAAAGGGAGACGAGGACAATAAATACACCAGGTAATGGAGAACAGGTGGAAACAATCAGGGGCGGGGTCGACAATCACAGGAGTGGGAGACACACAAGGAAGGGAGGTCAGAGTATCTGAAACGAGAGGGAAGGTTACCATTCAAAAATAAAGGGGAAAATCACTAGACCAAGACAAAAACTAACTAACATAATTTGCGAGACATGACAGTACTCCCCCCTCTAGGGACGACTCCTGACGGCCCAGGAACCTGAGGGTGCTGGCGAAAAAAGTCATTCATGAGAGTTTGATCCTCAACAAATCTTGATGGGATCCAGGAGCGTTCCTCTGGTCCATAACCCTCCCAGTCAACCAGGAACTGTCTCCCTTTGCCTCTGTTCCGGACCGCCAACAGGCGCTTGACCGTATAGACCAGGCCGCCGTCGAGCATTCGGGGGGGTGGAGGGGGTTTGGCCGCGGGAACCATGGGGCTTTCCTTTACCGGCTTCAGTCGTCCCACATGGAAGGTGGGATGAACCCTCAGAGAGCTGGGGAGACGAAGGCGAACAGAGACAGGGTTAATTACTTTGGCCACTGGGAATGGGCCTACGAACCTAGGTGCCAATTTTCGTGACGCCACATGAAGGGGAAGGTCCCTGGTAGAGAGCCAGACCCTCTGGCCGGGCCTGTACTCCGGAGCTGGCCGACGCTTCCGATCTGCCGCCACCTTCATGCGTTCCCCACTCCTTAGAAGAGCCCTGCGGGTGGCGGACCAGATCCGGTGACAACGCCGAACCAGGGCATGGGCGGACGGGACTGTGACTTCCTTCTCGAGGTCCGGGAAGGTAGGAGGTTGATACCCATAGGCAGCCTGGAAGGGAGTCAACCCAGTAGGGGCCGTGGGGAGCGTGTTGTGGGCGTACTCTACCCATGTGAGATGCCTGCTCCAGGAGGAAGGGTTCTGGAAGCTGAGGCAGCGGAGCCCAGTTTCTAATTCCCGATTAAGGCGTTCGGTCTGGCCATTGGACTCCGGATGGTACCCGGATGACAGGCTCACCGACGCCCCGATGAGGTTGCAGAACTCCCTCCAGAAGCGTGAGATGAACTGCGGACCCCGGTCTGAGACAATATCTTTGGGGAAACCATGGATACGGAACACATGAGTCATCATGATCTCTGCCGTCTCTTTGGCAGATGGCAGCTTGGGTAAGGCAATATAATGAACCATCTTAGAAAAACGGTCCACCACCGTGAGTACGGTGGTGTTACCTTCTGACATTGGGAGCCCAGTGACGAAATCCACGGAAATCTCAGACCAGGGCCGGCTGGGAACCGGAAGCGGCTGGAGCAGCCCCATCTGTGCCCTGGAGGATGTCTTGTTGCGGGCGCAGACAGGACAGGCCTCCACATACTCCCGGACCTCACGCTCCATGGATCTCCACCAAAAACGTTGCTTGATAAAGAATATGGTCCTCTTGACGCCAGGATGGCAGGTGAGCAGCGATGAGTGAGCCCAATGGACGACCTGTGGACGTACAGTAACAGGCACAAACAGACGGTTTGGCGGACAACCACTAGGTGCTGGGCTCTCACCGTTAGCTTGCTTCACCACAGATTCTATTTGCTAAGTGACCGCCCCTACCACACGGTTCAGTGGCAGGATGGATTCAGGCTTCTTGGCAACCGGCTCGGGGTCAAACAAACGGGACAGGGCATCCGGCTTGGCGTTCTGGGACCCCGGCCTGTAAGACAGAGTGAAGTTAAAACGGTTAAAAAACAGAGACCATCTTGATTGGCGAGAATTTAGTCTTTTAGCCTTCCTAATGTACTCGAGATTCTTGTGGTCGGTCCACACTATAAAAGGGAGCTGAGCCCCCTCCAACCAATGTCTCCATTCCTCCAGAGCAATCTTTACCGCCAACAACTCACGGTTCCCCACGTCGTAGTTCCGCTCTGCAGAGGAGAGTTTCTTGGAGAGAAAGGCACAGGGATGAAGTTTGTTGTCTTCCTTGGACCGCTGCGACAGGACAGCCCCCACCCCTTCATTTGAGGCGTCAACCTCTACAACGAAATGACGAGTTGGGTCGGGGATGATGAGGATGGGGGCTGAGGTGAACCTCTCCTTGAGACGGCGGAAAGCCTCCTCGGCCTGAGGAGACCATACAAAAGGCACCTGAGGGGACGTGAGAACATGAAGGGGAGAAGCAATGGCGCTGAAACTTCTGATGAAGCGCCTGTAAAAGTTAGCAAAGCCTAGAAAACGTTGCACCCCCTTGCGGTTGTCTGGCGTAGGCCACTTAGCCACCGCACTGATTTTGGCCGGGTCCATCTGGATCAGACCAGGAGCTATGATAAAGCCTAGGAAGGATACAGTCTTAGCATGAAACTCACATTTCTCTGCCTTCACATACAGTTTGTTCTCCAGGAGTTTTTGGAGGACCTGACGTACATGGTGAACATGAGAGTCTTTGTCAGGTGAGTATATTAAAATATCGTCAAGATATACAAACACAAAACGGTTCAAAAACTCCCTTAAAACATCGTTAATGAGTGCTTGAAAAACTCCTGGAGCATTGGTGAGACCAAATGGCATGACGAGATACTCATAGTGCCCTGTGGGTGTGTTAAAACCAGTCTTCCACTCATCCCCCTCACGAATTCTCACCAGATGGTAGGCATTACGCAAGTCTAACTTGGTAAAAATGTTAGAGTCTTGAAGTTGTTCAAAAGCAGTAGCCATGAGGGGGAGAGGATACCTGTTCTTTACCGTAATGTCATTTAAAGGAGAATAATCAATGCATGGCCTAAGGGACCCGTCCTTTTTTCCCACAAAGAAAAAACCCGCCCCAGCCAGGGAGGAAGACGGGCGGATCAGACCTGCACGAAGAGAGGTGTCAATGTACTCCTTCATAGCCTCCTTCTCCGGACCCGAGATGGAGTATAACCTACCCTTCGGAATTGGAGCCCCAGGTAACAGATTGATGGCACAATCATACGGCCTATGAGGAGGAAGGGAGGTGGCGCTCACTTTACAAAATACCTTGGCCAGGTCATCGTAACAGGGGGGAACAGAAGTTAAATCTGGGGTTTGATTCTTGCGGTCCAGGCTATGTTGAGTATTAGTAACCCGATCGGTACTACATTCCCCAGAAACCCCTCCTACTGCCATGTTTCCCACACACTTAAAACAATCCTGTGAACACTCCTGCCCCCACCCCTTAATTTTAACTGACCGCCAATCAACATAGGGGTTATGCTTGGTTAGCCAGGGAAAACCTAGGATGAGAGGATGTTGAGCATAATTAAACAGGTGAAACGACATGAGTTCACAATGATCATCAATCATGATAGTGACGGGTTCGGTCTTGTGTGTGACATGAAATAGAAGTTTGCCATCCAGAGCACTGGCTTTCAAAGGGGACGACAAAAGTTCAGTATTAAGTCTCAGTTCATGAGCTAATCCCCAATCCATCAGGCTTTCGTCAGCCCCAGAGTCAATTAACACTTTTTGAGAGTTACTTCTTTCATGGCAGATTACCTTTATGTTGGTCAACTTGCGGGGAGGAAAGTCTGCCGTGGAAAGACGGCTCACCAGTGCCCTCCCTTTCACTGGTGAGCCCCGTCTTTTACCGGGCATCCAGAGAGAAGATGACCTTGTTGACCGCAGTAAAAACATCTTCCCTCGAGCAGGCGGCGCCGCCGCTCCTCCGTGGACAGCTTGGCACGTCCCAGCTGCATTGGCTCCTCGGCCTTGTTGGGGGACGCTGATCTCTGGGATGGAAGGAAAGAGGAACGTGGCATGGCAGTCTCCTGAGAGTGAGAAGAGTAGGAGTGCCCTCTAGGGTGGAAATAGGGTAGTGCAGCCCTGTCCTTCTCCCGTTTCCTCTCAGCAAGTCTGTTATCAATCCTTATGGACATGGCAATGACAGAGTCTAGTTCCACTGGCAGATCCAAGGGTGCCAGCTGATCCTTAATAGGGTCAGAAAGCCCATTAATAAAGGCATCGAACAAAGCAGAAGAATTCCAGCCACTATCGGCCGCAATGGTGCGAAATTCCACTGCGTAGTCTGACACACTGCGTCTTCCTTGACTTAACTTGTAAAGAGCCCGAGCTGCTTCCCTGCCTGGGGACGTGTGGTCAAAAATGTTCGTCAGGGAGTCCGTAAACTGTCCCAAAGACTCGCATATCGGCGAGTCACGTGACCATTCAGCCGTAGCCCACGCCGCCGCTCGTCCGGTGAGATGGGAAATCATAAAAGCCACCTTGGATCTCTCCGTGGGAAAGGCTGTCGGTAGTTGGCTATAATGTAAGCTGCAATTCAACAGGAATGGACGGCAGTCATGGGATTCCCCGTAAAACTTCTCAGGCGGAGCCAGGCGGATTGACACGGTGTGGAAAGCGGGCGCCGGGTCCGCATTCGCTTCGGGTCCGGCCGGAGGTGGGTGTGAGGGCTCAGTCTTGAGGTGAGCGAGCAGGTGGTGGATCTGCCCCGCCAGGTGGTTAATCTGGTTTGTAACAGATGACTCGAACTCCCTCTGGCTGTCTGTGACGTGTGATACTCCCTGCTGGATGGCCGTTAACTGATCCTCCTGTTGAGCGAGGCGGCCTCCCTGAGAGCGAAGCGCTGCTCTCAGCTGTTCAGAGTCGGCTGGGTTCATGTTTAGGCCAGTTCGTACTGTTACGACTGATTAAACGGGTATGAACTCAAATGCACAACTCACAGAATTTAACAAAAAAAAGGTTTTATTCAAACCAAAGCTCAACGATAGTGGTACAAAAACAAAATCACTCTTAAAGAGGAAAAACACTAGGAGCATGAACAACAAAAATACTTAAACAAGACGAGGCTCAAAGCTCTGCTTGGGGTTAATCCTGGATTGCTAATGCTGGTGGTAGTCACAAGGAACGAAACGAACTGGCACAGGACAAAGGGAGACGAGGACAATAAATACACCAGGTAATGGAGAACAGGTGGAAACAATCAGGGGCGGGGTCGACAATCACAGGAGTGGGAGACACACAAGGAAGGGAGGTCAGAGTATCTGAAACGAGAGGGAAGGTTACTATTCAAAAATAAAGGGGAAAATCACTAGACCAAGACAAAAACTAACTAACATAATTTGCGAGACATGACAAACTGTGTGTGTAGGGTGACTAGGTGTCCCGCACTGTGCGGGACTGCACACACAGCATTTTTATTATTTGTCCCGCGTCCAACACATTGAGACTATGTCCCGCATTTGAGTGATAGTCGCGCAGAAAGGCCGGATCGGTTCGCTGACAGCCGGCACCGCCCTTTATTATTATATTGTCTAAACGGCATCATGTAAGTTGCGCTGACAGGCGACACAGAGGTCCCCAAGCCCCCCCCCGTTGACAGTTCACGAGCGCGTCCATAGTGTCTCCCGTCCACCCACCACCCCGTCCACCCAGCAAAAACATCCCCACTACACCACTGATTGTAGTAGTACACCAACATGGATTAAACGTGTGTTTTTTTTTACCACAATGTTGAGGAAATTAATGGATCAAATGCACGGATTATTATTATTATTCCCACTCCGATCGGGACACTAGGTCCACCGTTTCCCCGCAGCGAGGCTCCCCCCGTTGACAGTTTACGTGGGCTGGGCTGGGTGCAGTGGCGGACTGGCCATCGGGACGAATCCCGATGGACCGGTACCGAAGTGGGCCGGTCGGATAAGTCACTAGCACATCCCCCACTCCCCCCGTTGACAATTTACAAGTGGTACCGAAGTGGGCCGGTCGAGAGTCCCGGGCTGATTTTTAGTCCCAGTCCACCACTGGCTACATGACCTTATGATCGCCCATATTGACGCACCTAATTCCTAAACTTCTAACAGATACAAAATAAACCGATCCTTCAGCCTCATATGAGCTCTCAGACACGTTCAAAATTAAACTGTCATCGCTGTCTGAGCTTGCTGCTGTGTGCCCCATCATGCGTTTACATGCAGATGCTGGGATCCTGAACGGTGCAGCTGGAGCGCTGTGCCCGCAATGACGTCACACATAATTTGGCGGGACTTGAAGAATCCCCGAGAAGATCTAGAAAATTGTCAACATTGAAGGGCAGATTAATGGTTCTATTTCGTATATGGCTTCGCCCTCTAAGGCTATCGCCAGCGCCGTATAGACTGAGAGTTATGTCATCTCCGTTCACTCCAATGGACCACTTTTTTACAGCAATGGCGGATCGTGGAGCCTCTCAATCGTTCCCCGGAAGTTAGCGCCAAGGCTAGCAGAGCTGTAGAGTTGCAGCATAATAGACCGTTCGTGACGGACTTTTAAAGGTAAGAAGAAGCTTAAAGATTTATATTGCGGATATTATCAGTACATCTGATTCAAATTAACATGTGTATTAAAGGATGTCAGTGGATTATCCCTAAATTAGTAGATTTAGGGAACGTTTACAGATAACAGATTAAGCTAGGATACCATACCATAGTACCATACACTATACCATAGTGGTTGAATACACAGTATTAGGAAACACTTTATACTTACTGGACATGTTATACTCATTATATACTGTATATAAAATATGACCAAGAATGTGAGACAACTTTATAGAAATTCATATCACATCTGTTACTGATGCCATTTGTCATACTTTGTTAAACTCACAAATAATAAAGTTCCATAACTTCAGTTGGGAACAAAGACCACACCTTATCTCCCCAAGGCAATTTCCCATCCAATAGGTGTGCTATATAGGTGTGTATAACCCTTTCTCCTGTCTGTTACTTCCTCTTTCAGCACAAGAACCAGAGGGGGATTCAATGGAGCCTGAATACCTGCACTGAGACCCTCACCCTGCACCCTGAGTCTCAACTCTCAGTGTTTTTCAAGCCTTTCCCTGTTTTTTGTATTCAACAAAACATTAAGCTTTCCCAATGGTGTGGTTTTCGTTTTGTGAAAAAGTGCAAATGCAGTGTTTGTATACAATAACCTAACCTCACATATTTTTTTGCTCTTGGTCATGAAATTGCTCCTGCTGACTTGTGCCAGCCATTTTTTCCTCCGCTCTGTGTCAGTGGGGAAGCCGTACATTCGTACTCCTTTCTCAGAGCGATTTGAGCATCCCCAGGCAGCACAGCAAACCATGGTGGCGACTAGGAGGCAGCACAGCAAACCAGGACAACACGGAGGAAAAGGCACAGACAAACTGCATGATATGCTATTCAATGTTTATTGAATTCCATGTATTTGCAATGGATGGTCCTAAAACAACACATTTAACATCATCATCATCATCATGCTGCTGCTGCTGCTGCTGCTGCTGCTGCTAGTCCTTTGATAGTCACCTGTCGGTCTCCTGTCCTTTCTGAAAGCCATAAAGATGACATTAGTCATTTAGATAACTTGTGTCCTCAATTACCATGGGATTACTGAAACTACCATGAATTTAAGAAAATGGTAGAAATTAATCTAATCTGAATTTTGAAGCATTCCTTTAGATCCCCTCCCTCTAAATATATCAATAAACATTAGAAAGTGATGCTCCTGACTACTATACAAGTTTAAGAAGATAATATTGGTTTGAAAGAATTCAAAGCTATAAATAAACAGCAACAGGCTCTTTAACCAAGGCACTGTTAGCCTAACATGTAAACTAGTTGTTCACACTAATCCTAATATTATCACTTAATATTAGCAAATTCTATTTTATTTTTTAAAACATATTGATGTAAATACATACACATATCGATTTGTTGTATAAATATTGCAAATCAAAACCTTTATTCACTAATAATTACCAAAAGTCGAAGTTCTATCTCCTGTTATCAATGCATTCACATTGCCCGCCATGAACTTCCGGGGAACGATTCTCGTCTGCATGAACCACGTGACGATAACCGTTTTTGGACTTCCGCTGTCGTAACTCTTCTATCTATACGGCGCTGGCTATCGCTATTGGGTAATCCCCCTGCGCCCCCGCGCAGCACTGAAACACTTGTAGTCCACGCCCACCCGCAAGGTGGGCCCCACCCTCGGGCCTCCTTCCGGTATAAATAGGAAGGTGGCCCGGCAATCTGCTCCCTCTTTTTTTCAGCAAACCAGCACAGTTACTGAAGCACAGCAATTGAGAATCATCATGAGCAACAACTGCGTCCGTGGTTGTCCCTCATGTGGCTCTGGGTTCATAATGAGTTATGACCTGCAGAGATAAAAGCAGTATGCGAATCCTGCCGGGGGTCAAAGCACGCGCACGCGGCTCTAAACCAGCAGGTAGCATGCACTGCGCTCGTCTCCCCTCGGGCGACAGGAAGCGGAGAGCGGACACTCTTGCTGCTGTGGCCGAGGAGGAAGATTGGCCCGTCCAGGCTTACGAGCCCGCTGACGGGGCCTCGTGTCCCTGGGGCAGAGTGCCGGGCAGGAGTCCGAAGCAACTCCTGCCCCGCCTCCCTCCACGGTTCACCGTTCGGTTCTCCCCTCCCTCCTCTCCCCCGGAAGGGGGAGACAGAGTCGGAGCAGGGTGCCAGCTTGGCGGCCGAACATGCTTTCCCCCTCTCCGTCACCACAGCGCGGCGGCGTCTGTTATGGAGACGGCCAGAAAAGTGCTACTGGATGCTCCAATCAGCCCGGACGGGCTGTTCGGACCCCAGTTCATGAAGACGGCCGCGGAACAGGTGGACGGCATGCTCCGTCCCACCTCTCCGCTCCCCCGCCACCCTGGAGACAGGGTCTCCCGGCGGCGAGTCAAATGGGAGTGAGGCTCCCCCGCTCCTGGTCGGCTCCGCGAGAGCCTCCGAGGAAGCGGAGCCGGTAATTAAGCCGGCTGCCACTAATCCGATGATTAAGTAGGCAGCAGGGCTCCCTGCAGAAGCCTGCTGGTTTTAACCTATCGGTTAATAAACCTGCAGAGCCTGCGGCATTCCTCTGTCCGAGATAGCCTCCTACACACGGTCATAACCCATGAGCGCCGGTATAACGCCTCATGTGGACAGCACTGCACACACCTCCACTCATCCCCTGAGCGTGTACACGCCTCATGATGACAGCCGGAGTGAAACGCAGCGTGTGGAGGTTTCCTCGCAGCCCTTTCGCCTCACGGGCAGCGGCGGCGAAGGCAATGCCCCGCCTCCCTCCACGGTTCACCGTTCGGTTCTCCCCTCCCTCCTCTCCCCCGGGCGGGGGAGACAGAGTCGGAGCAGGGTGCCAGCTTGGCGGCCGAACATGCTTTCCCCCTCTCCGTCACCACAGCGCGGCGGCTTCTGTTACGGAGATGGCCAGAAAAGTGCTACTGGACAATCCAATCAGCCCGGACGGGCTGTTCGGGCCCCAGTTCATGAAGACGGCCGCGGAACAGGTGTACGGCATTCGCCAGCATGTACAGCTGGCTCCAGTCGGCTGATCTGCCACAGCGGCACCAACGCCCGCAGCAGTCGCGGCGTCCACGCCGGCCACAGGAGGCCGCAAGCGGAGAGACGCCCACAGCAACCGCCCCGGCGGCTGCAGGGGCTCCGTCCCACGTCTCCGCTCCCCCGCCACCCCAGAGACAGGGTTTCCCGGCGGCGAGTCAAAGGGGAGTGAAGCTCCCCCGATCCTGGTCTGCTCCGCGAGAGCCTCCGAGGAAGCGGAGCCGGTAATTAAGCCGGCTGCCACTAATCTGTTGATTAAGTAGACAGCAGGGCTCCCTGCAGAAGCCTGCTGGTTTTAACCTATCGGTTAATAAACCTGCAGAGCTCGCGGCATTCCCCTGTCCGAGATACGCCTCCTACATACGGTCATAATAACCCATGAGCGCCGGTATAACGCCTCATGGGGACAGCACTGCACACACCTCCACTCATCCCCTGAGCGTGTACACGCCTCATGATGACAGCCGGAGTGAAACACAGCATGTGGAGGTTTCCTCGCAGCCCTTTCGCCTCACGGACATTGGCGGCGAGGGCAATGGCGTGGCTCGTCACCATGACGACCATTACAGCACATCAAAGAGAAGCCAGAACGGGGGAATGAGCAGTATTCCAGGCTGAGTGTCCCCAGCGGAAGCGCCCGCAGCGCCACGGCGCCAGGGCTCGCTACAGAAGCCTGCTAGTTTTAACCTATCGGTTAATTAACTGCAGAGCTCGCTAATTAAGCCGGCTGCCACTAATCTGTTGATTACCAGCAGGGCTCGCTGCAGAAGCCTGCCCGTTTTAACCTCAGTTAATAACCTGCAGAGCTTGCGGCATTCCTCTGTCCGAAATACGCCTCGTACACACGGCCTTAATAAACCCATGAGCGCCGTTATAACGCCTCATGTGGGCAGCACTGCACACACCTCCATCCATCCCCTGAGCGTGTACGCGCCTCATGATGAGAGTCGGAGTGAAACGCAGCGTGTGGAGGCTTCCTCGCAGCCCTTTCGCCTCACAGTGGCGGCGAGGGCAATGGCATCACAGAGAAGCCAGAACGGGGGAATGAGCAGTATTCCAGGCTGAGTGCCCCCAGCGGTAGCGCCCGCAGCGCCACGGCGCCAGGTCTCGCTGCAAGAAGCCTGCTGGTTTTCACCTATCGGTTAATAACCTGCAGAGCTCGCTAATTAAGCCGGCTGCCACTAATCTGTTGATTAAGTAGACAGCAGAGTTTCTCAGAGGGGCAGCGCGTGTGTCTGATGGACAGATGGATGAGCAGGCTGATCAGCAGAGGATACGTCCTGCAGTTCGCCTCTCCCCCACCCCCACAGTTCAATGGGATACAGGAAACACTCCTGTCCTCCCAGAAGCTATGTCTTGCGCTCCAATCCGAGCTGCTGGAACTCCTGTTGAAAGAGGATATTTCCAGGGTTCCTCAAAGGGAGGAAAATCAGGGGTTTTCACTCCCGTTATTTTTCTAATCCCGAAAAAGACTGGGGGAATGAGACATCCTGGATCTGTCAGTATTCCACATGCTGACGATCAAACAGGTGCTGGAATGTTTTCACCAGGACGACTGGTTCACTTCCACCTGAAGGATGCATACTTCCACGTACCCATCATCCCGAAACACAGGAAATTCCTGCGTTTTCCATTCAGGGAATATCAGACCAGACAATCGTCTGCCGTTCGGATATTTCCTGGCTCCTCGCATTTGTGTAGAGAAGGCTGGAGCCACTACACAGAGGAGGGATGAGAGTGTGGTTTTCCTCTGGACGACCTGCTATTTGCTGGCTCGCCCCAGGGAGGAAGTCGCTTGACAGACGGTACATCTCGTATCGCATCTGTCAAAGCCTGGGTTTCATAATAAATTGGAAGAAGAGCTGTCCTCTTCCCTCTCTCTCAGACAATCGTTTATCTGGGAGTGGAGTTAAACTCAGCCAGCATGAGAGCGCGACTCTCGCAGCAGCGAGGGGAAGAACTGACAGCTCTCCTCCGGCGTGTCACAACCCACACAGCCCTCTCCGTGACGCAGCTGCTCGGCGTTGGCGTCAGCTGGTCACGTGATGATCCCCCTGAGTCTCTTCCAACAGGGGGACACTCCAGAGGTGGTTCATTCGCTGCAGAAGCCTGCTGTTTTAACCTATTGGTTTATAAACTGCAGAACTCGCGGCATTCCTCTGTCCCAGATATGCCTCCTACACACGGTCATAATAACCACGAGCACCGTTATAACGCCTCGTGTGGACAGCATGCACACACCTCTCATCCCCTGGGCGTGTACGCGCCTCATGAGGAGAGACGGAGTGAAAGGCAGCGTGTGGAAACTCCCTCGCAGCCCTTTTGCCTCACGGGCAGCGGCGGCGATGGCGTGGCTCGTCACCATGAAGACCATTACGGCACTTCACAGAGAAGCCTCTCCCCCCAGCAGTTCCATGGGATACAAGAAACACTCCTGTCATCCCAGGAACAGTGTCTTGCGCGGTTTTTACCCCCGCTATTTTTCTAAATCTCCTCTGTCCGGTACTGAAGCACAGCAATTGAGAATCATCATGAGCAACAACTGCGTCCGTGGTTGTCCCTCATGTGGCTCTGGGTTCATAATGAGTTATGACCTGCAGAGATAAAAGCAGTATGCGAATCCTGCCGGGGGTCAAAGCACGCGCACGCGGCTCTAAACCAGCAGGTAGCATGCACTGCGCTCGTCTCCCCTCGGGCGACAGGAAGCGGAGAGCGGACACTCTTGCTGCTGTGGCCGAGGAGGACGATTGGCCCGTCCAGGCTTACGAGCCCGCTGACGGGGCCTCGTGTCCCTGGGGCAGAGTGCCGGGCAGGAGTCCGAAGCAACTCCTGCCCCGCCTCCCTCCACGGTTCACCGTTCGGTTCTCCCCTCCCTCCTCTCCCCCGGACGGGGGAGACAGAGTCGGAGCAGGGTGCCAGCTTGGCGGCCGAACATGCTTTCCCCCTCTCCGTCACCACAGCGCGGCGGCGTCCTTTATGGAGACGGCCAGAAAAGTGCTACTGGATGCTCCAATCAGCCCGGACGGGCTGTTCGGACCCCAGTTCATGAAGACGGCCGCGGAACAGGTGGACGGCATGCTCCGTCCCACCTCTCCGCTCCCCCGCCACCCTGGAGACAGGGTCTCCCGGCGGCGAGTCAAATGGGAGTGAGGCTCCCCCGCTCCTGGTCGGCTCTGCGAGAGCCTCCGAGGAAGCGGAGCCGGTAATTAAGCCGGCTGCCACTAATCCGTTGATTAAGTAGGCAGCAGGGCTCCCTGCAGAAGCCTGCTGGTTTTAACCTATCGGTTAATAAACCTGCAGAGCCTGCGGCATTCCTCTGTCCGAGATAGCCTCCTACACACGGTCATAACCCATGAGCGCCGGTATAACGCCTCATGTGGACAGCACTGCACACACCTCCACTCATCCCCTGAGCGTGTACACGCCTCATGATGACAGCCGGAGTGAAACGCAGCGTGTGGAGGTTTCCTCGCAGCCCTTTCGCCTCACGGGCAGCGGCGGCGAAGGCAATGCCCCGCCTCCCTCCACGGTTCACCGTTCGGTTCTCCCCTCCCTCCTCTCCCCCGGGCGGGGGAGACAGAGTCGGAGCAGGGTGCCAGCTTGGCGGCCGAACATGCTTTCCCCCTCTCCGTCACCACAGCGCGGCGGCTTCTGTTACGGAG
The DNA here is from genome assembly GCF_949606895.1 of Notothenia rossii. Taxonomy (NCBI): domain Eukaryota; kingdom Metazoa; phylum Chordata; class Actinopteri; order Perciformes; family Nototheniidae; genus Notothenia; species Notothenia rossii. The sequence goes on along the minus strand of NC_136907.1, from coordinate 53,466,130 downwards.
ATGGCCAGAAAAGTGCTACTGGACAATCCAATCAGCCCGGACGGGCTGTTCGGGCCCCAGTTCATGAAGACGGCCGCGGAACAGGTGTACGGCATTCGCCAGCATGTACAGCTGGCTCCAGTCGGCTGATCTGCCACAGCGGCACCAACGCCCGCAGCAGTCGCGGCGTCCACGCCGGCCACAGGAGGCCGCAAGCGGAGAGACGCCCACAGCAACCGCCCCGGCGGCTGCAGGGGCTCCGTCCCACGTCTCCGCTCCCCCGCCACCCCAGAGACAGGGTTTCCCGGCGGCGAGTCAAAGGGGAGTGAAGCTCCCCCGATCCTGGTCTGCTCCGCGAGAGCCTCCGAGGAAGCGGAGCCGGTAATTAAGCCGGCTGCCACTAATCTGTTGATTAAGTAGACAGCAGGGCTCCCTGCAGAAGCCTGCTGGTTTTAACCTATCGGTTAATAAACCTGCAGAGCTCGCGGCATTCCCCTGTCCGAGATACGCCTCCTACATACGGTCATAATAACCCATGAGCGCCGGTATAACGCCTCATGGGGACAGCACTGCACACACCTCCACTCATCCCCTGAGCGTGTACACGCCTCATGATGACAGCCGGAGTGAAACGCAGCATGTGGAGGTTTCCTCGCAGCCCTTTCGCCTCACGGACATTGGCGGCGAGGGCAATGGCGTGGCTCGTCACCATGACGACCATTACAGCACATCAAAGAGAAGCCAGAACGGGGGAATGAGCAGTATTCCAGGCTGAGTGTCCCCAGCGGAAGCGCCCGCAGCGCCACGGCGCCAGGGCTCGCTACAGAAGCCTGCTAGTTTTAACCTATCGGTTAATTAACTGCAGAGCTCGCTAATTAAGCCGGCTGCCACTAATCTGTTGATTACCAGCAGGGCTCGCTGCAGAAGCCTGCCCGTTTTAACCTCAGTTAATAACCTGCAGAGCTTGCGGCATTCCTCTGTCCGAAATACGCCTCGTACACACGGCCTTAATAAACCCATGAGCGCCGTTATAACGCCTCATGTGGGCAGCACTGCACACACCTCCATCCATCCCCTGAGCGTGTACGCGCCTCATGATGAGAGTCGGAGTGAAACGCAGCGTGTGGAGGCTTCCTCGCAGCCCTTTCGCCTCACAGTGGCGGCGAGGGCAATGGCATCACAGAGAAGCCAGAACGGGGGAATGAGCAGTATTCCAGGCTGAGTGCCCCCAGCGGTAGCGCCCGCAGCGCCACGGCGCCAGGTCTCGCTGCAAGAAGCCTGCTGGTTTTCACCTATCGGTTAATAACCTGCAGAGCTCGCTAATTAAGCCGGCTGCCACTAATCTGTTGATTAAGTAGACAGCAGAGTTTCTCAGAGGGGCAGCGCGTGTGTCTGATGGACAGATGGATGAGCAGGCTGATCAGCAGAGGATACGTCCTGCAGTTCGCCTCTCCCCCACCCCCACAGTTCAATGGGATACAGGAAACACTCCTGTCCTCCCAGAAGCTATGTCTTGCGCTCCAATCCGAGCTGCTGGAACTCCTGTTGAAAGAGGATATTTCCAGGGTTCCTCAAAGGGAGGAAAATCAGGGGTTTTCACTCCCGTTATTTTTCTAATCCCGAAAAAGACTGGGGGAATGAGACATCCTGGATCTGTCAGTATTCCACATGCTGACGATCAAACAGGTGCTGGAATGTTTTCACCAGGACGACTGGTTCACTTCCACCTGAAGGATGCATACTTCCACGTACCCATCATCCCGAAACACAGGAAATTCCTGCGTTTTCCATTCAGGGAATATCAGACCAGACAATCGTCTGCCGTTCGGATATTTCCTGGCTCCTCGCATTTGTGTAGAGAAGGCTGGAGCCACTACACAGAGGAGGGATGAGAGTGTGGTTTTCCTCTGGACGACCTGCTATTTGCTGGCTCGCCCCAGGGAGGAAGTCGCTTGACAGACGGTACATCTCGTATCGCATCTGTCAAAGCCTGGGTTTCATAATAAATTGGAAGAAGAGCTGTCCTCTTCCCTCTCTCTCAGACAATCGTTTATCTGGGAGTGGAGTTAAACTCAGCCAGCATGAGAGCGCGACTCTCGCAGCAGCGAGGGGAAGAACTGACAGCTCTCCTCCGGCGTGTCACAACCCACACAGCCCTCTCCGTGACGCAGCTGCTCGGCGTTGGCGTCAGCTGGTCACGTGATGATCCCCCTGAGTCTCTTCCAACAGGGGGACACTCCAGAGGTGGTTCATTCGCTGCAGAAGCCTGCTGTTTTAACCTATTGGTTTATAAACTGCAGAACTCGCGGCATTCCTCTGTCCCAGATATGCCTCCTACACACGGTCATAATAACCACGAGCACCGTTATAACGCCTCGTGTGGACAGCATGCACACACCTCTCATCCCCTGGGCGTGTACGCGCCTCATGAGGAGAGACGGAGTGAAAGGCAGCGTGTGGAAACTCCCTCGCAGCCCTTTTGCCTCACGGGCAGCGGCGGCGATGGCGTGGCTCGTCACCATGAAGACCATTACGGCACTTCACAGAGAAGCCTCTCCCCCCAGCAGTTCCATGGGATACAAGAAACACTCCTGTCATCCCAGGAACAGTGTCTTGCGCGGTTTTTACCCCCGCTATTTTTCTAAATCTCCTCTGTCCGGTGCGCGCGCTGTCCTGCTATGTGGCGCGCACGGCGGCCTGGCGCCGTTCTCAGCGCCTGTTCGTGCACTATAGAGAGAGCTCGATCGGTCAACCTCTGTCTGCACAACGGCTGTCACACTGGCTGTGTGAGGCTGTGTCACATGTATATGTCTCCTCTGGGGTGGAGCCCCCGGAGAACATCAAGGCGCACTCCACCAGAGGAATTTCCTCCTCCACAGCTTTGCACGGAGGAATGTCAGTGGAAGATATTTGCACGGCTGCATCTTGGTCTTCCCCCTGTTCATTTATTCATTTTGATTTGAGGGATGTCTCCCATTCCTCTCTGACACACCCTGTACTGGGTGTCCTGTCGGGGTGAGTGACGTCAGGGAGCCAGCTGTGCGCCTCTCTCCTGCCTTTTGGCACGCGGAGAGCGGCCCATTTCCCCTCTTATTGGAGGGATGTTCCTTTTTCCTCTAACACACTTTGTACGGAGTGCCTGGTCAGAGTGAGTGACGTCAGGGATCCAGCTGTGCGCTCTCCTGCCTGTCTGCACGCAGAGAGCTGCTGTTCCCCCACTACGATCGCAGGACGAGGTGGGACTTTCGTCTCTACTTTCTCACAGCGGCCGGTATGTATTGTTCCCAGCCTTCACCCCGTCGGGAAGATAGGCATGGTTTGCTATGTTCCAGGTACGGTGATGAGCCATTACGCATCGCATTTCAAGCAGGGGTGTGTTATTGAGCAGGTATGTCTGTGATTCTAGTGCCGGGCGGACCCAGTGGGGCGCAGACTACATCATGCTTTGCCCTTAACCCAATAGCGATAGCCTTAGAGGGCGAAGCCATATACGAAATAGAACTGAGGTTACCTACTGTAACCCCAGCTTCTATGAGTAAATGGCGCAGCCCTCTAAGTACGGGGCCCCACTGGCTCTACGAATAGCTGAAGAAAAGTTATGTTGTATAGGAGCAGATTGCCGGGCCACCTTCCTATTTATACCGGAAGGAGGCCCAAGGGTGGGGCCCACCTTGCGGGTGGGCGTGGACTACAAGTGTTTCAGTGCTGCGCGGGGGCGCAGGGGGATTACCCAATAGCGATAGCCTTAGAGGGCTGCGCCATTTACTCATAGAAGCTGGGGTTACAGTAGGTAACCTCAGTTATCAAAGTACAAATATCCAAAATCAATTCAGTAACGGTTTTCAAGGGGACAATATTTACTCAAATTGATGGGTTTGGATGATGGGGGAAACTCGTGTCACAGGCTCTTTAAGGCAGAACAGTTCAAGTGGAATGCATTAGATTATGTTCGACATTTACTTAGTACATTAAATAAAGAACTGTAATTAAGTTTCGAGGTACTTTTCTTGAGTAGTTCAGTTGCCTGCCACTTCACTTTTAATATTCTACTTTTCACTGTACTACATTTATTTGACAGCCTAATCTGAAGATTCAAAATAGAAATACGAAAAAACAATAACATTGAAATGATCCACATTGATGCATCAATTAGGAAAATTCAATAAATAATATGTATTTTTCTGTAATGGGCCAATGAACAGAATGAGTACCTTCACTTTAGGTATTTGAAGTGCATTTTGATGCCAATATGTGTATACTTTTACTTGAATGCAGGAATTTACTTGAATATTTCTACACTGATTTTTTAATTTTCCATGGATTCAAAAGGTTTACAATTAGTCTCATTGGAAATCTGTGTTTAGTGCTATTTTAAAAAGAGCACTAAACAATTAGCTTTCAGGATAAACCAAGGCAGTGGCCGTTTCTCAATGTCGAGTAAACCTGCTGCAGAGCCACTATTTCAAGTATACTACGTCATCGAGTGGCGCCGAAGGACTGTTTAAATCAGCGTTGCCCAATACGTCAATCGTAAGGATAGTGTGGGTAGATCGCATGGCATTGAAAAAAGAGAAGAAAGATTTTTCAAAGTTGGCCTTTCATCCATCCTTACTATGGCATTTGCTATGGTACTTACGTACAGGTAACACTCTCTCAAAAGTTGGGCCATTTTGTCCGATCTGCCGCCCTGCCCTATCTGCAGTGCGCATGTGCGAGATGGTCCGCCATATTGGACAACTCTGTATGGCAACCCCAGCGCTGGGCAACCCAAGCAAAAGCACAAAAAGAAAACGAGAGAGAGATTAGTTATTGTTATTACAACGTGACTTCACTATTATTTAACAACTCTTTTTATTGGGTTCTTTTATTTGGGGTTAAGTACATTGTCAGAATAAGTCAGAAATGGATTTAACTTCTGTTAGACAGCTATATGCCATACATTTTTGCATACATTCACAGTAAATATGTATTCAGTATGTGTAAAATGTCCTACTTGGGTTGCCGTACAGAGTTGTCCAATTCATCCATGGTAGTGACAGCATAGAGTGACAGCGCCAATGAGCAGCTCTCATAGGAAAGAACGAGACCCCGCCTCCCACGCTATGCTCCCACGCTGTATCTAGTTCTTATTATACATCCATGGTTGGGTTAAATGCCCAGCATTCAACGCCACTCGATGACATAGTATACTTGAAATAGTGGCTCTGCAGCAGGTATACTCGACATTGAGAAACGGCCAGTATACTTAGCAAATATTACCCGCTTAACATCTTCATGGTAGAAATGAGTGCAGACATTTTGAGGGGCTGTTGCTAGAAACTCACATAACCCCCATTTGATTTGAAGTTAAATCAATATTTAGGGCTGTTAGTGGCATGGTACTTCTCCTTGATGTTAGCTTGTCACTGTTAGCACATTAGCATGTATCAACCTCTCAGCATTGCTTATCAAACACACTTCATGGACCATCAGATATACTTTGGTAAATGAAATACAATTATTTTATGTGAAAACTGTCCTGCTGCTAGTAAAACAGACACTGATCTCAGAGAATCCTTCATTTTCTCTGAAGACGTCGGACCTGTGCGAGAAATTAAGTCCGTTTCCCTCAATGCTTCTAAATCCCATAATAAAGAACTCTTCAAAAAACAATAAACACTAAAGTCAATAATGAGAGCAGACTTTGCAGGATGTAAACTCAGAAGCAGTGATCCTTTCTTTGAGAAAATCAAACAATGTTGGTCTCACATTATCCCAAGCTGGATTTAATGTCTTTCATAGATCAAGAGTCCTGGTTGAGTATGGGACAGAAGAAGCTGGTAATGATACCTTATGCCTATATCCACATTCACTGACAGAACAAAGCCAGGTGAAGGAGATTTATGTCCTTTCTTTGTCTTCCTCCAACGAAGGTTTTGATGTCTCCTCATATTTCAATCGATCACATTACATGGTATTAAGCTAACGTTTTATCGAAAGCGACGAACATAAACTTAATACCGTCGACATGGGTACTGAGCAATTTGGGGTTAAGTAAGGACACCTTGACATGTTGACTGGAGAGGGTGGGATCCAACTGCTGACTACCTGGTTTGAAGAGCATCACACTAACCCTCTGTTCTGTTATATATGACAGAGAGAGAGTGTTAAACAGTGAACACCTGTGATTGAGTCATGCATAATAACAACATGGAGGGGGAAGCATTTATGAAAAAAGTGATATACTGTTATTAACTCTATTTCTGCTTTTGGTTATCTCACGCAAAAATTTGTTTTAGAGTTTGTAGTCCAAACTGACACGGTTAAGTTCTGAGGGGCTTTAACTACAGGTTCACCCATCTGGTAATGATTAGCTTAGAAAACTGAGTTTGTAGAGACTCAGACTTGGTGTTTGGCCTTGGGTAAGGATTTGACCAAGATTCTGCAACTGCACACTATTTGCAACCACATCACACACCTGCAAGCAGGAAGTGGAACCAAACTAAACTTCTGAAACTCAGACAAAGCCAGCATGCTTGGTGCTGTGGTGGTACTCTGGCAAAGCAATGTTCTAATGTAGGCTGAGTTTCCAGACTGAATGGGGCATTGTTTGATGCCACCATGAGAGCCACATATGATCGTAACATCTTTACATTAGGTGGAAAATTAGATCATATAGCTCAGAGGTGCCCAGTACGTCGACTGCGGTCGACCGATCGACCGCGGGGGCCATGCTGGTAGATCGCGAGTCATTCATTTAAAAAAAAATCCAGCTCCGTTCAAATAAACATGATCCCTCCTCCCTTGGCCTCCCTGCCACTTAATTCAGGAGTTAATAACACGATAAACACGACAAATCCAGACGAGATCTCTCTCCGCTGTCTGTGTGCGAGGGGGCGGGGCAGTTTACACACACGCGGCTGCTCCATGCAGCAACACACGGCGGGGATAGCGGAGAGAAGCGCTCCAAGGTGTGGTTAAATGTTACCCGTCTTGAGGTGGACAATGCTCGTTGCCAAGAGTGCAATAAGAGTTTAGAATGTAAGGGCGGTAACACGAGCAATTTGTCTAAACATTTAGCAAAAGTGCACCACATTCAGACGGAGGAATGCGCCGGGTTCGACTGTCTTTCTAGTAGCTCTGTAGCCCCATCCACGAGTAACGTTTCCACGTCAGGTGTTATGTATGCTAGCAGCAACACACAGAGTTAACTCAATTATACAAAGAGTTATTTATTTAGTTAAAGTTTCAGCTATTCTGTTTACAATTCTGTCATCACATTATTTAATACGATTTGTTAAAACATTGTTGTTTCTTTTGATGTGAAACATTATTTATTTAATTTATATAAAAAGCAATGTTAATTTTGTTCACAATTTCTTAAGTTAATTGAATAATATATGTATTTTTGTATCAAGTATTCATCTTTATTGTCTTCATTGTTAGTTTCCACATGCCTAAAACAACCTCAAGCTAAATCTAAAAGTTGATTAAATAAGAGTGTTTGAGAAATTGTGCAAGGCATACAGTAATAGTCCGAATAGTCGATTAATCGTTTCATTAATCGATAGATTAATCGATTATCAAATTAGTCGTTTGTTGCAGCCCTATTGTAGTTATCCCATGTATAAATAAAACATGTTATTCAGCAACCCTTGCAATTTGGGATTTTATTTTTGGATGGTAGACCTCGGGGGGCTGGTCATTTCAAAAGTAGCTCACCAGCCAAAAAAGTGGTGGCACCCCTGATATAGCTAATATGCCAATAAATAAGGGCTGGCTCAGGCTTGCCTTGGGCATAAACTAGAGGCATACACGTTCCCTTTTACTTTTTCTTTTCCTTATATTCTCCTAGCCTGTAAGTCTTTATTATGATATTAACCTGAAAATGACCATTATAGATAATATTTGTTCACAGTTAATTGTGTTTTTTGCTTTTCCACAACGTGATGTACGGTTGTATGGTGTACACATTTTAAAGCACACTGAAAAAAAGGTGTAATTTGTGATATAAGGCTATATCAATAAGATATGATGCATTTATTTACTGTCTTAAGATTTTATTTTGTCTTACATCATTTGTAAGCCCCATCAAGTCTGGGTCCACCTACACAGTTCCTGTAAGAAACAAACTTCCTACACCCTTTCAGAATTAACTCACTCACTCTCTCGATCGCGCCTTTTTCACTCTAATATTATCTGTTGTCGCCTTCCAACAGCCGAACAGTAATGCATCACTTTCTCAGAAACAGATGTCCTTATCAACGTCCCACCCATGAGCCCTACTGAGCCCTGCACTGACAGTGCAATCTGCATTATGAGAACAGAACAATCTGCCTCTAACGGAACCCAACTGCACACGTGTGAGAGACAATGTGAGGCGAAAGCTGGAAGCCAAGGTGCTGCAACAAGTAGCAGGATTCTTGGCACAGTTGTTCCAGGAAGTCTTAACCCTCCTACTGTCTTCGTTTTCCCCCCTTACTTTGGTGTTTGCGGTCAAATTTGACCGGTCCTGTTTAAACTGCTATTACATTAACACAAAAAACATTAATAATCACCAAATTTCATTTAACACCCTTTCAAACTGTACATATTGTATCAGACTACTGGTATACATGAAAAACTGCAGTTAATACACAAAGAATAGACACTGAACATGTATTGTGTGTGCCAGGTGTGATCCATGTGGGGGTGATGGGCCTATAAGAGCGGGAAATGTGTCAATTTGTTCTGTGTGTGTTTGTGTGTGCCAGGTGTGATTCACATGGGGGGATGGCACATAAGAGCGAACACATCTAGAGTATGTGTAGATGTATATATATATATATATATATGTGTGTGTGTGTGCGTGTGTGTGTGCGTGTGTGTTTTCTGATCTGGATGGCTACTAATTCCTTTTCTCTAAGGGACCGGGAACACCATGGGTGTTACAAAGTTGACTAAATCATCCAAAATTCAATGAAAGTGGTGATCAGCAATTGTACATGTTCAAACGTCTACTGTGAAGGATATCATAAAGCCTTAATGCAATCGAATGTAAAACAAAAAAGTTATGATTGATGAAAGTAGTAAATTGGTCAGATTTGACCCAACGACAGCAGGAGGGTTAAAGAGAAAACAGTTGCACAATTGTAAGACGTTGCTAAATAAATAGGGAAGTAGTGATTTCTAATTATGGCAACGATACTGAGCACACAAAGGTACAGAAGAGTATCAGGGTCTGGAAAATGGGCAACAAATTGAGGAAGAAGATTTTGTTTATTTTAGTTTCGAGAATAAGTTTGAAATGTTGATAATAATGTTCAATATCCTTTAGAACAAACTCCCAAAAAATTGGAAAGTAAAAAAAAAAACACTTGGAGAATAAATAAGAAATCGTTGGGATTAAGTAAAAAAATATTTTGGAAGTTTCCTACATTAATGTACACTCCTATTGTATATGCAGGAATCCTGAAGTCAAATTTAATACCTTTTAAGACCTTTTTTAAGACCCTTTCCATACATTTTAAGACCTCATCGCAACTTTGAGTTCTAACCGGTTACATTGGCGACACACTTTACCTCACATTTACTATATTGATTGTAAGATAGCAAAACTAAACAGAGTGCAGACAGACTACTGAAGCCTCCTCTCCACATGAACTCCAACCTCTCTGTGAGGGTCAGGTTTAATGCAGTATGCTGCTTTTTTGCTTCTGTAGACTCTGTGCTCTTTCATTCCAGTCAAACTCCTCAGAAAACATTAGAAACCAGTATTTGACCAATAAACAAAACAATTGACAAAACTTTGAACTATGAAATATATTAAACTTTGGTGAGCTTCAGTGGGGTAATGCCATATAGGAGCTCCCTCTCAAATACCCAGGGGTTAAATTGGGCTGGGGCTGTCCGGGGCTAAGCCCTGGCACATAGGACGATGCTCTGACGTCATCACCCTCACACATTTGTCATATGTTTACAAAAAAGGATATATATGTTAAGACTTTTCTCGTTCTTAATATAGACTATATTAGGGTCTATATATGTTGACTTTACTTTAAAATAGCAGATCTCTGTGACCGGATATAGTTTGGCTTAGACCCCGGCCCCAAGAAGACGCATACGGTAAAACGCATACGCAAGCGCAAAAAAGGCTCCCGTTCACATGCATTCGATTCATTAACGTGTCCGTTCACACTAGACCGCTGGAAATGCTCGAAACGATGTAGTACATATGTCAGGCCTGTAAGTGGCGCTGCTGCCGCCCGAAATACACCAAAAGCAGCGAAGAAGACCCCGGAGCATGGTTTTCATGGTTGCCCTTCTGTTTATTCTCTGCGGTGGACGGCGTGTTCTCCTGCTGTATCTCTCAGGCAGCGCCATCTCTCAGGTAGTCCACCAGCAGATGAAAGACACCCACATCTCCGCCTCTTCCAAGGGACGAGGGGACCGTGCGGCAGAGTTTCCGTAAAAGAAATGTTCCGCCGGTCAACATGTCCGTTAAAATTTAAATCTTCCGTACAAAATTAGAAAATTGCCGATCAGAGGTCTTCTTTGTTATTTATTGAGCTTTAAAACAAATTGATAACGACTCTGTTCTCTGTATAATAATATAATAATATTTAATAAACGGTGCCTGCCTCTTTTTTCCTCCCCCTCTTCTGACTGCCCGGCAGCAGCAGGAGACGTGGGGAGAGGGAGGCGGGCTATTTCATCGTTATCAGAAAATGATAGGGCTTACACACGGAGCCGTTGGACCTCCAGAGCGTTGCGTATGCCGGTCTACCCACCTTGGGACCCGTTACCGTAGTCGTTTAGTCCCCCCCCCCCCCCACCACACACACACAGAGCGGAGCAAGGCAACGAAACTTAAAATAATAAGCAGCATTTTACGGTGAGCTATGCATGGGGCCGCCTTGGGGGGTTTCCCGACATGTCGTTTCAGTAAATTAAAGGGTGTTTCTTGTTGTCGTTGCTGTGAACCTTCTTAATACCTTGGAAAATGCCGTTTAATACGTTTTAATACTTTTTAATAGCCTTCATTTTCGCTAAATGTATTTATCAACTTTTAATACTTTTTAAGACCCCGCGGACACCCTGATAAGAGGACCAATTTATGTATATATAAATATATGTACCTAATAAAATATCAATTTAATTGGTATTTGCTATATGTACATTTGGGAACGCTTCATGGAGGGGGGAAGGGTGGGATTGGGGGTTTACAACTTCAATGCTCAACCATTTGTGCTGTTGTGAAAAACTGATAAATAAGGTTTTTTTTAATGTATTGAACAAACTCTAAAATCGCAGAAATAAATTGAAAATAATTTAGAAAATAAACAAAAAATGTTGGAATATAATGAATAGTCAAGAATAAACTCGAAATGTTAAGGATTAATTTTCATCAAATCAAACTTAGCTCATACAGAACATTTGATCTTTAAAATGTTTACTTTAGACTTTAATCTTGAAATTAAAAGTAACAAAATAAATCTCTCTTTGTTTCCTTCTCAGCGGAGGCAGAACACACACAAAAGTATATTATGAGGAAGTAAGGTAAAGAGGGGTGGGATGATGCAACTCTCCTCCTGGATGAGAGCAGCTGGGGTCCTGGGGGGGCTGCAGATGGATGATAAGCTATCTGTCTAATGGCAGCGCTGAGCTGATGCACACAGGGCTGGCTCCAGAAGACTGACATATTTGGCAACGTAATGACCCACGTTATAGTTAGGGCAGAAGTGAACAGTATAGCCTACCGGTAGATAATTGTAACTTTTATAACTTTGCATCCGCCCTTTATACTTTTTTTTTTCAATGAAAAAGGCAGGAGTCGTGTGGCTTCTGATTATTTTCAAACGTTTTGCGTGTTATACAGATATAGTATTCCTATCTTTTAGAGGTAATACAAAGCATTAATTCAAATTATTCTTAGCAAGCACAAAATATGTATTGTGTTCTTAATGTGGAGAAATATATGTTATGTTATATATTTTTCCACATTAAAAGGTGGGGTAGGTCATTTTGGAGAAACCAGCTCGAGTGCGCTAGAATTTGAAAATACAAAGCCGGAAAAAATCTGCCACTTCCTTACAGAGCCCCTCCTCTAACACACATGAACGTGCACATAAACAATGAGGGCACGAGATAAGTTTTTGCGGTTTGTGCACAGGTGGAAGGCTGACAGGCAAGTAGGCCATCCAGTTATTTTAGCCGGGCCGTCTCAGATGAGATTGGTCGTGCTTTTTGCAGCGCTACGGCTTCCAAGGATGAATATTTTTTATGTATTTACTGTCAAAGCACTTTATGTATTCATTGCTATCGGGATGTTAAGAGCATTCCATGGAATATAACAAAAAGTGTTTCTGAAATAAATTACATTCAAAAACCAACTCCTAAATGAGAAATCACATGCAAATATTTAGGAAAATTCATTGATTATCATCAACTTATTTTTACAACCATATTACTCCGTTATTAGACCCCTATTACACCATTATTGTACATGTATTACACCTACGTTACTACTGTTATTACACCCAATTTACACAATATTACACGTATGTTATACATGGACACAGCTTGTCAAATGACCGTTTCCCCAGGGACACAGAAACCATTTAAGGTTTAAAAAAGAAAAACATAAGATTTGCATAAAGCATAATCAACCTTTAGACAAAATCCTCTCCATGCCATCTTGTATTTTTCAAAGATTCAAATTATGCCCTCAATAACCCATTCTGAAAGCTGGTGTGCTGTATTTGGAGACAGCAGTGACACCAAGTGGTTGAAGGAACAACATCATCAGTTAGGTAAAAAAAATATTTATTAGACAACGTTAGCCCCACAGACTTTTAGCAAAAGCAACTCTGCCTGTTTATATCGTTATAAATCACTCTTATCGTAATAAATCACTCACACACATCATTCAACTGACAAAAACACTTCCCGTCCACACACACATTAACACACACCTTCACATTGCAAACACATCATCTGCGTTAGTGGCTGGGTCTGAAGGGGAAAGACATTCCCGTCATGAAAGGCTGAGCCGGGTACTGAGGGTGAGAGGAGGGGTGTGTGGGTAGAGGTGGGTGTGTGGGTAAAGGGGTGTGTGGGGGGTGTGTGGGGTGTGAGGCGATGGGGGAATGCGCTGAGTGCGGGCTGAAGGCCATTGCAGGAGAGTGTATGTTGTTGTAGTACATCACGGGGCCGGACAACACCAACTGGAGCAAACTGGGGGGAAAACAAGGACAAAAAGTGAGTAAATGTTTGTATGGAAGAAAATATATATAAATAATAGTACAATTTAAATCTGTTACGGTCTTATATGGTATAAGTGTACTATTTTACGTATTATAAAGTGACTTGAATTTAATTGAGTAAGTCATTTTTAGGTACAAAACAAAAAACAATGATTGAGAAACATCCACAATACAAAGGGCCTCCATAAAAACAACAATTAGTCGTCAACGATTTAACGACTAGTTGTTTTCTAAAGACGCTACTACACAAAATCTAAAAATACTTGCAAGTCCACTTGTACCTCAACTCCCGTGGTTTCTGACTTGAGCTTTTTGCTACCTTCCCCCAAGCCTAAAGATTAAAGAGTGTGACATGAAATGAGTCATTCCCCATCATTTCCTGTATCGACTATTGATAATACTATTTATTATTGGGTCATAAAATGTGTGTTTTGTGACTCAAGTCCAAACCTCTGCATTTTAAGCACAGATGTGAAAGCTGGGGATCGTTTTATTGATTTCGTTGGGAGATTTGACGACAGTTCACCTAATTCCTCACTTCATTTCAACAAATATGACAACAATCAATCAGGTTACTGGAGACCACCATGAATAATTCATTTGACTGATAATCAGTTGGAAAAACTCAAGCAAAATCAACTTAGTTTGCATACAAAATGGTGGTCAACAAAAATGAGCAGGTGGAGACACAATGTTATTTGTTTAAGACTTGAAACTCAAAACTAACGTCTTGGCACTTGCCAGTCTTGACTTGGGACTAAAGCACAAACATGTGAGACTAACTTGTGACTTGCAAAAAATGACTTGGTCTCACTTATGATCAAATCTAAAATCTCATCAGGGATCTACCTCACTGTGTTGGATCTTGTTCTAAACTGCAAAAATATTCGATGGCTATTTTTGAAAGAAAAAAGATTAGGTGGGGTACAGATGTGTTAAAATGGTGGTCAAACCCGAAAGACGTCGGCTGTTGGAGTTTTGCAGCTATCGCCATTTCAATTAAGGAATACATTCTATTGTAACCCGAGCCACTTCTCTCTAGATCGAGATGAAACCAGGCGACCATGGACAAGATCTTAGGTCCAATGGGCTTAAGACAGAGGATGGTTCTTACTTGTTGTGTGGCAGGCGGGAACAGATGGCTCTCAGGTCCTCTGCAGAGAAGGCAGCATGGAATAAGCAAGATGAGACAATCCATATGACGACGGATCAAACCTGTTAGTTACTTTTTCATTCATCAATTCAAATCTGTAGCTTTCCACACAGCTAAATCATTAGCCTAATAATCATGTTCATGAAATGTGAAAATGCAATAGCTAGGAAACAGATAGAAGGGTTTATGCAGATAATGCAAACATAGCATGATCTTTGTAGCTTCAACTAGTTCTGTAAAAGGGCCTATTTGTTTTATGACACCTCACACGGATGGAATCTGAGGTCTTTATAAAAACACAATGTATCCCAAGAACATTCCTGGATACATCAAAGATAAAGAAATGTCGATACCAGCTTGATTGAGTGTGATAATAGCATAACAAATAAATAAAGACATGTAAAAGTGTTTGTTGCTGTATGTGTGCTTTGTATAGAAAATTAGACCCTCCAGAAAAACGCGATTCTGCGATCGCAGAATTTACTGCATAATCAGCAAAATGGTGCAGATTTTTTAAAAGGCCGCATATTTATCAAAAGGCCGAATAATCCCCGCATTTTTCCACACAAAGTTGAGAAAAAAAAAAGTGAACTCGTCTTGACGTGACGTCATCAGCTCGCACATCACAAAATGTAAACAACACTGTATAGAGTGAACGTGTGGAGCTCACACGATAGAGAATACACCAAGATGAAAAAATCTAATCCATCTCATTTACCGACGAACATTTCTACTAAAGACCGGGCAAAAAGTTGGGGGAAACTATTCTGCACCCCGTGCAACTGTGTGTTGGAGCATAAGAGAAAATCGACGGTGACGACCCACTTTGATTCATTCAAATATTCGAAAATGCTTTCTGTTGCTGCGGACAAGAAAGCCAAACAACTCACGTTCACCGAGGCATCAACCTCCAAAACCCTTTCGAGGGCTACAAGAAACGAAGTGAGTAGCCTACAAGATTGAAGCTGGTCAGATAACGAACAAGTAAATGAAAACAGAATGAGGCGGAGAAGTGTGTTTGTGTGGGGGGGGGGGGATTTGTGTGTGTGAGATTAAAATAGCCCAATTGCTTTTACAATAAATAAACATTGAATGTGTTTAATTGAATAGTAAAGGGGTTTAAAGTTAGTGGCACGTTGTGTGTGAGAGAGAATAAATAAGACAGCCCAATATTTTAATTTTTTTTAATTATTTTTTCCCGCATATTTAGCATATTTCCGCATATTTCGCAACTTCCCGCAATTTCACCGCATAAAATCACATAAAAACCCTGCATGTTTAATCGCATAACCAAGGATTTTTGCCCGCGTTTGTCTGGAGGGTCTAGAAAATACAGGACAGAGAGATGAGGCCACTGTGCTGCAGGGGGTCAATAAGCATCTACCAATCAGAGGGTCAGCAGTTTGACCCCAGCCCCTGCACCATGTAGAAGTGTCCTTTGTGAAGGTACTTAACAACTTTGGATAAAAGCATCCACTAAACATTATGTAATGTACACTCAGCTGAGTTTTAATATTTGTCAAGTTCATGACAAATGAGGCCCAATAATGAAGCTTTTTTTGCCTTTGAGGCCAACTATGACAAGTGTAATGTATATGTTATGAATGTCCTCTATGCTTCTACCCCTTCTCTCCCCTCTCTCACCTCTGGAGCAGAGCAGCGCCCCGTTGGCCATGGACACCTGCAGAGCCTGAGCCAGCCGGTCCAGGGCGAGCTGAGGCAGCGCTCGGGTATCTGTGGATGGGGCGTGTTTGTCCGCCTGGTCCAACAGCCTGGAGAGGTCAGAGGTCAGCGAGGCCAGAGACTCCATCTGCAGCAGAGCCAGGCGACCGTAAAGACCCTTCTCATTCAGGATGTTCGGCAACAGCATGAGGACCTGAGAGCGGTGGGAGGAGGCGAGTTTAAAGGTCTCATTCTGCTTTCAAAAGTTCAATTGGAATTCAAGATGATGTATGTATCTACATGCTTGTGTGTGTGAGAGGGGATGCCGTATTATGTGATCTCAACTAGGACTGCCCCTAATTAGTCCACTATGACTTCTGTGCTTTGACACGTCAGTTGGAAAACCCCTCACACTTCACTCATTAAGGTTATTTTGTGTCTCTCTGAGCGAGGACAGGACGAGCCCACAAGGGGACATGAGAACTCTGCAGCAAAAAAGTGTCCTCCATATCAAAGTCATCGGAGAGCAGCTTCCCGAGTGCCGGCTTTATAACAAAACACAGAGCTTAATTATCCCTGACAACGTGTGTTCCTCTCTCAGACTCGGAGGGAAAACGCAGCAGTGAGTCAGGCAGTAGCTATAAGATACAGTGGGGCAAAAAAGTATTTAGTCAGCCACCAATTGTGCAAGTTCTCCCACTTAAAAAGATGAGAGGCCTGTAATTTTCATCCTAGGTATACCTCAACTATGCGAGACAAAATGAGAAGAAAAAGAAATCCAGAAAATCACATTGTCTGATTTTTAAAGAATTTATTTGCAAATTATGGTGGAAAATAAGTATTTGGTCAATAACAAAAGTTCATCCCAATACTTTGTTATATACCCTTGAAATGCTTCTTACGAAGCCACTCCTTCGTTGCCCGGGCGGTGTGTTTGGGATCATTGTCATGCTGAAAGACCCAGCCACGTTTCATCTTCAATGCCCTTGCTGATGGAAGGAGGTTGTCACTCAAAATCTCACGATACATGGCCCCATTCATTCTTTCCTTTACACGGATCAGTCGTCCTGGTCCCTTTGCAGAAAAACAGCCCCAAAGCATGATGTTTCCACCCCCATGTTTCACAGTAGGTATGGTGTTCTTTGGATGCAACTCAGCATTCTTTCTCCTCCAAACACGTCTAGTTGAGTTTTTACCAAAAAGTTCTATTTTGGTTTCATCTGACCATATGACATTCTCCCAATCCTCTTCTGGATCATCTAAATGCTCTCGAGCAAACTTCAGACGGGCCTGGACATGTACTGGCTTAAGCAGGGGGACACGTCTGGCACTGCAGGATTTGAGTCCCTGGCGGCGTAGTGTGTTACTGATGGTAGCCTTTGTTACTTTGGTCGCAGCTCTCTGCAGGTCATTGACTAGGTCCCCCCGTGTGGTTCTGGGATTTTTGCTCACCGTTCTTGTAATCATTTTGACCCCACGGGGTGAGATCTTGCGTGGAGCCCCAGATCGAGGGAGATTATCAGTGGTCTTGTATGTCTTCCATTTTCTAATAATTGCTCCCACAGTTGATTTCTTCACACCAAGCTGCTTACCTATTGCAGATTCAGTCTTCCCAGCCTGGTGCAGGTCTACAATTTGGTTTCTGGTGTCCTTTGACAGCTCTTTGGTCTTGGCCATAGTGGAGTTTGGAGTGTGACTGTTTGAGGTTGTGGAGGACAGGTGTCTTTTATACTGATAACGAGTTCAAACAGGTGCCATTAATACAGTTAACAAGTGGAGGATAGAGGAGGCTCTTAAAGAAGAAGTTACAGGTCTGTGAGAGCCAGAAATCTTGTTTGTTTGTAGGTGACCAAATACTTATTTTACCGAGGAATTTACCAATTCATTCATTACAAATCCTACAATGTGATTTCCTGGATTCTTTCCCCCAATTCTGTCTCTCATAGTTGAGGTGTACCTAGGATGAAAATTACAGGCCTCTCTCATCTTTTTAAGTGGGAGAACTTGCACAATTGGTGGCTGACTAAATACTTTTTTGCCCCACTGTATATTAATCACTCTGACCTCAGAAAACCATCAATTCAACCTTTAATTTCATGATGAGGGCGTCACTTGCAGAGGGATTTTTGCCGACGCGCATATCTTCAGTGTTTCCGTTTCCCATGTAGTATTTATTGGGTTGTTATATTCAGATATGAATTATAGGCACTAGAACTAAAATGCTCAGTGTGTGTGTACTCACTGCTTGTTCCGACACACATTACAAATCCTATACATATATTTGACGTAAGGCATAACGTACCATGCTGTTAAAAATAACGTTCTTTATCAACCTTTGAAACTGAAAGCGTTTTCGGTTTAACTACTTTTGCAAAATCAGATGTTTCCTTTCCAGCCGTTACACATTGTCAAGTGCTTCCAGCTCAGCTTTTAGGGTGAACACTTTTTCCCCATAGTGCAGTAAAGAGGTATTGATATTTTATTTGACTGTATTATATTTGTTATTGCACATTCCTTCTTCTTATGTTTGTATAAATCTTTTATTTTATTAATCCTTTACTTATATTTTATTCTAGAATAAAAACCCAATTTTCCCGATGATACATTTAATAAAATCTGAAAATGTATATTGAGCAACCATTCTTGCCAACATAATGTAATTATATATTTCTATATATATATTTCTATATATATATATATATATATATATATATATATAATTACATTACATTGCATTTAGCTGACGCTTTTATCCAAAGCGACTTACAGTAAGTACATTCGACCAGGAAGATACAACCTAAATGTAAAATGTAGTGGTATTTATAATGCATAGATCTGTACTCTGATCTTTCTGTATAAGTGCTTGTTGATGAAATGAGTAGCTGCACAGAAACTGCACATGGAAATGAGCTAATAGCTAATAGCTTCTCTTTTTGAGATGAATGTACATGTATGCCTGGTCCTTGTTTGATAAAGACATCATGAGATGATCCTCATGTTGTTGGTGTATTGCAGTCTGCACACACATGTGTACTGTGGGTAAATGGATCTCACGCACCTGTAGGACGCTCAGATGGAGAGCAGAGAACATAGGCCCCACCTCCCCCTCTCTCTCTGTAATGCCATTGGTCAAGGCCTGCTTCTTGTCTCCCTTGTCTCCCTTGTATGCTAGGGGGGCTTTAACGCACCAGCGCATCAAGCCCCCTAAAGGTGTGACATCCAGTGAGCTGATTGGGTGATTGCCGGAGAGGGGCGTGTTCAGGAAGTTGATGAGGACTAGACGAGGGTCGTCTTGGATCCACGACACAGTCATCTGGAGGAGTTCTAACGGGGGGGTGAGCTCCTCTGAAAACACACGCAAAGATAAGAGAAGGTGAATAAAAAGATGAGAACATTGTGAGGAAACGTTTCAGGGAATTCTCTTGTTTAGATAAAGCTATTGTACATATGCAATTCAAATGGAAGTGCATTCATTCCTATGGGAACCTCTGTGATCTTCATTGATTTTGCAAAATTCCTCCTTTCATAATTCTTTTTGTCAAAAATGTGCCTGAAAAATGTGAACATTTATCAGAGTTAGCTAGCATTTTGGGCTTAGCATTTGATGCTAATGTCTTGTGGACTGGGCTAATAGTCAAATAATGTTCCCATATAGCTGACACATACAAGTTCATTCAGTTATATGCAAACCTCAGTCATCTGCTCTGACTTTGATCAGTGAGTAGATGCAAAAGTGAAAACTTTAGTGGCAGTTTAAGGAAAGACCATATGCTAAAAAAAGTGTGTGAAATAGTTGAATTGTGTAATTGCATAATAAAACAAATTCAGCTAGTTTAATTAACACTTGAATTTAAAAAATGTTATTTTTGCTAAAATTGCAGATGGTTAGCACAGCCTACGCCACCCAAATCAAAAGTTTGATAAAAGTGGGATTATTACATGAATTTATACTTTCTATTATTTTGTAGTTGTGGTCCTGTTTCTGTTTGGCAATGTTCACACGAGGGGGCATACACCATACAGAATTACTGTCACAAAACTGTGTGGAAACACAGTGCTAGTCAACAAACAATTGACTAACTGCATTCCAGCCACCCAAACATTTTTTTTACAAAGGGAAAATCTCTTTTTATCATTTTTTAGGGCCCAGTTTTAGATGTTTTTTGGTGCTTTGGTGTTGTCCCACCTGTGGTGAGGTCGTAGAGCGTGGTGACAGCCGTGATGAACTGGCAGCAGAAGCGCGGGCTGGCACTGTGGATGTTCTGCAGCGTGGGCCCAGAGCCCGGCACCAAGCTACAGTAGTCGTCTACGAGAACCTGAGCCAGCCGCACACAGTACACACGGTGCGTTCTCTGGGGACACAAACAGAGTCATGTTCAGTACATACATTTGGAGTTAGAAGGGAGTTGAAATATCTCACATGACTTTGAGTACTCAATCAAGACAAGCCTCCGCCTCAAGGTCTAAGCTCTAAGACTAAAACTGCATAGAAGTGTAAAAAATGTTTAAAAAAGGTATAACATGCAATATATATATATATATATATATATATATAAATAAAGCTATTTATAAGCTTCGCGTTGGCCGAACCATGCCCCTTAGCTGTGATATAAAGACCATATATCACGGCCTGAAGTGAGTTATTGCTTTCATAAAACGGTTACAAATTATGGCAATATGAAAGAAAAATACACACTCCAATTTAAATAGTTATTAGTAAATAATGATGTTAAAACTAAAATAGTCCCTCCGTTGCCTTCTGCACAAAACATAATGTGAGGTGGTTGCTATGCAACAACAGTAACAACTAGCGAGCATATTAGACAGAGAGCGTTGATCCTTTATTTGGCTGTTTATTTGCATTAATGTGTATGTTGCCGTTTATTGTGCAGCCACCGAAAAACTGTCCAGCATCAGTAGCATGGCTTACGTGGTCACTTGTATAGATTGAGGTTGTTCGAGGCTGTTGCTTGGCGTGGCGAGAATATTGCTCTACTTTCTCCGGTCCCCGAGATTCGGCTTCCAGTAGCTCTGGAGAGAGCTTTCGCACCTTTCGAACCAATCAGATTGCTTGATTTGACTTATCCGTTTTATATATATATATATATATATATATATATATATATATATATATATATATATATATATATATATATATATATATATATATACCGACACACCTCATGTATTGTATGCATATGCAAACATTTAGCCCAGTCAGTATTCTGGTTGTCTTCTACAAATGGTCATTAACATAATTTGTATCCAGTTTCAAGGCCCTTTTCACAATATGCTTTGTAGATATAGGTCATTTTCTTTGTTTTTATTTTAACCATGAGAATGATTTTAGTCATTGAAAGTCTGGATTTAAGTATTCTTAAAAACATGCAAAAAAAACGCTAGCGGCAGCCAAATATTGTAAGTGAAACTGATTTGTTGCATAAGTGTCTTACACAAACAAGCTGGACCATCATTAGTAGCAACTCAGCAAACAGCCCCAATTATCTGGCGAGCTGCGACGGAAAACGCAGATTTTCAACGCAACACCGCTTTATTTGGTGTTTTTACCAAATGTGATCAACTGGTCTGTTTGTTTTGGAGAGGAGACATCTACATTTCATTCACCTCTTGTTGAAAACCTCCTGAACAATGAACAGTTAGGAATACTAACCGACAGTGGTTGACTGCTAAGACAAACTCCCACAGTGTTTCCCATACATCGATTCATTTGTGGCGGGCCGCCACAATTAAATATCGTATATAATTGTTTTTGCGCCCCCACAAATAGAATCAAATTCTGTGGGAAACACTGTCCCATGTTCCCATGCTTCCTCATGACGTCACCAAACTGTCTTATGTTATTGTCTTGTGCCAGATATTTTCACATCGTGATTTAAATGTACATTTAAGTATGTATGCATGTTTGACTCCTCACCTGTAACCACAAAGCAGCACATTCCAAGATAGGAACCCTGCCCACAGCAATTGCCATGGAGACCAGTTTGCCTAACAGCGCCATCCGACTTTCGTCTGCCTGGTTGCCTTGGAGACTAAAGAGGGCGGAGAACATAAGCTGACGGACAGTATCACGACTCTGTTCCTGGAAACAGCTGCACATGATCTCCAACAGCTGGAGCTCCTGGAGGGCACTCATCCTCTGAAAGAAACACACAGACAGTTAAATGGCTGCCTCTATGTGTGTGTTTATAAAGTGTATGTACATGTGGCGGTCATTACCCTGGCTGGTGTGTTTCTGTCCTTTGGTGCATGAAGAATGAACTCCTCCACCAGCTCCTGGGTTTTGGAGTCCACCTGGGGGGGCTGCCGGCCGGACTGCACCAGGTTACAGATGTAGATGTCCAGGTGGTACAGCAGCTCCTTGGCTGCACTCAGCACGTCGCGAGGCAGCAGCGACTGACGGATGTCGCCCATCACCACCTGAAAGAAACACATAACATACAAAATTCATTTCAAAGGTTTTAATGTCATATGCACATAAGCTACAGTGTAGAAATGGCAATGACATTCTTCGGACTCGAGCTCCTCCAACAATGCAACATAATAGAATACAACACAAATAAAATGGGACACATTTAAAACCTTTATGACAAGTACAATTGATGAAAGTTTAAAATGGACAAGTTAAAAAACTGCTTAAAAATAAGAATGAAATGCTGTAGTTAACTGGAATTTTCAACATTTAATTAATTGGCATTATGGTCATATAACACAACAAACACAATTCATTAATCTTCAGCCATTGTTTACTTTTCCATTCACGTAAGACGAACGACGACTGTAAAACGACCAATAAAGAGAAAGTAATTACAAACTCGAGTTTTAACGTTACATATCTATCACTTTATATCAGGGTTTCAAACTGTAGGTTGTATGTCAACTCTTTCCAGGCTGAGGAGCTCCACAGTCATTCGCTCTCCTCCATCCTGCTACAGCTAGGGCTAGCAAGGTTAGCTACAAATACTGGTTTGTAACCCGCAGCAGCTGCAATGCGCGTTAGTTATGGTCTGAACCTTTTCAATGAAACACAAGTATTTAGCCAAGATCTTACCTCTGGGAAAAGCCCTTAATATACTTAATAAATTAGCCGACGTAGTGACTAGTGAATTGTCTCAGGGCGACGAGCCACTTCCTGCTGTACGGAAGCCCGCCTGGGATAAAACGAAGGCAATAGACGTTTTAACGCGCGTGCTAAAATGCCAATAGAGAAATGTATTTCATAAATAAAATCCAAAAAAGCGATGTTGCGCAATAAAGAGATATTATTTATTTAAATAAAAAAAGAAACCACAACTACATCAAATGTAATATTTCAATGTAAAACGATTGAAATGTGTATTTATTATGGCTCTACACTTTACAATATATCCTAGTTTAGCAAACAAAGACTTTAGGGTTAAATGTTTTAAAGTATTCATAGTCTTAAACGGGCATATATAAAAACATTGCTCATTAATTTGTATTAATAATATTTTAAAATAAAATGTATTAGCCTATTTAACCAAACGTAAAGTTTAAAAACCAAACTTTATGTTTGTCAAAAAAATACCTGTAAGTGGTTCTCTATATCTAAATGTGCTTTGATATTATTTGTATGCTAACTGTTTTTAAATAGGTTTCTTTTTCTCAGCATACTTGCAATAAGTAGGCTACATCGAAAAAGTAAACATTCATAAGCTATAAGAAACTAAATACTGAAACGGAGATATAAACACATGTTGTTGTTTTTCATTCTGTACAGGAACTTTATATCATATCCAAATCACTTAGGCACATTAATCCTTTCTAATCTACACAGGGGCGCGCGCACCAAGCACCGGACCGCCTGCTGGGGAAAAAAAGGAAAGAGAGTGCACGCTCTGCTGCGCGCTCCCGCGGACAGCACTTCGGTCTCCAGCACTTTACCGTCCCGTCGAGTGATTCAAAGCATCCCGCAAGATGACCATCAACACCATGGCTAAAGGAGGCTGGCACCGGGATCAAATGTCATGCTTTCGAAAGGTAACACTCTGTTATTCTGTCTCTTTTAGTTTCATCATGTAAAACCATATACTGTCTATCTATATATAACCCTGAGTAAATCCGACAGCATGGTGATGATGAGAACAAGTTATAAAAGGGTGGAACATGAATTGTTAATCTCATTTTCTGACTTACTTGAGTTTGAGTTACTTTTTGTGTCATTATTTTCTATTTTCTTTGCATCTGCATGTGCATGTGCATCTGTGTGTGAATTTGTGTCTGTTCCCTTGACAGATGGAGAAAGTTATTGTGGCCATGCAGGACCCTGACATGGGCATGAAGATGAGAAACCAGAGGCTCCTTATCACCGTCATTCCACACGCTATGACAGGTATGTGTGTGAGTGTGTGTCCCTTTATGTCAGAGTGCATTACCTTCTGTGTGTGGACATGCAGTGTGTGTGTGTGTGTGTGTGTGTGTGTGTGTGTGTGTGTGTGTGTGTGTGTGTGTGTCAGCGATCTTGCATAATGCAGCAGTGATTTTTGGAGAATACTGTGTGTGCTTTTCAGAGTAGAGGAAGGAAGTTTGTCTCTTATTTCGGTCTCTTTTTTTTCTTTCAGGCCGTGATATTATTGACTGGTTGATGAAAAAAAATAATATCTGTGAGGAGGGTAAGAAAATAATACAATTTGTGTAAAGAGAGTATTTGCTGTGTGATTAACGTTTCCCTTGCTTGTTGTGTGTCGTTGCTAGGTTATTGTGTTTTCTCTCAAGCTGACATGGTAATGCTGTGTGTGTGTGTGTGTGTGTGTAAATGTGTGTGTGTGTAATGTAGGGGTAGCGGTTTCCAGTAAACAGAAATGGGGTGAGCCCCAGAGGATACAAGTTTGATTAACTCGCCTGATGATCTGGGTTTGATTAGCATCCCTGTGGAGGTGTTTAACCTCAGGAGACTTTTATGTACCTGAAGTAAATTAGAGGTTGGAAAAAATAGCCAATAGGTCCCTTTTGGCCTGAGAGCAGACTTAAGGAGGAAAGAGAAGAGCCAGTCAGCAAGAGAGAGAGACTGGTAAGAGCTGATTAGAAGGCATAGCACAGCTCTTTTTGGGGTAGCTGTCAATCATAGGGCTCTTTACCAAATGAGGAAAGACTGAAGATTGATGACGCTTTCATCACTGGGTCTTGATTTTTGAGAGATTGCTGGATATAAATGTTTGATTAAAAATAAAACAAGTGTATTTCAGATGCAGAAATTAGTAGCCTATAACTTCTATTATTGGTAAATCATAGGAAAAAGTATTTTTTTTTAATGCAAAATTGGCAACAAAAGGTTGTTTTTTAGACTCAAATATGGAGATTCCCTTCTTGTCTCTGTTATTATCAAAGTGAATATTTTGGACAAACTAAGACACCACTTAGGAATCTGAGTATCTGGGATGGAAAAATGTCAACATTTTCGTACGTTTCATAGACTTAAAGAGAGAGTTGAAAATAATCGGTGGTGGTACTATAAGCATTATTGATTTTCCATGATAAGATGGTTCAATTTGAGAGCTTATGAAAAATCTCTTGAGACATCAAACAAAGACAAATCTGGATATCCTCATATGTAGTTACTTAGCGTAGCCTAATAATGTCTCCTATAAACAGACATCGAAACATTTACGGTATCCTTAAAGGTTGAAGTAAAAAGCTGGATGAACTACTATAGCCCTGATGAGTTTCTTCTGTGGTGTTTTACAGAGTCGCTGCACATCAGTGGCCTGCTGGTGAGGTACGGGTACATTTACCCCCTCAAGGAGCCCCGATCTCTGGTGTTACGGCCCGACGAGTCGCCCTACCGCTTCCAGGTTAGTCATTCGTTCCTCAGTATAATAAGTTCACCTGCTGGTAAAGAAAACACCATCAAGTGTAAATGCTGAATCACTTTTGGATATCCCTCCTTCTATTCCACTTTCTAATCCCCCTTTGCAATTTTAACGATACATTTTTATCAGAAATCTGTAGCAATTTTGCTTGTTTTTTTCAGACTCCTTACTTCTGGACCAGTACCCGCTGGCCTGCATCAGAGCTAGACTATGGTAAGGCAATCCAAAAACAAACTGAAGGGGTAAGAGGAATGATCAGTTAAGAAGTATTTATATGTATTTAAATGGGATGGAGAACATTTTTCACCCACCATCACATTTTAAAATATAAACAAACTACCAATAATTCTAAGCAACAAAGCTTCCAGCTGAAATATAACTTTTAACAAAATAAATAGCATTTAAATGAGATTTATGCAAAACATATGGGCAAAACCCTCCTAACCTCTTATTTCTTTCTTTACTGTTTGTGTTGTCCTTTGTACGTGGCATCAGCCATCTATTTGGCTAAAAAGAACATAAGAAAACAAGGAGAATTGATGGAATATGAAAAGGTGAGTAACGTGTGAGTGTGTTAAAGAAAGACAGAGCATGTGTCAGTGCATCATGAATTATGCAGTAGTCTGGGGTACCAGGCCCATGTCATTTTTAACTCTTCACTATTCTAGTCCTATTCTCTCAGTTTGAATTTCTTATTCATCCCTGGTTCTTTTTCCTCTTCTTTTTTAGGAGAGGTACAGTGTGTTACACAAGAGGATCAACCACACCTGGGACTTTGTGGTGATGCAAGCAAGAGAGCAACTCAGGTACTCTCACACTCATACACACACATACAAACACATGAACACACACATCCTTACAGTGTGATTGATGTTTAGGGCATCCAAACAGAGGAGGAAGGCAGACCGCATTGTTCTAGAATGTCAGGAGCAGGCCTACTGGCTCATCAACAGACCCCCGGTACGTTATTCAACCTGTACTGTGATGTATTGAACTATATACTACACTATACAATACTATACTAATACCATACTATATCTTTCTCCACCGTAATGGATTAGACTATACTATATTAAATTACACTATACTACATTTTCTCCAACGTAATGTATTAAAGTAAACACTATTATACTACACAACACTATACTAACTATACTTCTCTCTTCCGTAATTCATTAAAATAAACAGTACGATACTATACTATACAATAGGATATTCAATACGATAGAATGCTATACTACACTAGTATATTGCATTAAATACTAATATACAGTACGAAACAATGCTATACTATGTCCTTCTATGCAATACCACACTAAACTATAGTATAGTTCTATTTACTGTGATAGACTTGAAAACATACTACATATCACTATGCTATGCTAGGTTTTTCTCTACTGTATTGGGTTAAAATAAATACTAAACTATAGTATAGTACTATTCATAATACAATATTATGCTATTCTATATGATAGTGCACTTACTCTACTACTTTTCAAACCTGTTCTATATTATACTATAGGCCTGCTATCCTGTATCGTGCATCACTAAACCTGCTATATTATATTTTCAATGTACAATACTGTGCTATGCTATAATAGTCTTGACCATACTTCTATAGAAACATGTTTCACATAATGAAACTCTCTGAAGTCCCACTAATGTTCCCTCACAGTCCCTTCTGCCTCACACATGAAATATTCAACCCATCTGGTAAAAGCTTCAGCTGACAACAGGGGAAAAAGAGAGAGAGAGAGAGAGAGAGAGGATGATAAACAGACATAGAGAGAGAAAGAGTCATCATATTCATCTTTCTTAATGTTGCCCTAACATCATAGCAGTCCATTTGTTTTAAGAAGGAGACAGGTAGAGAGAAGGATCATAGAGAAGGGAAGGACAAGTGGGTGTATGTCTGTTGGGGGAGGGAAGGCTGCAGGAAGGCCAGTGGAGGTACTGTGGGCAGAGCAGAGGTTGAAGCCGAGGGCAAGGGTTTGCAGGAGGGACTCCATCTTGTCTTGCTCTTATAAATTAGAGACGAGGACATGAAGAAAAAGAAAGAGAAACTTGAGAGTAAAAATCAGAGCCAGTGGAGTGGAAAGCTCAGGGAAGGATAAGTGCTCACCCACGCACACACAGTCTCGTCTCACACACACACACACACACACACACACACACACACACACACACACACACACACACACACACACACACACACACACACACACACACACACACACACACACACACACACACACACACACACACACACACACACACACACACACACACACACACACACACACACACACACACACACACACACACACACACACACACACACACACACACACACACACACACACACACACACACACACACACACACACACACACACACACACACACGTAAGTGTGCTTATGTGTGAGTATTTGTTTTCAGCCCGGGGCACGTAATGTGTTGGACATGGGTCTGGAGAGACCAAATAACACCGCACGAGTTACACTGGTCAGTGACATCATCACGTTTTTTACTTCCTGTTTGACTGTTTATTCCCCTTTGAAAAAATCAATGTGATAACACCTCTTCTATGTACCTCTTCTATGTATCTCTTCTCTCTTTCTCTTTTTGGCTGCTCTGATTTTTTCAAAGTAAGTTTCCAAGACAGCCATCCTATATATTGGACAATTATAGAATTGTATAATGTTTTAAAGAGGGGCCCCTTTTGGGGGGGTTTCCCTTTCCTGTATTGAGTAACATAGGTTTTTATCTAAAATCCCAAAGTTCAAGGCAGAGGGAGTTTCTCTCCCCCTGTCTAAAATGTTTACTTCTGCAACATAGTGACATCACTATGTAACACGTGCGCTTCTATTGGCTAGCGCTCTAACACATTGTACATGATAGGCTAAGGGGGGGTACATCTCTAAGCGGTTGACCAATCACAACAGAGCCGGCTAGCTAACCAGTCAGAGCACTCTGGGCTCTGGTTTCAGACAGAGGGTGAAAAGAGGTGCTGCAGCACAGGCAGTATGAGAAAAATAAAGACCTTTTTGAACATTAAAACATGGAAGTGTGTCAAACAGTAGAGGCAAAAAATACAAATATGAAACCTGAAATAAGCACAATAGGACACTTTAACGTTTTAAATAAAGGTTACTTCTATGCCATACAGAAGTTACGGCAGATTAAAACAATTACTGATAAGCAGCAAAACATGAAAATACCCATTTGTGATGATAATCAAACATACTGTATATGACACGTGTTTAACCTCCCACTGTGAATTTCCTATTAGAGGGAATATATAGGGTTTTAATATTTAAAGCCTGAACGCATATAGAAAGCAGGAAAGCTGCCTTCTACTACTGATATGATTACGTTTAAATGCATAATGCAGTTATTGTGTGACTTAAAGTGATGACACTGCGTTTCTCTCACAGCACTAGAACAGTGAGCACTACAAAAATGAGGTAAATATACACGTTCACTTTAATTACATCGAGTCTACATTAAAGCGTGCGATGTGTGAGTTAAAATGTGTGCTTCTTGCCTTTGTTTACAGATTGACACCTGTAAAAGGGCACTTGGAAGAAACCGTGTAAAGTCATCCATCTGCCTAGAAGGGTACGTGTCAGTTTGACGAACACACAAACATACACACAAGGACTAATGGACTTGAAGTCCTGCAGCGGCTGAATTCCAGCTCTCCAGCACGCACGCACGCACATGCACATAAGGCTTAGTGCTCCCACTATAAGAGCCACTAATGGATGCTTCCTGAGCATGCTTCCTCCATTAACTGTTATGATCTCACTAATACAATAATACTGTGTGTGTCTGTTTGTGTGTGTATTTTTGTGTGCGTGAATGCCTCTGCATTTGTGTGTACGTCCAGTTTTATGAAATACAGCGAGCAGTACCAGAACCACGACCCCATTATGCAAGGATGCCTTCCAAGCAACCCCTGGATCTCTGATGACTCCGCACATTGGACAATGAATTTAGAAACGTGAGGAAATCCACACTTCTCAAACAGAGTAATTTAGTTGATCATGTTTCAGATTTTGTAGCATCTCTTAACGTATCACTTTTTTTTTTTTTGTGTTTGCGTGAGCAGGGTACCTACACCGACACGTCTCCGAGTGGAGCGTTGGAGCTTCAGCTTCATGGAGCTTCTCAATGACGTGATGGGGAGGCGGGAGTTCATGACCTACCTGGAGAAAGAGTTTAGTGGTAAGCAAGAGTGACAAACATGTTGGAATGTTAAAAGAGAACACGGGTTGAACGTTCATGCTGATGATACACTGCTGTTCATCTCCTTATCATCCAATGACATTAGTCCTAAAACACTTCAATTATAAGACAGGTTGTAATTATTGGAGCAATTGTCCAGAGAACAAACCTAAAACAAAAAAAAGTGCAACGGTTTCGATCCAAGGAAGATACCCATGCACGCTTTTATCTCTAGCAAGCTCAATTTACTGCAATGCTCTACTTTCTGGTCTACCTCTGAATGCTATACATAAGCTACATATCGCGCAGATTGACGCATCACGTGTACTGACCAACACCAGAAGGAAAGCACATATCTAATCTCGTTCCCTTCATAGAACCTTTTAAGAATCTTTCATTTGTGTTCAAATAACTCAACAAACTAGTACTTGAAAACTTGTCAGACATGCTGTCCTTGTATGCTCCCTCTAAATCCCTAAGGTCCTCTGACACTGGGCTTTTAATTATTCCCTGGGTGAAGACCTTAGGGGAGGTTTAATTTAGTGTGTGGTCCTTTCTTCTGGAATAGCCTGCCAGAAGAGCTAAAGGCACCACCATTTTTCAATAGCCTGAATAAACTAAAAATACATCTTAAAACATAATTTTTTAGTTTGGCACTGTCTTAATATTATTACTGTACATTTTAAATAACCTATCTTTACTGTGCTTTTTTTCATTACACCTCATATTGCAATTTTACAGAAAAAGCTTTATAAATAAAATAAAAAGTTTAATTAAAATCTTAAAACTTTTGGTTATAACGTCAATCCAATTTTAAATTAAAAAATTTTCACATCCAATTCAAACACAGAATATCAGATATTTCTTTCATCTATTTCTATTCGAAGCTCATTTCTGTTTAACATGTTGAATCACTATTATATGGTAACAATTGGAGATGGAATTCTGCAAACCAAGTTATATATGGAGAAGCTAGAAATATTAATTGGATTGTTATCATAGGAAAATAATTTCAAATCTATTCTAACTCTTATAAGCATTCAGCATTTAATTAGTTCCCCTAGTAACATTTTCCAATCCCGGCGGTGATAATGGAACAGTTGAGGTAGTGGAAGATTAATTTCATGATATGGTTATTTGAGAGGATGGAAAGAATAGATAAGGAATAGGTGGCATGAAGAAGAAAAGGGATCTGTTCATCCATGCAGATGAAATATTCCCAGGAGCCAAAGTTTTCCGCAGAGGGCAGCGATGCTATAAAAAGTCCCTAATTGTTTGTCACATTTTCCTGCGTCATTGTTGTGTTATTCACTGTGTTCATACGTTCCTAACACCTGATGATCTGTCTCTCTGCTAGGGGAGAACCTGGCTTTCTGGCAGGCCTGTGAGGATATTAAGCATGGAGAAAGTTCAAGGATTGTCGAGAAAGTGGAAGAAATCTACAGGTAAGCGTAAAAGCAAACAAACAAGCTGAAATAGATACGTATAATAGGTCAGATGACTGCCATTCTTTCGTGTGTGATTCAGAAACTTCCTGGCTCCGGGAGCTCCCAGATGGGTCAACATCGACAGTAAAACAATGGATAAAACTCTATCGGGGATCAGACACCCACATCGTTTTGTCATGGAAGATGCACAAATGCACATCTACTTTCTCATCAAGAAGGTTTGACCAATGATCCACTGTAGTTTGGAACTTTAACGATTGGATATAGATCTTAAAATACTGCACATTTATAATGTCTTGCCTCTTTTTCCTCAATCAATTCTACCCATTATTTTCCAAGCCATGCTACTGTGGGAAGCATATACATGTACTTTTCCCTCACTTCCATGCATCAAATGGCTTTAACTTAAGAAAATCCGCCTTTTTTAGTATTTGGAATTATGTCATTTGTGAGGACTTTCAAGTCTAGATTAAAACATTGTCGAAGTTAACTTTTTGTTGTGCAACAATGCAGTGCACCTAAATTATATTACAATGCAAAGATAATGTGACTTTGCCGAAAATGATTGCAGTCCTGGTATTCAGTGTGATAAAAGTAACGACCTGAGCAAGTTTCACAAATCTGTTAATTGTTTATAATACCATTCCAAAAAGGGAAAATTCAATTGTTTTCGGGATGGGTTTAGGTTTAAGAGAAACATAGGTATACCTGTTTGTCCTCTAGCATAGGTATTCTGGATTGTGTGAATAAGAAGCACAATATGAACTAAACAACAGTGGTCCCAGTATTGACCCCTGAGGGACACCACATTTTGAAATGCCATTCATTCAGATAGAATGCAAACCAAGACCCTTTAATTTGGTTAAAACATACATTTTCTGTCACCTCTGGGTAGATATGGTATATCCTTGGCTGTCGTCTATTAAGTAAAAGCACATCTAAATGGCAAATGTAAAGGTTAGCTGACAGTTATCAGAAAATGTTTAGGTGATAATGGTGTATTTGTGTCTATGTTTGTTCTTTTAGGACTCTTATCCAAGATATCTGAAGTCTGACCTATACAAAAACATGCTGGCCAAAGGTATTGTCCCCCAGGAGACAAAGAAAAGGTAACATTAACCATTAACTACCACTTTACTATTACTTACATACATTATTTCTCTAACATGAAACCTTTATTTCTCTTCTTCCTCTCAGTGTGTTCCCCTTCATGAGACGCCAGCGCCACTCGAGCCCCTCCCCTGCTCAGGTTGCCACCCAGGCGACAGAGGACGGCGGGAATGCCAAGGGGGCCGGGCAAGCAGGTACCAACTCTGCAGCTGGCTCCAATGTCTGATGCTGAGCAAAAAAAAAAATCAGTCTTCCTTTGCTTTCTTTTTTGAGTCAAACTGTCTGCGTGCGTGCAAGCCAGAGCTTCACTTCTACTGCAACATTACAAAAGCTAGGATATCAACCTTTAAGCTTCCTCTCTGAGCACAGGTGTTAATGCATACCTCAGCGCCGCCACATCTTATTCCCAGAGCAGTGAACCGCAAAGGAAAAATAGCTTTTACAGCTGCTTAGCCATCCTTTATCTAATATCAGTCCAAAAGGTCTTTTTTGTTGTTTTTGATATGGACTCCTTAAAACAAGTCTTCCTTTTTCGCTCAATAGCTTTCATATAGAATCTTCTCTGTATCTCATAAGCAGTATTAGGCAGAACGATTGTTCAAAAAGCAATAGAAATGTAAAATATGTATTTATTGAAAACGTTGTCTCAGCATGTGTGTTATTATTGTGCAGTTTGCTTGTCTTCATCATTCCATGCCGGAGCTTCACATTGCAATGGTTGTTGCTGTTAATTTTGCTCCAGCATGTTTTCATCCCAATAAAAAATGTCACAACAGCATTCTGTATTGTGTTGTGCTCTCAGTGCTGCATGCTATGGTGAAGTGTGTGTGTGTGTGTGTGTGTGTGTGTGTGTGTGTGTGTGTGTGTGTGTGTGTGTGTGTGTGTGTGTGTGTGTGTGTGTGTGTGTGTGTGTGTGTGTGTGTGTGTGTGTGTGTGTGTGTGTGTGTGTGTGTGTGTGTGTGTGTGTGTGTGTGTGTGTGTGTGTGTGTGATATCAGGCTTTTGTTATCCTCACTTTCTTTCATGTGTCCTGTTTCTATAGCCTTAGGAGTATTTTAAGCACAAAGCCTTTATATGTTGTATTCTTTTTTTTGGTGCATTTATTTAACTCGAGATGTGAAGGCTTTGGACTATTGAAATATAGACTTCCAGTAACTCAGCCCATATGACAACTGCTTCAAAAGGCTCAGGTCTGTTTCCATGCTGTTCTCTTTCAGTACTGTGTCTGAACTTAGTGCTTCTCCGACTGGACTGGCTCCATCTTCTGGCTGCATGAAGTCAAAATAACATAAATGTTCACTCACTGTAAATAAGTGGTTCCCACCGGTTTGGCTTGTGCCACTTCAAAGTTAACAAATGTCCCCTTATTGTAAGATTTTGCAATTTTGCGCCCCTGCAGTTAGCCTATAAAATATGTGGATTGCGATGCATTCAATTTATATAAAACATTGACTTAAACATTATTCCCAGAGTAGTGGTTAGTCTTAGTGTCTAGACTACCTTAAGTTTCCATTTTTTAAATTAGAGTAATCCCATGGTCCCTTCTTAGTTTTGTTTGTTGGTTGTTGGATTGGCTGTTACAGTCATAGACACAACAGTGCCTATTGAGAACATTTTTTAAAGGTGTAATGCTACTTTGCTTGCGAAATTGTTAGGTAACAGGTTATAGTCGATGGTTCCCTTCAAAGATTGCCACCTTGGTGTTGATGACGTCAAATTTCCATACTGTAATTATGACTGACAACTTTAACGTTACACATGCATTTTTTAAATAACATAACTTTCAAAAACAAGTTGACAACTTTACAACACAGCCAAACATCAATCAAATGCAACAATAGAAGACGTAGCTAGCCAGCAAATGTTACTCACCCGGTTACGTTAGCCCACTCACTTGGCTTCCGTTCTGAAAACCTCTTCATCCTATGGGTTCAAAGCTCCTGCAATACACTCCCCAGTGCTCTGAGCTCCTGGTCAACTGAAAAAAGCTTTACTCTTTGCCAAAATAGTGCTAACCATTGCTAACAATAGCGTCCATCAGCAATCATTTAGCAACAAGTAAAGATTTATTTCACAATTAGTAAACTGCAAGAATTAAGGAAGAGGAGCTGTAAAATATCTATATCAGTATGATCCAGTTTGACCAAAATCAACTTACCGCCTTAAAACCTTACGCTTTTTCCGTATTCCATTGATTTAGGGTGAATAGTTACATAATTCTTCAACGCCATTTTGTGGGAAGACTTTTTCTTCATCCATTTAAATATCTTGAGACCCTCTCCGATTAATCTCAGTTAGTGAATCATTGCTGTAAATGCATCACATAAAATCGCTGTCCACATACATAATTATACTGTAACTGTAGTCTATCCTGATGACATATCACCACTATGACTGAGCATGTTGACCTTTTAGGTGACAATTCCAGGTAAGCGGCACTCCAATGATTTAAACTAGATGATGATGATGCATACTAGAGATTAAATGTCAGCCTGTGTTTTGTTTTAAAAAAAGAGTGGTGAGCAGTTCAAGCTGATCGGTAGCACTGATCTGTGTCAGCTTTGCCGGACCCAAAGCCACACACACACACGCACACACGCGTATTTCAACACTCCAAACATGCGCTTTCTATATTTTTGAGGATTATCATAATCCGCTTATTCCCATTGCTCCATCCACTCTTGGCCTGAGAGTGAGTGTGTGAGAGAGAGAGCCTCAGGAAAAAAAGAGACTGTGTTCAGATAAAAAGCAATACAACAAAAAAACTTTTCTCTTTATACCATAGATTTATTTTTAGAAGACTGAATGCGGTTTGGATTTTTTAGCAGATTGAATAGTAGCCTACCAGTACTAGGAAGACATTTTTTTGTTTACATAAAACATTACATATCTTCCTCCTAATGCATAAGAGATATAATATGTTGTAGTGGTACAATACCTTTCATATTCCTACTTGAAGATGACATGTAAATTAAGTGATGCACACTCACACTTGAATGGAACATGCTCAGTAGGGTCACAGGTGCAAGAGACAAATCACACATTCACACACACATGTACAAGTGCGTAAAGTGCACTCATTCACAGAAAGCACGAAGACAAGAGGAGGCACTGGACACAGTTACCTAAATATACAATCGTAGTGATACTACGCATACTGTCATAGCCGTGGGAACATGTTTCAAATGGGGGGTGCTGTGGGGATGACACCAGGGCCGGTTCTGACCAATGTGCTGCCCTAGGCAAGATTTTAGCTGGCAATGAAAAACCTCTACAAAAGACCAAAAAGATAAAGATAGAAGGCATCAACACGTGGGAGGCAGAAAGAGACGTTGGTTTTTAAAGGGGCCCTATTACAGTCATTTTCAGGATCATATTTGTATTTTGTGCCTCTGCTGCAGTATTTCTCAAAGTGGGGGGTGCAGAGGCATGACAGGGGGGGAGAGAACAGGAGGAAAAATGGTTTAATGAAAAAAAATGATTGATTGGAAAATAATATGATACAGTACAGTACAAGTACGCCTGGGTCTCATTCAAGCCCGGCTCTGTGTGTGTGTGGAACGAGCCATTTTGTGTGCGAGCGAGAGAGAGAGCGCACCGGTACCGGAGATCGTTGTTGTTAGCTTCTGGTGCTAGCGAGCTACGCTAACGGATATAAGGAGCTTTTTCCACAACAAGGTGGAGGAGAGTCCTCTCCTGTCAGACTGAGGGGCTCAGTGAACTAAAGGACGCTTGAGTATTTAGATAGTTAACTTTAGTCCAAGTTATCTCAGTGGGTCTCAAACGGTTTGGTCACGATTAATTTAAACAATTATTTCAGAGGCACACGTTTATATGATCATTATAGTTATAAAAAAAATAAGAGAATAAATGAAAAACAGGTATGAAATACTATATGATAGTAAAACAAGAATAAAGTTTAAAAAGGGGAGTGATTTGTAAAATATCCATAAAGAAAAAGTAAATCTGTTTACAGTTCTGTTTCAGGGTGTTGAGAGATGTATCCATAGATCTCTTCATGTTGCTCTCAAAGTGCACCGGATTGATGCTTTTAACTTCAATATTTAAAAAACAAATCTTCCCGGGGGAGCATGCCCCCGGACCCCCTAGAGGAGGTGAGGTCCACACACCACCTATAAAAATAGCACTTTACCCCTGCTTACACCTATATGCCGTGAGCTGATTATCGAGCATTCATTGTAACAGTCGCGGGTACGTTGTGTATATGCGTGGGGACTGTTGCAGTAGAAAATTCAACAGCAGCGCCCGGTACATTAATGGGAAACCCTACATGTTTGAGCACCCTCTATGAAACGTCAAGCTACCCCACAGCACCCCAAAAGAAAATCTCTGAAGAAATGTGCAGTGCCAAACGGGCTCATTGCAGCCACTAATGCTGTGATAAGACACACATTTTTTTGCACAGATTGCAAAATTGCTTAACTTATTGCTATAGCAAAGGGATTGCACAATTGTATTTCTTTTTGACCACACAGACTTATGGAGCATTGTTTTATTATCACTGAATTTTTTTTAAAGGAATGCTCACGTTCATATTGATGTATTTTAATAAATGTTAACTTGGCCCATTACGTGACTATTTGTGTTGGGGGGGCCCGACTTTTTTTCTTCTCCAAAGGGGGGGCCTGACAGAAAAAGTTTCGAGAACCACTGCTCTACTGTGACATGTTTACTTGCTTTAATGTTCAAAAGCTCTTTATTTGTTGTGCTGCAGCACCTCTTTTCACCCTCTGTCTGAAACCAGAGCCCAGTCTGCTCCGATTGGGGAGAGTGTGGGGGAAAGAAACTCCCTATGGAGGCAACTTTGGGATTTTAGCCCTTGAAGAACATTTACATGCACAAAGACCTAAATAACAAACTACAGATAAAACCCCAAAAAGCATAATAGGGCCCCTTTAAGCAATTTATTTGAGCTGTTTTAATCACTTTTATTCAATGATTCATTTTGCAGAAAAAAGCTTGAAATAACTAATCATTTTGTTATTAGCTAGTAATTATAACATTTTAAAGGCTATTTAAACCACATGGCGGTTAAAATAGAAGCATATCTTAAAATAGATCATAAAGGTTTAGCCCAGGCCTGGGTGGAAAAACACAATACAAGAGGATACAAGAATGAGGAGTGTTTAAATTGACTATAAATATGTGATACTTTATCATACAATAGGCAGAATATAAAGATTTAAATATTTAATATAACATTTAATATAATTCCTAATAAATATTCAAAAGATTAATTTTGTAGACAATATGTACATACACAATATGTACAATTGACCGTCATGAGGTCAAAGGTCAGTTGGTGTGCCACCTGACGGTTTGGCTGTTTATACCCTCGCTTGTGGAAGGGACCGCCTTAGGTATTAGCAGGTTCCATTTGGATTAAATGTGGCATGTATTTCCAAAACTTAATTTGAAGAATTTTACAAACCTTTTTTAAGGTATTTTAGTATTTAAACACACTAATACACTCTGAAGAGTCAGAGTCATAAAGGAAAACTCCAGGACTATTGAAGTTGAACCCTGTTTTTTGTTTATGTGCCTTATGGGGACTTACATTGTTATTAATGGTTTAAATGGGCTGTGAAGTAATAATATTCTTACATAATTGTGCAAGTCTTGCTGAAAGAGAAGTATTTTTCTGATATCTTGCATCGCATCAAAATTCTCAGAATTCCCTGAATACGCTAACCGTATCATGTGAAAAGCATTGAACTTTCTGAAGGGTCCTTTCCATAATGTTGTCAAAAAAATTATATAACAAATTGAGCAGTGAAAAAAAACGAATATTTTTTGTAAACGTTCTCTGAAGTTTCGGATTTTCCATGAACGATCGTTACAGACCCAGCAAGAAAGCCATGGCTGCCAATTGAAAAAATGGTGTTCCCATCCCTCTTAGACAAGTGTAAATAGGATGCAGTTATAAAAACGACAGAGGTTACCCTACCCGTGTGTCTTTTTACCTTTTGGGATTGTTCGCAGTGCCGTTAAACTATCAATGATTCGTCACTTCCTTACAGTGGTTCCTGTCCTACTACGTGACAGTGTAGAGTTCGTCCTTGTCATTCTGACATAGCGTGTAGCCACAGACCTGGGGTCTCCAGCTCCAACCTCTGCTCCAGCCCAGCGCCTCCCTGTTTTTCTCCTTTGGCGGCAGCAGGAACACCACGCAGCTGGCCACCAGGATGTGCCACAGTGAGTGTGTGTAGTAGTAGTTGTCTTCCGTCTCAGCAAAAATGTACAAACAAACCCCAACAAGAGCGCAGACTGCTCCGGGGATCAGGAAGAGGACCCAGCGCCTCCAAGAAGGTGGGTAACAATGTCGGCGCCGCACCCCTCGGTACACCTGTAAGAGAACTGGGTTTAGCACAACTCAAGAACACAGCTTTATTATCAATCTTCTGTTTTAGCAGCTAACAGCGACGTTAGCAGCGAATCCCATTCACTGAAGGACATGTCTTACCCAGGTAGTGACCATGAGCAGTATGGCACAGATGACTGGGCCCAGCAGGTTCCACAGGCCTTTTCGGTCCAGCTGCATTGACATGGCTATAAGCAGAGCCCCGAGCATAAACAGAGTCTGCACACGCAAGGTATACAAAAAAAACGGTTAAAATATCATGTTCTTCCTGAGTTTGAGGGAAAGTTTGGAATTCTGAAGTGAGGTTGTATGAGGTACTTATCCATATGTATTGTCAAAAGGTAGGTCGTGGTGTGCAGGCCCCCAGTTTGGAGAAACAGACAGTCCCCAGAAAATGAGCCAGGCAATTATTTTGAAGTGGCCAAACGGTGCTACTGCACCTCCATGTCAGTCCATGAGGTTATTAGGCCAAAAAATACCTTTTCTCATTGACTTACATCCGTAAAACCAGTGTATCGCTTTTTCTTACATAAATCAATTTCACAGTACGAACACCTGAATAGGTGTTTTTTTTTTTTTTAAAAACCAATAGGACCGTAAAGTTGTAAAATGCGCTAAAAGACGAAACTAGAGTTATTTTCCGTCTCCAATGAGTTGACCAGATGTGACAGAGCAGATTAGAGGCAGGGCTAAGGGGAAACGCAAGTGCACATGCTCTATGAGCTCTATAGATGTGGTAGATCAATATTAGTTAAGGTGTATGAATATTTTCATGACTTTACTTTGCCAACAGAGAGCCTTTTCTGGGAACTATGGTCCTTATCTGTGCTCTACCATTGACAAAAACAATCATTTGACCTCAACAGAACACAGAAGTTGCCGGTCTAATGCTTGCTCTAATAGTTATTTTGTTTGTGTTATTGTGTGGCGTCGGTGTTTAAAAGGACGTAGTTTTGATTCATCAAAGTCACACAGTTTTTATCAATGGAATCTGATGGCAACAAAAGGCAGAGAAAATATAAAAGATATAGTGTACATGTGAAATGATGATTGTTTTTGGTGGGCCTTCTTTTTAGGTGGATAAGCACTTTGCTGAGGACCTGCCAGGTGCCATCTACTGTTATTAATACACTAATAATAGATAAGTACTTCCACAAATCAAATAATCCAAACTATCCCTTTAAATGTAATAACTAATGATAATATAAGTTTACATAATAGTATTATAGTAATAAAAAACAGTCGGTGTCTTACATATTTGAATATGTCTTTGATGCGGGCCATGCACAGGATGGTGACCCAAATGGAACAGATTGACCCGAGGAAGTCACAGTATTGCAGGGCATCGTAGTCCATTATACACATTACTGCTACACCCGGCTGGTCACAAGCATGGTAGAACTGAAATATAAAAAGAACAAGAAGTTACATAAAAATATATACTAATATAAGTATATCCAAATGATCTTATTACAGCATAAGTAAGAAAAAAATTCTTGAGGTGAAATCGTGTGAAATGTTGATCTAATCTTGCGTGGGTTCATTTGTTTCTTTTTTAACTCAAGAAATGTATCATCATAGACACAGGCTCTATTAATACCTCTATTAATAAATCAAATAAATAGTCAGCGGACATAGTCAGCATATTTAATAGTACACATAGTAATAGTAAAAAAATCAACATGAAGTCTGTAGTGTCCTGAAATACATAGACTGAGGGACAATTTACTCCAAACCCTAACTCCTAAAACTATATCACAATACAGTATATGATCAATTGTGATACATAGCAATCAGCCAAGTGCTAACACAATGTCAAACCTTACACAACATTATACCAAAGGGCCTCAAGAGGATGAACAGCACACTAGGAACATGGCTAGAATGCAACATCCCCACACATGTACGCAAGAATGTATTTCTGTTACCGTGGAGAAGAACATGGTGAAGAGGTAGACGGAGGCCTCGGTGATGAAGCAGCGTTTGACGGCCACCACGGTGGCGGGCAGGAAGGCCAGGTTGCTGAGCGTGAGCAGCAGAGTGGCCGTCAGCTGGCGACCGTATGACTGAGCTGAGGAGCCATCGGTGCAGCCCCACCCGCTCCACCCTACACACACACACACACACACACACACACACACACACACACACACACACACACACACACACACACACACACACACACACACACACACACACACACACACACACACACACACACACACACACACACACACACACACACACACACACACACACACACACACACACACACACACACACACACACACACACACACACACACACACACACACACACACACACACACACACACACACACACACAATAAAACCGGCTTTGCATGTGTTTGTATTTTTTGATCATTATTTCAATGCTTAGCTAGTCCTCTCTGTGTTTGTGGTTAGACGCCAGGGGAGCAGTGGTGTAAAGTATCTAGTAGTACTGTTATTGAGTAACATTTTGAGAAACTTGGGCCAATCTGCATAATGACTACTTTTGTACTTTTACTTGAGTAACATTTTGAATGCAGGACTTTTATAGTATACTACAGTATTTCTACACTCTGGTACTTCTACTTTTCCTTAAGTACAAGATCTGAGTACTTCCCTCATTTCTGCAGGGGAGACAAACAAAGCTGATGACAGGATTATTTTCAAGAACTATTAAATGTACATTTTCAAGACTTTGCATGAACCTTTTTATTATTTAACTGAAAGCAAGAAAGTATCTGTGTGTGTGTGTGTGTGTGTGTGTGTGTGTGTGTGTGCACGCGCGCGTGTGTGTGTGTGTGTGTGTCCGTACCAGTCTTGCAGACACAGGCGGCGTACAGGTAGCTGTAGGATCTGAGCAGTCTACATTCTCCATGTGTCCCACAGTCCTCCACACAGGCACTGATGAACACCTCAGGGACCACAGACACCAAGGAGGCATTACCACAGTCACTGCTGCAAGAACAGAGAACACATGTGCATGTCAAACAAAGGAAAGTTCTAGAATTAGGGTCAGGCATTAGATTTAAAAAACAATGTTTTTTTTATACAGTCTCAAAATGAGGTCTCTCAAAATGCAAAATAAAAAATATTCCTCCTGTGATTTTGTTTCTGGATGCGTGGCACTAGTACTGAAAGTTAGACATTGTTCTTGACATTTAAACTTTATTCTCAAATGGAAGAAAAATGTAAAATATCCTCCAATACTTGCCTTAATACTCATGCTGTAACCCTAACCCGATTTATGTTTTTATAACAGCATAAAGGGTGGGATAATGTCTGCAATTATAACATGAACAAGTCTACAGAGAACATTTTATCTGTAGAGTGTTCAAGGATGTGTTTGGGTGAATTTCAAATAGCAGTATTATCGGAAAAATGCACAAGAGAGAGAGTTGTGTGTGTTGTGTGTGTTGTGTGTGTTGTGTGTGTTGTGTGTGTGCGCGTTACCTGTTGCATGTGAGCTGCAGGGTGAGGTACCATGTTGTTGACTGAGGGAAAGGCAGCCTGACCACAGCTTTAGGATCACTGACGTTCACACTGACTCCATACCCTCCGAACAAAGCTGCAGATACACACAGGAGTTTTTCCTTTCCATATCGCAGAGGCAAGCTTCCTGACTTCCTTTGTTTACTGTCTACATACTGCCGCTAAATTAGACACAATTTCTTAAAAGCTTGGACGTTTTACTGTGACTTTTTGTTGTGAGTCAAAGCATTATTGAAACCTATCCCAGCATGCACTTGGCAGTTGCCAGGAAAACATATTTGAAAGATTGACTGTCATATGTTATACATTTCTAAATTTGACTTGCTCCATTATTTTTAATAAGATGAACTCAATTGTACATTCCCTTTCCTTTTTCAATCATAAATTCTATATCTTTCCTGCTATTTTTATATTATATAATACATTACATTTTATTTATCTTCCATTTTATTAATTCTATAATGTAATGGAACTGTCAAGAAAACCAATTTCCCTCATTAAGCCCTGGGTTCTAATAATGATAAATAAATAAATAATATATATTTAAACAATGTTTTGATGCTCCGAAGGGTTGTACTGTAGGTTCAAGTCCAGATTGAACAAAAATAACACAGATTTTTGAAGTTGGCAATGAATGCCCAACTGCCTCCTGGCGTCTAATGTATATAGGTACTGTGCGTAGTTGTGTGTACACATAACTTACAGAGTGAAAACCTGAATTGTCCCTAGGGGATTAACAAGGTGGCTTCTACCTCTAAGCAAGTGGGTGTTGGTGCTGTTAAATATGGTTTGACTAGGGGTTGCTTGTGCATGTGTGTCACTGTCCACAGTACTGATTGGACGGGGTGGAGGAGAGCGATAGAGACACAGATGGAACACGTCTTAGCCCTCGTTTTCGTGCTTGTTAATAGAGATAAAAGAGAGCGGCCACAGCCTGAGAACCTCTGCATTATGATACTGCAGTTATATCCATGTCTTTATTGCATGTTTGTGTGAGTTTGAATGTGTAAGTGTGGTTCTGTGTGCTACCTGTGCGGCAGGGCTGAGAGTGGTTCAGGTCGAGGACTGGAGCCCAGGGAGAGAGACAGGCCACCACACTGCTGCTGTTCGCCACGGTTATATTAGTCTGAAACACACACACACACCAGTTAAATCTGAAAACAATGGCTTCTCATAAAGTATATATATGGACGCTGGATTGCACACAGCCCTGATCGACTAAATTCTGTATCTACAGTCAAGATCATGTGAAACTAATTTCAAAGGAATTCAGCCGTGTCTTGGTAGATTGTCTGAAAGTGTACAAAAAACGCCTGCTAAGTTAGGTAGATTTCTTTTAAGTAAGTTGGCCGGGAACGACATAAATCTATCAAATCAAACAAGTCCATTGCTGTCAAAGTTATCCCAATAGCTTATCTGGAGGCGCATTAAAACAACTACAAAGTTAGCTTTTTGTGTGACATGCAGTGTTTCCGACACGGGCTGAGAGGGCGTCCACCCCGAGAGCAGGGGGGGAGGTTGTTTTGAATTTTGACTTGAGCCGTCCCTTATAGATAGGCCTACTGTTTTCTTTTTACATTAGTGAGCCGGATCATTTGGCTCGGCTCTCGCCGGCTGTTTCGGCTCCCAAACGGGGAGGCTCTGGTGCTCGCAGCTCACGCACGTGCTCCACTAAACCCCCCCCGCTCAGCACATCCAAATCGCGCACGTTCCGTTTTCGATGTCGGGAAAACGATCTTCAATACTCCGAAAAGAATCCCACCAGATTCCTTTGCCCCTCCAACAGAGGGATGTCCTTGTCCTTTTTCCTTTTCTTAATTTCAAGCGATAAAAACTCTCGATCTTCTCTCGAATTATTAATATTTTTTTGGCACCCTCGGCTCACGTTCAGGGCGTCCCGAGCTGAATAAGGGCGTCAAATGACGGCAAGACGGCCCCCTGGCGGAAACGCTGGTGAAATGCAATGGATTGAATACAGCCAGGATAGTCTTTCATTATTTTCAAAATGCTGTAGCAAACTCCTTTCCACACCAATAGGGACTATACCACAATAAGCAATAACTTGCGTGCATAATACATTTTATTTCACAATGTTATAACTGGTTGCTCCTTTTTTGTTTTGCACTTATAACAGTGTTTTGATACTGTAACAACAATGTTGTCAAGATAACACCGTACAATACTTCAGATTATCTTGTAGCCTACTTTTGTATGCTCCAACTACTCTTAAAAAAACTGCTACCTATTTATTTTCTTCTTTTTTGAATGTATACTTCTTTTTTTATTTGCCTACTTCTTTATTTAATATGTTAGTATAATGTTTATTTTTTAGTATTTATCTGTGAATTTCCCCGATGTTGGACAAATATGATATCATATAAAAGTAGAGGACCACAAAAGATCACTTCAACATCCTCATGTGCGTGTAATGGTGTGTGTGTGTGGGTGTGTGATAATGCAGTA
The DNA here is from genome assembly GCF_949606895.1 of Notothenia rossii. Taxonomy (NCBI): domain Eukaryota; kingdom Metazoa; phylum Chordata; class Actinopteri; order Perciformes; family Nototheniidae; genus Notothenia; species Notothenia rossii. The sequence goes on along the minus strand of NC_136907.1, from coordinate 53,421,133 downwards.
GTACTCACAGTGTTGAGTGTGAGCTGCAGGTTGAGCGTCCCCCCGGTTGCCTGTGTGTGCAGGGGGTAGGTGAGCAGCGTAGGGTGGGTGTCAGTGACGCTGACGTTGGGTCCGTTAGCGGGAGTGAAGCGCATGGACAGGACATCCAGCTCCTCGTAGAGGACGGGGATGCTCCACACGCACGCCGACGCCAGCAGCGACGTCAACAGGGATGCTGAGTCGTTGCTCGGGGCGACCGCGTCTGTAACCACCGTGTTGTTGTCTGCTGATGTTGAGTTGGTGAGGTTGCTCTTGCTGCGGAGCTTGTTGATGTCGTCATCTACTTTAAGGCCAATGCTCTTTGGCTTACACCCCACTGAGGAACACACACACATGCAGAATAGAATGCTTGCACACAGGTCGGGAAGTGGATTAAAACAGAATACAGCTGCAAAGATAAGATAAAGAATAGGTGAAAAAATTCTGTTTTTGGTTTTCTTTAAGCTTATTTTTTCAGCCAATTGTAGCCTTTCTTGGAGAGCTAGATTAAAAAGGGGGAGATAGTGGGGTTCACACAGGTAACGGGACCACAGGCTGGATTCGAACCTGCGTCCTTTGCTTCAGGGTCTAAGCCAAAGTACATGGGTCACTAATTGATTAATGCTTTAAAATTGTTTTTAATTACAGAAATGGGAGAAAATGCTGTTTCCAGCTGCTCAAATATAGAGATCATACGGTTATATTTTTTTTATATTATACTGAACTCAATATACTTTTGGGTTATGAACTATAAACCACAACATCATCTTAGACTTTAGGAAGTTAGGGCAGACTTTTTTTTTCCTTCACAATTTGAAATTTGAAAGCAATAAATCTACAAAATCTCTATATTGAAGTAATAGAATACATTATGCACACAGGTCAGGAAGACATTTGAAACGACTAATAAATAAACCTTAACAATCATAAGCAAACTTATAAATAAAGACAAATATAATAACTTCCACACACACATGATGTGAAGCGGATTAGAACAGAGTAGAGATGTCAACTACTTTGATAACAGATAAATCATTAGTCAAAACATAAATGTCTCAAATATGGACATTTCCCTCCCAGGACAGTTTAATATTATTTTTAAACTGAATACCTTTGGGTTTTGGACTGACAAAAAAAACACATGCAAAAAAACTGTTACCTTTTATAGAACAAAGAAGTAATAGATTAATCAAGAAAGTATTCAGCAGACTAATCAATAATGAAAATAATAATTAGTTCCAGCTCTTTAACACATATAAATGTGTACTGTACGTGTGTTTATGGACATGTGTTTCTGTGCCCACCTGTGTAGTTTGAGACGATACTAAAGGTGACTGTGCGGTTGCCTAGGCCGCTCTCCACAACAACCCGTAACCAGGTATCCCAAGGCGGGTTGGAAAGAGTAGCTGAGCAGCCAATCCCTGAGCAGTTCACTGTTACCGGGCGCTGCTGCAGGGAGGTGGAGCCCAGCCGGAGCACCAGGGAACAGTTCCCATCGTCTGCTGCCTCACCAGAAGAACAGTCCGACACGGAGACCGAGAGGGAGGACGCAAACTCTGGAACATACAACCTAACACACACACACACACACACACACACACACATTAACCAGACTCACATGTAAGAACATATAAAACAGAACACAGAGGGGGACTTGGGATGGGACAATTTGGGAGTTTATCGCAAAAAAACAACAAAAAAAAACCATCATAACAAGTTGATCTTGGTAAATGTCCATCATTGAGGAAATTGAGAATATCATCATTATATATAATAGAGGAATATTTATCCAAGACACAATTTTGCTATTTTTTCAGTATGTTTTGGGGCCATTTTTTTTTTTCAGAATTTTTTATTGATTTTGATGATTATCTTTGAGAAAAAGATGAAGGCCAATTATTTAGGCATGAAATTGTTACATGAGATGTTGACATTGCCGAGATGGAAAACAGGAAGTAACCACAAAGGCAGTTCTTACTTAAGGCGTGCAGGTGTGTCAGGAGCTGCAGTCTGCTGGAGGAATGTGCCCTGCTGCATGATGGGAGTGTCCACCGCTCTCCTGATTGACAGCTGAGGCTGGAAGATGTACGAACAAGATGGAAACCCCTAACAGAGAAGAGAAAAATATTAATATACTGTCACATATTTCTGTTCAATTGATCAACCTTTGAAGTGCCAGTTCATACAGGCACTTCAAAGTGCAAAACTACTGCACTACTTCAGCAAGACTCAGTAAGTCAGCAATATGAGCCAAAGTAAAGAAAGTGAAGAATGTGGCACAGCTAGATTCACCCTGCTCAGGTAGAACAGGTTGGGTTTAAAGGGAAATCTACAAGTGGAGCATGATGGGAACACTTTATCATGGCCTAACACATTCGAGAGTGCACCAATCTCTCCATGTTCAAATAACAAATCAAAACTCACCTCTTCAGAACTGATTTTATTCTGGTATTAACATTATGTTCTGTATATCTCCAGTGATTTGAATCATTCTTTACATAAAAAACCCCTTTTAAAAAAGTACCTTGAAGTGGCGCTTTTTAAATGAAATTTAAAGTGGACCTATCATGCTATATTTGAATAATATATTTGAAAATTGCAGTAATTTCAATTAGCATGGTGTATGTGTGCATTACGTCCAGAGTGACAGTTCAGTTAAAGAGGGGGGGGGGGGGGGGGGGGGACTCTTGAAATCAGGACTAAAACAACAGACACATCAGAAAGTAAAATACTGTATATGACTCCATACAAACCTTCTGCTCAATACGCCCATCATGTTCAGGCAGGTGGGCACCAACAAACCAGTCTCCGGGAGCAGGGTTGGAGAGGTTAAAGGTTGTGGAGCTTTGTGATGTCACTGGTAGGATCAGAGACAGAGGGGGGCTCCATAGTGTCGCATTGGGAAACACCTTCCCTGTTGGATTTATGACTGGAGGAGCACCGTATTGGATATGGCTACAGAAAAAGACAGTTCCAAAGTTAGTTTGATAAAAAACGGTAAGGTTATCGGCTTAACATTCAGCACACAACTGCTTTATAGAGATGAAGAAGAGCCAAAACGGGAACAGAAACTAAAATAAATATCATAGACAATGGATAGACAAACACATGATGCTGGAATAAGTACTGTGTATCTTACATGGTGACATTGTGCTTTCCACAGTTGAAGTTGTTGCCCTTGGTGACGGAGAACAGCCAGCGGGCGATGGCAGTTTCCTCTGGTATATGAAACCTCTGCAACCTCACGTTGCCATACCAACCGTACTTTGACAACTTCTGAGCCGGTTTGGAAGAGAGCTCTGAGACAAATGTCACCTGTCCATCTGTAGTGGGTAAGATAAAAGACACAGTTATTTTCTATAAACACCTGATGAAATATAACACTCCAATGGGAGTATTAACCCATTGATGGCCGCAAGGGCAACTTTCTATCAGTCAAACTGTTTGGCTGAAATGTTTGAGTTTTTTTCACTTATTCTATATTTCATCTTCTGGCACATAGTACAACTGTTTTTTAAATGAATTATATTGATATCATATTTTGATATAGTGGTCTTATGTGCCCAAAAACTACATGTGTTATAATATTTAAATTATCTCAGAAACTACAATAAACTCAATAAAGGAGTGTGTAGAAAAGTGTAAAACAATAAACTCAGACAGAAGACCTCGATTAAACAGTGTAAGGGTTTCCTTCACGTTTCTTGATGAGTTACACTTTTATTGTGATCAAAACTTGTCATATTATATTGGTCTTAGCACATATCAAGACTTTAACCAGGCAGAACAAATGTTGTGGCGTTTCCCAAATCAAGCAAGATATAATCTTTGGGTTAAAAAACATTACAAAATATTGTGGTAATCTTAACTACAGAGATAAAGAATAACGTATACAGTTCATCTGACAAAATTAATAGTTTACACTAAAATGCTGACACACTCATCAGGGCTAAAAAAAAGTCTAAACATTGGTGCATGTCAACGCTTCTAAGCTACATAACCAATTAGCAGTATTATATTAACAATAATAGATACATTGTTTAAACAAAAATGTTCACGTGAGAGAAGTGTGAGACTATTTTAAAGAGCACAGACTGCGCGAAAGGTTTCTGTCATTCAGCTAAACTCGGACTAAACATAGTAGCAAACATGCTAACACCAGTTATATCTGACTTCGTCCCTTTGGCTTAAAAAAACACTTACCGTCCGCTAAAGTCCAAGCTGACAGGGCAACGAAAAGTAGAGCACGTAGAAAACAAATGTCCATGTTTTCTTTGCCAGTTTTTGCACCATTACATTGTTATGTATCTACCTGTAATGTCCAGTAATGTCAAACAAATCTAACGCTACGGACAAATCATTCCACCTGCACAGCACTTCCTGGTTTCTGTGTAAATACACGACGTCACGAATGTAACGGGTGCTGCCTTTGCTGTCTGTCGGAAAGATCATATACAGAAACGAACAAAACAGTGATAAATCTATGGATTTATCACTATGTTCCGTCCTCCATATAAATCCCTCTTTCATTTGTAATTTAACTCATTTTGAAAGACATAATGTAAAAAAATTCAAAATAAAACACCTGTAACTACACATTTGTGTTAATAAATCAAATATACTACACACAATTAATTACATTTAGGTGTTGTAGTTATACGATATTGACACTTAAATCTACGAGTTTTAGATTACCAAAAAGACAACGCCGCAATTCATGTTTTTAACCACCTAAATGTGTGTAGTATCTGTCATGAAGGACTTGTTTAACTTTATTTAATATCCAGCATTCTAAAAGTTGAATATTATATTACAACAAATGTGATGTTTACACACATTATTCATACTTCATCTGCTATTCTTGGAATAGCAGGTGGAGGAATTACTCTACTTAAGTAGAAATGCCACAGTGTTGGAATACAATGTTACAAGTAAAAGTCCTGCATTTTAAATGGTTCTCAAGTTAAAGTACAAAAGTATCAGCATCGAATTATACTTAAAGTACCACAAGTAAAAGTACTCATTACGCAGATTGGCCCATTACAAAATAATAGATATGATATGCTCTGATTATAATGATTGATCATTAAAGTGTTCTCAAAGTTGGCAAAGGTGCAGCTGTTTAATGAGTTTGTATATTGCAGGGTAGCTTGTGAATTTACTCCAGGTGTGACTAAAGTCTGATTTAAGAGTTGATTATATTTCACATTATTAATCCAAATCTGTAAAGAAATTAACGGTACAAAATAAATGTAGTGAACTAAAAGTACACTATTTACCTCATATTTATTGTTGTCCTATATTTACAACTGTCAAAGATTTAAAAGACAATGAACAATATGAGAGAAATAAGCACAAGAAAGCTAGCAGCCATTATTGTATATGAAAAAAATCAGACAATTGAATCAAATTAATTACAATCACATGAAAATGAGAGAAAAGTTCATGATCAATATCTCTGTAATTCTAGTAATCTTCTAAAAGAGTTTCTTCACGTTTGTGGTTGCCTTCATTTTAGGATAAACATGTTTTTGGGATTTTGAAAGTATTACAAATACACATATCAAACAGTTTACATTTACTTAATTTATTTAGCAGTTTTAAAGTGCAATTAAAATCCTACTGCATTACTGTCGAATTTGAAAGGAATAGCTTCAAACCAGAGATCATCCATTCAAATGGTGCTTATGGGAGATCATAGAAACATCACATCGTCCAGTGACTCCACCCAGCACCACTGAGCGTCATAGCCCAGTAAAGCAGTCTCTCTATTGGGCGCAGTCTCTTCCTCTTCCATGGTATTGTTCAGAGAGGTTCTGGGACTCTCCTGAGCTTGGTGATCTATCTGTGACTGTTCAGTGAGGGAAAAGCTACCACTATCTGCTCTCATGTCTTTTTTTGCTCTGCTAGATCTGAGGAGAGCTTTTCTGACAATGTCAGTGCCAGCTTTAAGGTCTTGTGGTTGTGACTTTGGAAATTTGGCTCTAACCAAACCATTAACAGGAGTAAATGCTGCCCCATCACGCCTGCCATGTGTGGAAATACTGACTTCAAACTCAGGGGTGGAAGGACTTGATTGCCTTGCTTCAGTAGACTCTGGGATCTCCATGCGGTTTGTATCCGCGTCATCAGTGGATAGTGTGTGATCATCTGATTCCCCTCCAGATGTTTCAGTCAAATCCTGAGTTGGACTCTGGCTTTCTCTGTGGGAGCAAAGGTTTTTGCTAAATGTTTACCTTCAAAATGCAGAGATAAATTACATTTGACAATGTTTGGGAAATTTAGTTTTCTTGGTTTTAGGTTTCAGATGTTTTGTGTTGAATGTACACTGTATGGACCAGGTCAAAAAACTGTGGTCATTTACAAGGATGTGAGCAAATGCTCAGTTCATGTTCAAGAGATTTAGCACAATCCTGGTCAGTGTATTTTCACAGCAGTGATAATATAAAAAGTGTGTATATATCCTGAAAGATGAACTGTCAAATACTGTCCATTAATATGCCAAATATGAAAGTAACATCGACATTTAGCTTAAATTACTTGTGTATGTTTATGGGTGTCTTATCTGGTCATATATTGCGAATTGCAGACTTTCTGTAATGCAAACACCCCTGGTGATGATAGGAAGACTCAACCACACTACACCAATATGTTTTGTAAGATGTAAGTCATGGTATTACTTTGTTTATTGCAAATGTTCATACCCGTTGTATTTATCTTTGAAAATGTTTTGTTGGGTGCCTTTATTGAAGTGACAGTGTTGAAAGGGGGAGACAGCGGGGGATGACACAGCAAATGACCTATATTGGAACCTTCAGGTTCTCCGCTATACCAATTGAGCTATACGGCAGCCCTCATACATTTAATCTGAAGGTAGTATTTATAAAAATATAGGGTTTAAATGAGGACATGTTCCTGTACACCTGCCAATCGAATCACTGTACAGTACCTGCAGGGGAACATGGAGGCCTCCTCCAACGTTGCCAGGCTGCTCAGGCTGCCTGTCAGGCTGCTGCCATGGCTAGCTAAGGCGCCCCGATCCTCCATCAGCCAACGCATCGCCTCGATTCCCTCGTGCACAGCCACCAGCTGCCGCAGAATCTTCACATCAGCAGAACGCAGACACCTCTATATGCAGGAACAGTGCAGAGTTATATATATATATACATACCCCTATATATACATATATAAATAATATATATATATATATATATGAACGTGAAGCAAATAAGGACACTTACGTTGTGATTAAAGTATGTGCACTCATAGATTACTGCCTGCCTGGGCATACCGGGCACAGGACCAGGAGCCCAAAGTAGCCAGACTGGCTTTTTAAATGGTGACAAAATGGGGCAAAACAACCCCCCCAAAAAAGCTACAACAAGTTTAAATGAACACAAAACAAACACAAAGGGACACAAAAATTACCACTAACTAAGATAACTGTGGTTTGTATGCTTCTGCCAGTGAAGTTTCAGTATATACAGTTATATCCATGTCAATCCAAAATCTCAACACTTTATCATTGTATCCTATTAGAAATGTATAACATTCATTAATAGGGTATGAATTCATGAGTTATGGCCACAATATGTATTGTGAGATTACAGCTATCATTACTTTTGACACTTGCCTCTCAAAAAAAATCTGTTTATGATTGAGTCCAAGTGTAAGATTGTTGCTGATTTTAAGAAATTCCCGTATAGCATCTTTTAGATATCACGTTCAGCAGGACATGTTGACAGACGAATGGGCGGAACATTTGAAAACATTATGTTTTTTTTTTTTAAATGTCTTAAAAATGTGCAAAACAACCACAGACAGGAGAATACAAAGAGGCACACAAAAATCTATAAGTCATTGTCTCTTTGTTGTGGGGCCTTTTGCATGCCTGTGCCCAGGTGCCTATTTTATCATAATCCGCCCATGTGCGCACTGCAGTTATACGAGTGTGGAGAGCTGTGTGCATTTAACATCTCTCCTGAAAGATTCTGTCCCCCCCTAGTGAAGACCTCTGCCATACAGGGGCGGATCTAGACAAATATTCATGGGGTGGCAAGAGGGTGGCAGGAGAATTTCAGGGGTGGCATCCCCTGGCAGAAGTATATGATGATTTAATCGCAGTCATATCAATCAATGTTAACTTGGAAAGCCACAATATTGATATTTTAACTCAATAACATGAGGTGACATTATTGTGGCACATCAGTAAAGCCTTAAATATAAATATATAAGGTGGCACACGTAATTTAATGAATTTTAACTGAATGAGTTGGTTTAACTCATAGACCAGCAGGGGTACCAAATATGCAGACTGCTGCAATAAGTACATTAACTGTCTCATCGATGTGTGTCTGTATGAATATGATAATATTAACAATCATATTATTCCTATCAGCTGTCAATCACTGTTATGATTCACATATTTAGTGTTATTATTAAATAAACTATCTTTTTTGGAGGAGTTAATGATGAATGTTCCTCAAGATGCTTGCTCACCCTCCTTCAAATTTGAAAGACCAGTGATTACTATCATAATTTAAAAGAATCAAAAGGAACATTTCAGCGCCCCACAACTTCATTGCAAACAGTTACAACCTTGACTTTACATCAGAAAGAAAAAACATTAAAGAAATGACTAACTGCATCAGTTAGGGTTAAAACAAACGTGTATTCAGCTAAAACATACATCGCTGCAGTTATGATCCAGTGGAAAGTCCTTACCTACTGGCCTAGTTAAATCAAAGTGGTTAGTTTTTTTTGGCTGGGCAGTGAAGTTTTACACAGCGTCTTATTTGACTTTCTCAGGACTTGAGACTGTTTTTTGGGGGCAGACCCCCACAAAGAAGAAACATATATGTACACATGTAAGGTCATCTTCTTAAACAGTTTATTATTCTCATCGACTCATCCGTGAGCAGAGCATCAAGTTGGCATGTCTATAACAGCTGAATGTGGTGATTAACATCTCGATCAGCAAAACGCCTCACAAACTTATTAAGATTTAAAGCTATGGTGCGTTTTGATTCAATGCTGAGTACAGCCAAACTTGACAGGCTCTTCTCTGTCATAGTAGACCGCAAACAGTTGCGGCGCCAGAGTATTTGTGTTGGGTAATCTATGGTAGGGCTAACCCATACAGTGGTGGGGCTCAAGTCAGTATTTGCAATGTAATTACATACACACTCCCCTTGACAGTGAAACGCCACGCGTGAGGTTTAGATTATTTCCCTGTCTCAATCCAAATTGAACTGTATGAAATAAAAAGGCACATTTGTCTTGTATTAAATAAAAAGGGTGACCTGGAGCCAATCCTGCAATTTCCCCACAGGGGAAAGAGTTGACATGCTGAAAACCCAACCCCTACAGGGGGGTTTGGGGGGATTCTCCCCCAGGAGATTTTTGGAAATACTAACATAAAATACACATTCTGGTACTCTCTTGAGAAGAAAAATAAATAAATCTATTACTCCACAACATATTTTAAAAAATGAATGCCATTTTAGTTTTTTGTTACTTTGTTCTGAAAGCTGAAGCTGCTGCTCCTCACAGAGAGAAGAGGGAAGAGGCTGTGTGAATTACTTACATTACATTGTGGATAAGGGTGGATAGCCCCCATTGTTCTGTGTGTCAAAATGAAAGACAGCCCACACACCTATCAATCATCAAACCGTGGCGTCTTATTTCATTACGTGTTGATTTCTATCAACACGTAATGTTGTACCGATGTATATAGAGATGTACTACAGCAAAAGTATTCTCCGTCGGGACTTCCTGCAACAACACCACACCGTTATCTTGATTCTGATTGGCCAGAAGACATTATCAAAGATGTTCTATTGAGAAGACGATCACTACGTGACAAAAGTTTTCAAAACCGTTTCTGTTCTTCGGTATTTCCAGACAAGTGGCTACTGAAATCAATCTTGCTGTCTGTGCAATTTACTCCGCGCGAGTTGGCAGACAATATTTTGCTTACTTTAACATCATTGTTCATGGTGGGGCTAAGCCATTTATTGGTATGGCTGTAGCCTACCCCAGCCATACCCTGACCGCAAATACCTCATTCCTTCTGTCTACTTGTATCCGAAATGCTTCTCGTTTTGCGCTGTCCTCCCGTTCAAATGAAATCGCCGCCAATCATATTTCCAAGCTCGCGCCAGGGGGGGGGGGGGGGAGGGGTTACAAGGCTCGCGTCTTGTGCTGCATTCACTTGCACTCGGACATTAGAGATTTCCTCTCATAAATGTCCGATGAGCCACAACTTTTCTTTCAAAACAAAGCTGCCAACTGGGGTGGCAGCTGGGGTGGCAAGGCATTTTTCTGAGTTGGCAGCTGCCACCCCGTAGAACCGCCACTGCTGCCATAGCCACAACACATGAGGCAGAAGAAAGAGCAAAACACCTTAGGAAAATGAGGGAGGAACAAAGATGATGTGCAAGGCTTCCAGAGTATGACCAGAGGACGTATCCAGAAGTGATTGGAGTGGAAGAGAAACAGAGAGGCCAGGTGAGGGGTGTGGTGGAGAGACAGGTGATTCAGTCTGTCATTAGGAATCGAAATAAGCAGGTGAAGCGGCACAAGGTACCCTGTGACTTTGACATTTCTTCAGTCTAGAGAAAAACAAGTAATTAGAATATAAAGTATAGGCTATGGCAGAAACATGTTGTGCACTAAACAGCAGATGTAGAAAACATGTAGTGCCTATATCTATATATTTAGGGTGAGAATACTCACCATCTCTTGTTTTAAATTGCTTATTTTGTCAGAAAAACTATCGGAGCTGCGATCTCCCATGTCCACCACATCAGACCTCCATCCATTTTCGCCGTCCGCAGCATCCCTCATCCAAATTAGAAGACTTTCCGGTGTCTTCCTGCCAACTTTATTTTCCACTTCCTTCAGATCTGGAAATGATTCGTTGAAGGTTTCCTCCGCCATCCCACCGTGCAGTAATCACTTCCAAATCTTGGATTGAGGAGATATTGTTCTTAAAGTCGCTTTCCAAATCCAAATAAGACCCCGTAGCGGGATAATGACACACCATAAACCTCTCAAACACTCACAATAATGGCCCACTCGTTATATTCCTGAACAGTCCACAATAAACCGCGATCACGAATGACAAACGTGCCATAGAGGCGCAGAACGAGCCATGAAAACGCTGGAAGTGAGCGAGCATGTCACCTGTTCACCTGCTGACTGCTGTCACCAGTCATTCAGGCAGCAGAGGTATTGATGGTATGCAGCCGTGAATGTGATGCTGGAAAGTGGAAATGCTCTTTGTGGTGTCCTGAAACAAAGGTGTGTGTTTCATACCAGCAGTCACGTGGTTACAGTAACACAAGTGCGCACATTACGTTGTTCTAAATCGGTGAATGTGATGATCGACTGTATTAGCCTACTGTATTTAATTTTGGTGCACTATATTAAAAAAAAACACGGGCATTTCTTCCACATGGAGCGTTAGTTAACATTTATTGGTTTATATATATTCTATATTGCAAAATATTACATCAGAATGTGATTTAAATTAGACATTGGGTTAGCTAAATGTCTTGTCAATGTTATGCTAAGTTTAGGCTTTCGTTAACTAACAACATTACCTTATTTTCTTTTTGAACTTTGAAGCAAAAATGTCACCTGTTTCCTGTTACATAATTCAAGTCAAAAAGCAAAACGATATTATGTGCAACATGTTCCTTTATTTTAGGTTTTAGCCATTTCAGTAAGCTCACACTTACAATAAAACGATTTTACTCTAAATTATGCTGATATTAAACATAGCCTACAACTCATCGAATTATACAGTACCTATTTTGTAAAAAAGATAAATATGTAATTCAATTATTAAACCATGTATATGTGCTGACACAATGGTTAAAACATCAACATCAATGGAAAAACTAACCAAGTAGCCTAAAATAAAAAAATGTAGGCTTATAGTGTTTGTTTCACATATTTTTTGGGAACTTGTGATATAAAAAAAAAGTTATATATTATATTGGAAAATGTATCCAGATAGCTCCTTCAAAGTCAAAGTCAAAGTCAACTTTATTCTCAATCTCACTCAAAAAAATAACTCATTTTTTCTTTTTTTTTTAATTTTCTTTTTTTTCTTTTTTAACAGACATTGCTCCAGATATCAAACCGTACATCAAAACATGTAACAACAAACAACTAAACAAAACGTAACGGGGGAGGGGGGGGGGGGGGGGTGGATGCAAGGATGACTTCCTAAGACAGCTGATTGTGACATACACAGGACATTACATACACAATACATTATACATTACACAGGAGATGCCATATTGACAGGGTTAGATAGGAGAGCTGCGGACAGTGAACCGCAATCCTCCTATCTCCCCTCAAAATCCCCCAGCAGAGAAGCTGCACGCTCCATGTTCAGTAGGTCCAGATACTCCCTCAGCCAAAAAAATAACTCATTGGATGAACTCAATTCAATTGTGGGCAGGATTTCCATCCAATAAATATTCGTAGCCCCAACTGAAACTAAAAACATCCATTTAATAAAATTGAATTGAGTTAGTCCAACTCATTTTTATCAAATAAAGCTGAAATAAAATTATTACGTTAAGTAAATTAAATGAATTTACATTTGTCCAACTCAAACTAATACAATTAATTGTTAAATAAATAATGTAAAAATATAATTATTTTTCACTTTCTCCCCCATTAAAACACTCATGAGACAAAACCTAGTTGAGATATTTTTATTGAAAATTCTCAGATAACAATTACACCTTGAGGTGGATAGCCAATCCTCACTTTACTTGTGTAAACAGTGTCAAAGTTCTCTGTCAGAGTTATTTGTCTGTCTGCATTTCTTTTTTTATAAAACATCAATAAACAGACTGAGCAGGAGATAAAAGCAACTCAGAAAAATAATAATAATGCCAATCATGGATGAGGAAGGTGACAGTAATCCTCAATTCAACATCAATATTTGTATATACATCTCAATATTAACTCTACTTGAATACACAGAGCAAGATGTAAAAACATTTTTTTTAAAGAACATTTTTAAAGTGGTGCAAATAGCACTGCCGTAACAGTGCCGAAACTGGTGAAAAATGAACACCCAGCTATTCTAGATCTCCCAGAGCCATAAACAACAAAGACACTATAAAAAGGTGGATGCTTTGCACTGCTCTCCAAACAGGGAATATCATTGGGTGGTTTTGATATATAAAAGAGCGCATTGCACAAACCCTACAGTATATTTGGTAATTGAATAAGTGTAGTGTAGCCATTTGCTTTGAACCTACAATTACAAAAAAGCTAAATATTTGTTAAGGAAACATGACAATACACTTCACCTCTTATGCAAACAGCTTGATTTTCAGCTGCTGTATTTTTGCATTCAGCTTGTGCCCATCCAAGTTCATTACGACCTTCTGTAGAAACTCAAAGGTGTACTTCAGGTTGTCCGGGAAGCTGAGATCAAATGCATAAATTAGCCCCAAGAGCATGATGAGTCCCACAATGACGCTGCCTACGTTTTCCATGACTTTAATGCCTTCGATAACAATTCCCACGTCCTCTGGCCCCCCATCCCCGTTTCTTCGGATCGTGTAAATCCCCATGACTGTGTTGGAAATGTCCCTCTCTGCATCGTCAGTGGCGGAGGCCTGAAAACAACACAAACAAGTATGTTAAGTAAAAAGCTGAACCCCACAAACAGAAAACTGTGTATGAAATATAAATAAGCATTCTTAAACCATCAACTGCAGTTTAGAGAAGCAGATTTGCTTCTGTCTGGCTCGCCTAATCAATACTGCTTTAAAGTGAGATAAGGACCTCCAACCTTATCAACATACAGAGCCTGAAATACAGAAATAAATAGTTGTACAAAAATGTAGAAATAAATTAAATCTAATAAAGATAGTTATCCATGTATGTCCTGTTTGCTTATCAACTTTTACTTATTTATTCATACATTTACCTATTTATTTCTATATTTATTATTTTATTCATGTATTTATTTCAGAATCTATTTATTATTTTATTTATTTACTCCTGTAATAATTTAAACATTTATTTATGTTTTTATTAATCCATTCACCTACTTATTTCTCTATGTATTTCAATATTTATTTATTCGAGAATTTACTTATTTCAGCATGTATTTATTCATTTCTGTATTAATTGATACGTTTATTTATTGCCATATTTATTTATTTACCTACTTATTTCTACATTTATTTATTCTTAAATGTATTTATTTCAGCATTTATTTATTATTTATCCCTGAATTAATGTATACATTTATTTATTCATTAATATCCATATTTATTTATTTATTTCCTTATTTATTCCTGTATTTATTTTTACATTCATTTATTTATTGATAATAATAATAATAATTTTAATTTTTATAGCGCCTTTCAAGAGACCCAAGGACCTTTACAATGGGAAACAAAACAACAAAAATAATAATAGTCACAAGGATACACAGGTTAGATACTTAAGTAGTATACACAAGCGAGAAGTTGACATTATAGACATCTAGCCTTGGGTATGAATGGTGGTGTGCCATAGGATGTTCTCATTATAAATACATGCCATGGTATGAATAAGTTAGGGTAACACTGTTCAACGCTACATGGGAAAAATATTGTATAAACTTACCAGATACTCCTTGAAGAACGAGTCTGGATCTTCATTTAGGTATATTACAAGGCTTCTCAGGATGCACTCCCTCCTGGTGTTGATGTTGTCACACTAAAGCAGGGTCGACAAATCAGGACAGAATTTAGTTAATGTGGGTGCGACAGAGCGGTTGTCTGAAGACCAGAAAGGTTGTATCAGTCGAAATGTCCCTAAGTAGGACATGGTATCTGACGAAAAATGCATTTGTACTAACCAAATCTGTGATTGCAAGGACTTCCTTAATCTTTTTCCCCTTCACTCCTCCTTTGCTGGTGAAGATTTGTAGCAGCTTGTCGGAAAATACTATATTATTACACTATTTATGCTAGGTGTTTATGCTGTTAAATTGAGCATATAGTTCCACTGTAATTGCCTAAGAACCCACCGCATCTCTGTAGTAATGGCACCGTTTGAATTGGATCAGGTCAGTTTTTGTTTATGTTGAACAGTTTCAGAGAAATAGCGTAACTGTAACCATAGTAACTCAATCTCACTCGTGCCTGTGTTCGCACAGCGCCAGAGGAGAGGGGGAGACGCGGTGCTGAGACCCCGCTGAGTGAACAGCGAAGGAATAAATTACAATATAATAGATTGGTGTAGATTTCCCACTTTCCCCCTGATGATCTCAATAACTCGCTACATTTTTCACTAGTAGCTTTTTAGAAATAAAGTCGCTAAGAGGGTCTGAAAAGCTAGTAAGTCCAGCGAGGTTACCCATAAAAGACTCAGCACATATATTATCTCATTATTTAGATTAAATATTTGGCTGTAAAAAAAAGACCAGTGCCTAAACTCAACTGAACTCCTACAGTCCTCCTCTGCCTGCCTGCACTAAGGCCAGGAGAGATGGACAGACCTGAGCATTATGATGGCGGCGCTTACCTCATGCACTTTAATTACTCTTTGCATTTTTTTGGTTGGATATAAACTCAATTTTGGTGTACTGTGTTCAATGAAAATAACATTAAATCTAATATAATACAATTCACTAATCTCCATTATCCAGCAGGTATTCAATGCTACCCACATGTAGCAAGCTAGCTTCTAGCTACCAGTTATCTGGCTAGCCATAGCTAGCTTGCCGTTTACAAAACGGAGCAAAATATAACACGGTGGTTTCAAATATTCTTGTCGATATCACTGTATGAAAAGGCATTACTTGGAAACAGGGTACGTTCTAAACTACTAGAGACTACTAAAAAACTACTAAAATACTTACCAAAGAATAGACTTTCCCCAGTCAGTTTCCACAGTCAGTGTCAGAGAAAAGGAGGCAAAAGACAGAACGGATGTTGCGCATGCGCAAAGGGGATGTGCAAAGGGGCGGTCCGCAGATGAAAACAATTCATTTTGAGTTGATCTGTCCTAAATACATTTAATAAGTGAATTGATTAAAGTAATTTGTGTTACACTAATGAACTATACTTAGGTTTATTTCTTAATAAAAAATATTTAATAAAGCGAACATTTGTATATTGTGTCAAGTCTAATAGTTGGGTTTAGAACCTCAATTCCGTGACCATTCTTCTGCTAAGATGTTTTGACACTTGATTTGACATCATTGGACCTTTTATAAAAAATATAGACCCAAGGTCCCTCCCAAAAATCCCGGCAATTTTTGCTAGAGGGCCAAATCCAAGATGGCTGCTCGCGCCATCTTAAAAAATTAACTTTTGAACCAGAGCGCCTAGAGTCATGTGTAAATGCACTTTTTGGGGTAAGTCGACCACAAGGATTCCATTTCTGACATCAGTTTGGCGCTATGACATCGTTCGGACCCACAAATCCAAGATGGCCGCCACCCGGTCGAGAAATTACACACGTTTCGAGTACTGATCGACTTATAAGCAAATAATCTGCATATTAATATTTTACCATGAAATAAGAATGTATGACAAGATATACAACTACTTAACCTTCAAATAAAATACTTTTATTAGCTGTAACTTGACTAGTTAGCAAATGAGAACACTTCAAACAACATGTAATAACGTAAAAATGCTGCCTCGAGAAATGGCAAGTTTTGAACAATAACACAAATGAAACACAATTCTGCTTTTTTTTTAATTTATCAATATGACACTGAGAGTCCGTATCAGTCTGAATCAGAGCACCCTGCCTCGCTACATTCTGAATCCTCCGATTCCGATGAATCGCCTCTCTGGACAGCAGCAACTCGATTTTCGTCATCATCATCGCTCTCATCTTCCTCATCTTCCTGTCCCTCTTCAGTTGGCCTTGGTGCAGGTAGATGCATCGGGAGTGCGGGTCGCGTGTGACGTACAGGGCGACAGCAACCACCAACCAGCTCCCAACCATGTCCGATTGGTGAGGGATGGTGCTTTAGCGATGGATGGCGCACCAGATACGCCAGGTAGTTGGCACGGAGGCAATGTTGACGCAAGCTGTCGGCATCCGGAGGGAGACGGATGAAGGATTTCTTTTTGATGGTCCTCCATTTAGCAGCACGGGCCTCAGCCATGGTTTTGCTCTTGTTGTCACCGTAGATGATGCTACGTGTGAAGGCAAAGAGCTGCTCCAGCACCTCCTCTGTCAGGGCAAGGTTATCTCCACATCGCGAGAGCTGTTGTCGGGCAACAGGGCTCTTCGCCACCTGGTCATACACAGACTTCTTACCTTTGCCGTAAAAGCCTGAGTTTGCATCACAGCCTGTCATACAATGCAGCTGCACAATACAGTCGGCCATCATGTCAGTTGTCATGTCACAGCAGCGTACCGTTTCCTGCTTCCTCTTGATACAGAGCATACCTGGCAGCTGCTGTGAGATAAGTGCTGCCGCAACATATACATCAGTATCAGTGGCATCGATGACAACTGGACCACTGTAGCCTGACTCGCGCAAAACTACATAGGTGGAGAACAGGACAGTGTCAGCCTCAGACTGGTCAAAGCTGTAGTTCTGCATCGGTTGTTGGGTTGATAAGTTGGTACAGTGGGAGCCGACAGAGTAGACAATCTCCACATCAACACTCTGTGCAAGATCGGTCAGGTAGCTGCATATCATTTTCTGCAGCCGCCCCTTGTTGCTGGAGCTACACAGCAGCGTCTTGAACATTCTGGCAGTGGGGAATGCGTCACCCAATTTCATGTAGGTGTTGGGCACATGTGTGTTTCCCTGTACCCTCAGGTCTCGCTCGTCATCCTTCGTCGAGTATGCTGTGTCGTACGGGTCGTTCACACATATGATACGGTGAGCATTATGATGGCGTGCAAGGATAATAGATGATAGCTTGTGGACATAGTCCGACCACTTGTATGGGTTGCCATCTTGCGTCCGCCGATCCTCTGCTGATGGAGTTGCCATCCTCCAGATCATGCCCATGTCCACAAGAGCGATGTATGATTCCTGCAGATCTACAGATTCCAGAGAGAGCTTCTGCACGAGCATGCTCTTCTGTGTCTTTCTGAAGGTGCCGTTGGAGTTAAATAATGGCACACACTCCTCGACAATACGATGTTCGAGCAACTCGGGGAGGTTCACAAGTTGACTGCCCTCAACCAGGTTTATCATTGCCTTGAGGGCGCTTCGCTCCATTTCTGCAGCTTTCGCCTTGAGTTCATCGGATGGCTTCTCCTTGCTTAACGCCTTCGCAAACGTCAATCGTTTGCACAGAGGGACGGGTGCATGAAGAGAGGTATTCTTATTGAATACCCGTTCTTCCAAAAAGTGGGTCAATTTCTTCTCCCCTGCGGCATGGGCTGAGTTGAAGTCTGCAACGAGCTCATCAGAGGCGGGCATGGCCGACTGCAAGGTACGGAGGGTGGTTGAGGCCGTATCGAACGGGAAGGTGTCAAACTCATGCATGCATTCAACCAGGTCTTGCACACACTGCTCATCTTCTCGCATCCGTTTGGGGCCGCATTCCGTGTGCTTCCTCTTTGTCTTTTTTCGGTTTGCAAGGGCATTGTGAGCTGCCCGGATCTGGGCCAAATTGTTCACATTTCTGGAGTGCACCAGCAGCTGCTTCTCATTCTGTAGGATAGAGAGCCAACCAGACTTCATTTTGCTACCCTTGTTCATGGTGCATTCGATCCACATGTCCCAGGCCATGTTGGAATAGGGGTTGCCTGTGATGGACTGGGTGAAGTCAGTACGAAGGAACGCAACCTGATCTGCAGGGAGAGCTGTCAACATCGCCCAAAAGTCTGGCAGCCACTTCCCATATCTATTGTTGTCGTAAGCTACCATCCATGGCAGCATCGCACGCAGAGAGCTCACATACTCATCCCAGTTGCATATATGGACCGCATGTACATTCTGCATGAGCGCGTCTGTCATGGACAGGAAATCCCTCCAGTAGTTTGCCATGTCACTGGCCTCAACGTGGATGAACATGTTGGTGACAAGGCTCTTGAGGTCAGCATCATTCTCTAGTGCCACATGAGCATCAGCGCGGGATTCCTCTGATTGACTCGTATCTCTCAGAATGTCAAGGTTCTCCCTCGTCTCATCAGCCAGGTCGGGCCCGAGGTTCTCCTTCATCAGCTGACACATAAGGGCCTCGTACATGAGTCGCAAGCAGCGTAGCCCCCTCTTATAATGTTTGCCTTTCAGTGCACGATCGACGGAGCCATCGGCAATAACTCCAGCCGCGACAAGTACTTCACCTAGTTCACTACCTTTGTACCGCTTGTAGATGGCACTCATCATCACACACTGTGTATGGAAGGGACCAAGAAAAGGTACAATGGCACTGAATTTGCTTGGGTTTTCGGCCTTGAGCAGGGTGATGAGGACATACACGGGATGATCTCCAACTAAGAAGGCAAAGGGCATGTGCTTAGTTGCGATGATGGCAACCAGCTTGTCCATGACGTCCTTCACAACTGACTTGTCGGGCGGTTGATTGTAAGATGTATGAAAATAAGCCTTGCTTTTGTCCTGCCACATATTCAATCCAGCGTGAAACCCGTTGTACGAAGGGATATTCTGTTCGGCTGCAACAGGGCGGTCACCATTCACATCAGCACGTGCAAGGGCATGAATAATGCTTCGCTGCCGCTGAGGCTCAGTACTCGATGAGACAGTAGTAGGCTTAGGACGGATCGGAGGCTCGCCACGCTTGACGGTCCTATATGGCATAACCGTTTGCATCTCAGAGGCCTTCTCAGTCAGCACGTCCGAGACAGTCTTGGCATGTTTGATCCGCGGTTGCTCATCCTGGGTGTTTGCCTCATGCTTATGTACAAGACGTTCTTCGCGTTGCAGAAACATCCAATTACAGCGGTGTGAAGTACCTCCTCCTGTCAATGTATCGTTCCGAAAATCGTCATTGTCGATGATACTGATGCTTGGTTCCCCTTCAGCGATCTCTGCCGGACAGACCGAGCACCGCTCAAGGTCATGCATTGTCCAAACATCACGTAGCAGAAGCACGTTCGGGTAACTGATCCCCATGCCCAGCTTGTAGTACGAATCAACAAGCTCCTTGCTACGAGTCAATCCGTGAAGGGTGACGGTGGCATTGATGGCGGTAGTGGTGGGTCGCTTTATAATGTACTGTGTGATGAGAGAGGTGAGAGAAAGTGTGCTTGGAGACAGATCTACCCCATGCTTCCCCTGCAAAGCCGATAGCAACTGCAAAACGAGAGGCGGGAGTTCCTCCTCCTCCTCTAGCTCCTCGACTCGTGGAGGCCATGGGACGAGTTTGATGGACTTGACATCCTCTCTGAGCCGCGCAGCCACATTTTGCACCAGTTGCTCACTGCTGACACCAATAGAGGAGATCGCTGCTTCGACATATGAACCGCTCCCAGACGTGTCATAGACTAGGTCGCTCTGGTTTCTCTGAGGGCGAGAGTGGAAGCCGATCTTGTCCTTAAACTCCCGGGTCAGGATATCTTTGATGTAGGATGACTTGACTCCAGATGTTGGGAATCCATACCGAGAAACGATAGAGCTGTAATCTCTGAGGAGGCTCTGCAGTGACCTTAGTTCATGTTCATCAAAGATAACTGTTCTGATGTTATCAAAGAAAATTGTCTGAGCTTCACGGAGAGTGACATTGTGCATGTGGGGAAGTTTGTCATCTTCACTCATTCTCTGGTAGTTACGAACATATTTAAACCAGCATTTGTGATGATATCTGATCTCAAGTGCATACGGCTGATCAGCTGCATAATTGATCAGACAGTTGATTCTGTCGCGCATTAGTTCATCTTCCAGAGCCACCGTATGGCTCTTGAACGCTGCCCATGCATGATCGTACGAAATCAGGACCAACTTTGATTCTGGATGTTTTGCCGACTCCGTCTTACAACACCACACACATTTATTTTTATCGTGTATCAGCCCTAGACTAGATCGCAGCCGCTTGAAAGATGGAGTTGCAGCTGTGGAACTAATGTCAGACGTAGACGAAGACTGAGCTTGGCATTCATCGACAACTCGTTTTTTCTGTCTGTTGTTGGCCTGTTCCAGTTTTGTGGCATTGCATAAGGTCAACCTACATGTATCATGGACACAGTGTCCGACGGGACCTGTATCCCAGTCGATGGATGTATGGACGTCTCCGAACTTGTCAAGACCGCTCCATAACTCTGTATTGTTCTTTAGAGTGTCCCATTTTTCAATTGAGGTAATGGCATCGGTGGCTTTGCTGCAAACCCTTCCACACTGCAGGATACACGGAATGTTGGACATTGTCACAAGCTATGATCCATATCGTGCGGCATACTCATGAATCCCTATAAGAAACACAAGTAGGCCTACGTATTAGATATTGATATGGGGGCAGATAAGAAATTAAGAATAATTTCCATTTGTTAAATGTAGCTATTATTTAGTTAGTAAGCATTTGGACAGCCTGACAGGTCTGATTCAACTAATCAAGAGCTATGACTATCTTATTAGAACAGTTGAATCAGGTGTGTTAGTTCTGGGTTGGAACGAAAACATTCAACAGGACTGGAGTTGAGAACCACTGAGCTAGTTAGCTAACGTTAGCGCACATTATGACAGGGTTGAATTTGGCAAATTTTTGACTCGGATAGTCAATCTGCTTTCTGAGGTAAACTTAACGTGTAGCTCGCTACACCAAAACTAACATTGTTATTATTACTAATATTTCTATGTCATGACACAACAAAAATAGCCTTATGACAGTTTCTACTGAATGGTAATAACAAACGCTGGCTAGCTAACGTTGGCTTGGCTAACTAGCAAGATTACATGATCCATTCGCTAATGTTGACAATACAATCAAAATGGCATAGCCTACCTTTCAACTTGGCACGTTTCTCTTCTTCTTCTTTTCTTCTGTTTTTATAGTGCGCCCCGATGGCTTTTGCCTCTTCACAGTTCTCTAACGTTAGTCTTTCTTTCCTCAACGCTCAATTTTAAAAACACTTGACAGATACCCATCAATGCACAGCGCTCTAGCATGTTCTGACTGTGAACACTTAAAGCTGAGGCTCTTAGACCGACCGACCATTTTAGATTTTTGGCTCATTTTCCCTTATGTTAGATTATTATTTTTTTTTTTTAAATAATGGTTGCAGATATAGAGCCAAAACTGCGCAAAGCAAACTTTTTTTATTTTTATTTTTTATTTGTGGCGCCCCCCTCTGGGTGGCGCTCTAGGCAAACGCCTATATCGCCTGTAGGAAGCTCCGCCCCCATATATAGTACATATATATACTTCAGTTTATAACAGTGAGTGCTTGTTCTACTGCCGTGACCGGTACCTCGTGATCCTGCATGTTCCCGTTCAAAACGTGTATATTTTCTCGACCGGATGGTGGCCATCTTGGATTTGTGGGTCCGAACGATGTCATCGCACCAAACTGATGTCAGAAATTGAATCCTTGTGGCCGACTTACCCCAAAAAGTGCATTTACACATGACTCTAGGCGCTCTGGTTCAAAAGTTAATTTTTTAAGATGGCGCGAGCAGCCATCTTGGATTTGGCCCTCTAGCAAAAATTGCCGGGATTTTTGGGAGGGACCTTGGGTCTATATTTTTTATAAAAGGTCCAATGATGTCAAATCAAGTGTCAAAACATCTTAGCAGAAGAATGGTCACGGAATTGAGGTTCTAGACCCAACTATAAGAAGGGCTTGAATCGTTTTTATGAGTGCTTAAAATATGTTTGTACACACAGAAAGATCGAAATACTTATTCAAAATAGATTATTTCTGATAAATAAGTATAACATGATACTTATTTTTATGTTTTGTGAGCTGAGCTGTGTGATTTTATATTGTATGTATCTCTCTGTACAGCACTTTGGTTTTAAAGTGCTTTATAAATAAAGTTGGATTGGATTGGAAATAGATACGTCAAGATATGTATTTGTCAAAACGACAGGCTATACATATCCTCACCAAAAGTAAACACCAGCAACATCAAGGGAAATGATTATGATTGTATTTATCTTTATAATATACAGTCACATTTAATTCAAACTATATTTACAAAATTTAGCAAATTTCACATGTGTCTCAGAAGGGGGATATATGCAGACTGTACACGTTCTGTCCTTAGACCCTCACAGCAGAAGGCAAAAACTCCACATATAACAACCAAAATGATGGGCAGAATATGGAATAAACCTTGGGGAGAGCAACAGAGGAGGGATCGCTCTCCCACTGACAGTTGTGCAATAAATGTTGTGTACACTGAAAAAAAAAGGCCGTTGGATTAACATGATTTTAATATGGAAACGGGTTGCACACATTAAAAACATGTGTACTCAAGACTATTCCATTATGTTAAAGACACACAACTATGTTATGTCAAAGAAACATGAAATTGTTATGTTCATTTGAATATTTCCTTTAATATAGGTATATTCATTTACCCTATGTTTAACCAACATGACTTTTTTATGTTCATTTTAGGCTTTTAATATGCTCAGTATATTTAACTTGTACCTGTTAAAGCAACATGATTTCTTTATTGAAGCTTCACTGTAAAAAGTCTGTTGGACTTAAGTAATAAAAATCATGGAGATCGGTTGCACATATTAAAATCATGTGTACTCAAAACTATTCCATTATTCCATTCCATTCATTTTAGGCTTTTAATATACTCAGTATATTTCATTTGTACCTTTTAAAGCCACATTCATGTTTTGTTTAAACTACATGCTATAGTTTTCTGTTTAATCTACCTAGTGCTCAAGGGGTACATAAGATTCATGTCGTACATTCTTCTACAGGATCCATCCTAATCTCTTATATCTACAGCATTTATCATAACATTTTTAAAACAAATAGTCAATAAAGAAAAACACATTTCTTTGAACAACATTCATGTATTTTTCTCAAAAAATAAAACAATATTAACAACCACCACACATCCAGATGAGCTTTTGGTTTTTCCATCATGCAGCCCAAGGAGAATTAACAAATACATTGAAAATAAAGAAATAGAAGAAATAGAAAATGTTTGTGATGCATGTACATATTAGAGGTGCACCGAATGGGAAATTCTTGGCCGAAACTGATACCAAAAATAGGAAACAGTTGGCCGAAAACCGAATGCCAAAAGGCCGAAAATGATTAATAGAAATATATATATAATATAATGTATACATTTTTTACCAATGTTGTTCAGCTACCTGATTATGGAAAAATATATGATTATGGCAAAACTTAACTTAAATAATAATCACTATTATGGTTCCATACAACATTTATTCAGCACTTTGAATGCATACTGTACATTAATTCCAAGTCAAGTGCATTTTCTTTTCTCTGTAGGATAACTACAACAAAGTGCATTCAGAACAAAGCCAAGGTGCTTTAAAACTGCATAAACATCTAGGCCAGTAGGCCTACACCAAAATAGTGTAAATAAAGACTGTAACAGCCATGCCTTCAACAACAACAAATGCACCTATAAGTTTGGTAACCTAACGTGTTGTTGTGCTGACGTAATCAAAACGCGGCGACAAGCACGGCGCATGCTCGCGGCTGGCTCACAGCCAACATGTCTGCCGCTTTGAGATATTTCAAAATATCAGAGAAAGAGGCGCGGATTGCAATTTGTAAAACGTGTTCAGCTGACATTTCTCGAGGGGGTGTAACTGCAAAGACTTTCACCACTTCGGGATTACTCCACCACTCTAAATCAAAACAACCGGACAAATATGCGGAGCATGATCAACGTAACCCTGTTCTCTGACATTCGGTGATATTTTTTCGGTGCTAAAACCCTTTCGGCCGAAAGTTTTTTTTTAACCCTTTCGGCTTTTTAACCATTTGTGGCCGATAATTTTCGGTGGCCGAATATTCAGTGCGTCCCTAGTACATATACATTATTGTGTTAGAACACAGCAAGCAAGCTTAAAGGAAACTATTCTCCCGACCAAAATAAAGGTTTATTGTGCCAAATGGCAAAGAAAGGCTTATTTTTGTAACTCATTCATAGTAAACAATTAATAGAAAATGTCAACGCCTAGCCGAAAAAAGGAAATGTTCTTGCAAATCCATTATTTAAATAGTAACCTGCTAATATGAAAGGGCACTTTAATACAAAAAAGCAATGGCATTGCTTTGGAAAAATACATGGAAGTATAATAATGGCCTGGTTTCTCACCTCTAAAGAAAGTATTACAAATAAAAACAAGAACTGACGTTTTGAAGTTAGTACATTAGTACAATTAGTACATTCTGAAACACATGACAAGGGGTACATTCTGAAAACACATGACCCCAGGAAAAACCCACATTTCTGAAACATGCAAATCAAGCAAAAAGCATGAGCAAAGGAAGTGCAAGACAGTTGTATCGATGAAAGTCCAGTATGAATGCTGTAAAAGTGCACAATGGTCCATGGCAACAGCTCACTCAAATTGTTTGTTTTTAAACGCTTGGGCTTTCTTGGAGAGCATGTTGCCGTCTAGCTCCATTAACATTTGCTGGAGCACTTCGAACGTACACTTCACTTTAGGGGGGTCGTTCAGCTTCATTGCATACATTAGTCCAAACAGCATGGTAGCAGCTAATGCAATGTTGTCCACATCAGTTAGTACATGCTGGCCTTCCAGGACAATCTGTCCTCTGGTCTCATGGTGGAATTGTGTTTGACGACAAAGTCCCACTGTAATCCCCTGAATGGACCGCAGAATGACGGCTTCATCTTCTGCCTGCAGAGCGCACAGTCACAAAAGGAACAGAGTGAGATCTAACAAATCAATACATACAGTATATACAGTTGCAAGAAAAAGTATGTGAACCCTTTGGAATTACCTGGATTTCTGCATAAATTGGTCATAAAATGTGTTTTGATCTGCACGTTTGAAGTTTGCAAAAGAGCACCTGGATGTTCCACAGCACTACTGGCAAAATATTCTGTGGACAGATGAAACCAAAGTTGAGTTGTTTGGAAGGAACACACAACGCTATGTGTGGAGAAAAAAAGGCACAGCACACCAACATCAAAACCTCATCCCAACTGTGAAGTATGGTGGAGGGAGCATCAACGTTTGGGGCTGCTTTGCTGCCTCAGGGCCTGGACAGATTGCCATTATCGACGGAAAAATGAATTCTCAAGTTTATCAAGACATTTTGCTGAAGAACTTAAGGCCATCTGTCCACCAATTGAAGCTCAACAGAAGATGGGTGATGCAACAGGACAACGACCCAAAGCACAGAAGTAAATCAACAACAGAATGGCTTCAACAGAAGAAAATACGCCTTCTGGAGTGGCCCAGTGAGAGTCCTGACCTCAACCCAATTGAGATGCTGTGGCATGACCTCAAGAGAGCGATTCACACCAGACATCCCAAGAATATTGCTGAACTGAAACAGTTTTGTAAAGAGGAATGGTCCAAAATTCCTCCTGACCGTTGTGCAGTTCTGATATGCAACTATAGGAAACGTTTGGTTGAGGTTATTGCTGCCAAAGGAGGGTCAACCAGTTATTAAATCCAAGGGTTCACATTTTTCCAACCTGCACTGTGAATGTTTACATGGTGTGTTCAATAAAAACATATAATTGTTTGTGTGGTTTTAGCTTAATCAGACTGTGTTTGTCTATTGTTGTGACTTAGATGAAGATCAGAACAAATGTTATGACCAATTTATGCAGAAATCCAGGTAGTTCCAAAGGGTTCACATACTTTTTCTTGCAACTGTATACCGATTACTAAGTCCCTGTGTTTAACAAGTACAGTTGGTCAGATTTCAGTACTTTTAAGCCTCCTTGTTATCTGATATACTCCTGTCTGACCTGATAAAAATGTTTTCATTCCCTGTATCCGTTTTAAATTAAAAGCCCTCTAGTTTTTCAGTGTAGTCTGGCTATTAAACGATTGTCCCACTCTTGACCTAACAATCAACATCGGCACCTCTGTTGTTTCCCCGACTCAGACTGTAAGGAATCTAGGTGTGACCCTAGATAACAAACTGTCCTTCACTGCAAATATAGCTGCTACAACCCGCTGCTGCAGATACACTCTTTACAACATCAAGAGAATACGTCCCCACCTGACCCAGAAAGCGACGCAGGTTCTGGTCCAGACTCTTGTCATCTCACGCCTAGACTACTGCAACTCCCTTCTGGCTGGTCTACCTGCATGTGCCATCCGACCTCTGCAGCTCATCCAGAATGCAGCTGCTCGTCTGGTCTTCAACCTTCCTAAATGTTCCTACACCACGCCGCTCCTCCGTTCCCTTCACTGGCTTCCAGTAACTGCTAGAATCCACTTCAAGACACTGGTACTTGCGTACCATGCTGCGAATGGATCTGGCCCTTCCTACATCCAGGACATGGTTAAACCGTACACCCCAGCACGTGCACTCCGCTCTGCATCAGCCAAATGGCTCGCTGCACCCGCACTGCTAGGGGGACCCAAGTTCCCATCAGCAAAAACACGTGGGTTTGCTATCCTGGCTCCAAAATGGTGGAATGAGCTCCCCATTGACATCAGGACAGCAGGTAGCTTACACATCTTCCGGCGCAGACTGAAAACTCATCTCTTTCGACTCCACTTCGAGCGGTAGAATTACTAACAAAGCACTTATATACTAATAAAGGACTGGCTTATCTAAAGCCAGTTGAGTAGCACTTGAAATGTTTTAGCTCTATGAAACCTGATGTACTTATATGATTCAGTTTTCTTCAAGTTTGTATTTTGACGGTCGAACGCACTTATTGTAAGTCGCTTTGGATAAAAGCGTCAGCTAAATGCAATGTAATGTAATGTAATTAAACAAAAAACACATACTTTAGGCTATATACTATGTGGTGTTTCAATAAATACATATTTTAACGCCCAACAAAAATATCAAAAGGTGAAATATTACTTCTACTGACCACAAACTCTCTCATTGAGGTACACACACAGCCCCTTGAGAAGACAATCCCGGGCTAAATCGACATCAACCTAAGTGAAGGGGAATAAGAAAAGAAAGAATCTATTTTGCTCAATGAAATTTGTACACTATTGACTTGATGTATCATTTCCTTAAAATGAATTCTTACTTGAGTCATGTTTGACATAATACAGTTCAGACGCTGGCCTATCTGTCCTCCTCTATTCTCAAAAACCTTCAGAACTTTGTCAGATAGCACATCCAGCTGAGAGAGAAACGTTGATTGGAGGGGCAGGGTTGTTATGCGCTTAAACTCCGCATTTATCAAAGAAAACAAAAATATCACAGTCATAAAAATCATGAAATCATTTCCTTTTCTAATGATGTTATGATTGTATTTGTGTGCTTGCCTCAAAACGATGCAGAGAAACTAGTCCATGCATTTGTTACTTCAAGGCTAGCTTATTGTAAATCTTTATTATCAGGGTGTACCAAAAAGTCAGTTGAGTTGCTTCAGCTGATTCAAAATGTATTGACCAGAGCACGGAAAAGGGACCACATTACTCCTGTTTTGGCTCTATAGTGAGAATAACTGTTTATATCAAGTACGAACAACCAGGTTAGACTACATTACATTTCATTTAGTTTACGTTTTTGCAAATACCAAAACGATATGCAAAGTCCAAAGCACGTACAAATCCCAAAACACATACAAAAAAAAACATTACGGAAGTGCTCCAGGCCTCTAGGGGGCACGCTACGTGGAACAGATTGATGTCTGACCAGACATAGAGAGAACGAACAAGAGTGCTGCAAATTGAAGCCGGAGGAAACAAAGTAGATCGAAGTGTAAAAAGTCGATATATAAGAAGGTAAGTTTTGTTTTAATACAAAGAGCGTCATATTTACCCAGCTAGCGTTAGCTTTGTTTGGTAAAAGAGTTTGCAAGTCAAGAGACAGCACTCTGCACCTAAATGTAACTCTTGACATCATATAGATATATTATAGGTGCAGAGAGGAGTTGGTTTATTGTGCCCCGATGTAAATCCTAATGTGAGAGTTAAAGGACGGTCAACAATATAATGTACCTTGGTCAGTTTGGATTTATCGTGGCATCTATTCTTAATTAAAGTGAATTTATTTTTATTTCAGTCAGTCATTTGTGTGTATGCAGTTGTGGGACATTCCAAATGTTCCAAAAGTGAGCACTCCACGAATGGACAACAGTTTGCCAGGGTAAAATAAAACATTGTCAATATATTATTTTGTGCCACAAAAGCAGAATGTTTTTAACAGTACAGTAGTTTGAATATATTTGTTGTTTACCTTTATCAGACCTCTCAGGCACCCACAACCAGCGTCTGATCGGGTAAGACTAATTAAAAATGTAATTATACCATGTAAGTTGGAATTTGTGAACATGAAATCAATAAATCCCTTTGTGTGCACTTATTTCCTGGGTACAGATAGGATAGAGCACCAACCCCATTCCAGGAAGAGGTCCAGTCTGCCCCGGGTCAGAACAACTTCTATAGGTAAACGAGGTTGACAGTTGCATCTTGACACAGTTGTGTGGTGTGTATCTTTATTTTACATTTGTTTGTTTGTATAGCCTCCAATCACAGTGGGTAACATTGCCAGGAAGCAGAACAATTATACTTTCATACATTTCCAAACGACACCCACAATATCTGACATCTTAGTGAAGACGATACAAAAAACACCCGCAAATATTTTTCAAAGATCAGATATTGTTTGTTGCATCCATTTAAAATGTTTACAAGGATTGTGCAGGAGTTTGACAAAAGTACTGTTGTCAGTTTAGAACCCAATGTATTAAAAAAAAACAGGAAGAGGATCGACATCCTTTTGTAAATATGATTGTCATGCATATATTATGTATTTGAAAATAATTATTCACGTCTTCTCACTGCAGCAACTACACAAATGGGTATGCACTTATCATTATTGATAGCCAGTCTGAGCCAGAAGCCAAAATGGAGCAACGGTATTAATTGTTAATCTTATTACTAGCTTCATCCTTTAATATTAAAATACATCACTTTGTCTTTCCCAGCACAGAATAACTGACTGCGGAGGACATTGTTGCAGAACTCTCTGCAAAAAGAACAAATACATCTTCATCATCAGCGGGGCGGTTTTGGCGCAGTGGTTAAAGCGTTGGTCATCAGATCAAGGGGCGTTGGTGAACTCCAGTTTGACGCCTCGGCCGCCACTGCGTCAGGCCGTTGTGTTTTGGGCAAGACACTTTACCCGCATTTGCTCCTGTGGGTAATGTCCACAGTAATGACTCTTACATGTCTAATATGTGTAATGTGTAATTGTAAAGTGCTTTGAGCACCTGTAAAAGCGCTCTAATAAAAAATGTAATCCATTATTATTATTATTATTATTATCTTGCAACAGGTTCAATATTAATAGAGCCAATGTGTGGGATGGAGCAATCCGCGGCTTCAAAGGTGCCTCATTCGACCCCTCTCATTAGATGTCAGTTAAGTTCACTGATGATGAGGGACAAACTTAGGATGGAGTGGACACTGGTGTTCCCAAGTGTGAGTTCCTGACCCTCCTTATGGAATGCCTGAGAATGAAGAAAACATCATGTCATAGCAACTGTTTGTGCCCCATGGCGGTGTGACTTTCCCAGCCACTCACTGTCTCACAATCTGATTCTAAATGTATAATGTTCTCTATAAAGATAGAACACAATTATGAATGTATAATATTATACACATGTTTTGTGTATTTAATCATGCATTGGTCTACAATTTAATGATGGCTTTTACATATTTCACATAAACAGACAATGAAAAAATGTGTCCTTCATGCTGATAACTAGTGTATGCATCTGCCAATTAGTATTCTAAACAGAGTAGTGTGTTGAATCCTTATTTCTTGCATTTGAAACAGATACAATAAAAAAAGTGAACTTACTGTTATGTTCAACTTCTGCCAAAAACTGTACATTTTTGCCACAGAACACTTGAACTGTCCCCAGATGATGGCCACAGAAAGGACAAGACATGGCAGCCTGAAAATACATACATTGATGTAGTAAATCCATTTAATCAAGTCAATCAAAAACACATAGTCTAAATAGTGGTTAGCTAAATAAATAGAAAGATACATCATGTTTACCGTTGAATCTGTGTTTAGTCTCTCTCTCTCCTTGAATGTCTTCTCTATACAGGGTATATGCAGGAATCCTGAGGTCAAATGTAATACCTTTTAAGACCTTTTTTAAGACCCTTTCCATACAATTTAAGACCTCATTGCAACTTTGAGTTCTAACCGGTTACATTGGCAACACACTTTACTTCACATTTACTATATTGATTGTAAGATAGCAAAACTAAACAGAGTGCAGACAGACTACTGAAGCCTCCTCTCCACATGAACTTCAACCTCTCTGTGAAGGTCAGGTTTAATGCAGTATGCTGCTTTTTTGCTTCTGTAGACTCTGTGCTCTTTCATTCCAGTAAAACTCCTCAGAAACCATTAGAAACCATTATTTGACCAATAAACAAAAACAATTGACAAAACTTTGAACTATGAAATATGTTAAACTTTGGTGAGCTTCAGCGGGGTAATGCCATATAGGAGCTCCCTCACAAATACCCAGGGGTTAAATTGGGCTGGGGCTGTCCGGGGCTAAGCCCTTGCACATAGGACGATGCTCTGGCGTCATCACCCTCACACATTTGTCATATGTTTACAAAAAAGGATATATATGTTATGACTTTTCTCGTTCTTAATATAGACTATATTTAGGGTCGATATGTGTTGACTTTACTTTAAAATAGCAGATCTCTGTGACCGGATAGTTTGGCTTAGACCCCGGCCCCACGAGGACGCATACGGTAAAACTCATACGCAAGCGCAAAAAAGGCTTCCGTTCACACGCATTCGATTCATTAACGTGTCCGTTCACACTAGACAGCTGGAAATGCTGGAAATGATGTAGTACATATGCCAGGCCTGTAAGTGGCGCTGCTGCCGCCCGAAATACACCAAAAGCAGCGAAGAAGACCCCGGAGCATGGTTGCCCTTCTGTTTATTCTCCGCGGTGGACGGCGTGTTCTCCTGCTTTATATCTCTCCGGTAGTCCACAGCAGATCAAAAACACCCATCTCTCCGCCTCTTCCAAGGAACGAGGGGACCGTGCGGCAGAGTTTCCGTAAAAAAAATGTTCCGCCGGTCAACAGGTCCTTTAAAGTTTAAATCTTCCGTACAAAATTAGAAAAGTGCCGGTCAGAGGTCTTCTTTGTTATTTATTGAGCTTTAAAACAAATTGATAACGACTCTGTTCTCTGTATAATAATATAATAATATTTAATAAACGGTGCCTGCCTCTCTTTTCCTCCCCCTCTTCTGACAGCCCAGCAGCAGCAGGAGACGCGGGGAGAGGGAGGCGGGCTATTTCATCGTTAGGGCTTACACACGGAGCCGTTGGACCCCCAGAGAGTTGCGTATGCCGGTCTACCCACCTTGGGACCCGTTACCGTAGTCGTTTAGTCTCTTCCTTCCCCCCCCCCAGAGCGGAGCAAGGCAACGAAACTTAAAATAATAAGCAGCATTTTACGGCGCGCTATGCATGGGGCCGCTTTGGGGGGTTTCCCGACATGTCGTTTCAGTAAATTAAAGGGTGTTTCATGTTGTCGTTGCTGTGGACCTTCTTAATACCTTGGAAAATGCCGTTTAATACTTTTTAATAGCCTTAATTTTCGCTGAATTGATTTATCAACTTTTAATACTTTTTAAGACCCCGCGGACACCCTGCTATATTTGTTCTTGAGGATGTCTAATGCATACTATCCTGTGATTACTTTGTCCCTCTTCACATGTTATCACTTCTCTTTCTCTCTCTCTCTCAATGCAATAGCTTTATTAGCATGACCATAGTTACAGGTAATTGCTAAAGCTCTGTATAGTTGCAACATCTATACACAAACACATACATACAAACTGCTAAGAATTCAAATGTCCTTTTTCCGCGGCACTCACTATGGCCCGTGTTATTTGCCTGCACTTGATTTGTCATCTCTTTGAATAATGTTCTTCCCTCACTTTATCTTCTCTTCACGTGAAGCTCTCCTCTCCTCAGCTGGTGTAGTAGTTAGGCACGCTAACGCTAGCTATATAAATATGACGCTCTATGTATAAAATCAAAACTTACCTTCTTATATCTTTCTCCACTTAAATGAACTTTCTTTCCTCCCGATTTCCATCACTCTTGTTCGTTCTCTCTACGTCTGGTCAGACATCAATCTGTTCCACGTAACGCGCCCCCTAGAGGCCTGGAGCACTTCCGGAATGTTTTTTTTTTGTATGTGTTTTGGGATTTGAACGTGCTTTGGACTTTGCATATCGTTTTGGTATTTGCAGCGTTTTTTTGTTGGGTTTGTTTTCGGGGTTTGTGTGTTTTATTTAGCTTGCATCATTTCTGTAAATGCAGCGTTTTTCTTTTGTAGTTGTTTTCAGGGTTTGTTCGTTTTTCATTTCATTATTTGCAGGTGTTTCCTGCTTATGTATGCGTTTTGGGCCGGCCACCGTACTTACTTGATTTGTCCGGCATCTCCCCCATATTCATGGTATGTGCAACGCTGCTAAAATGTAACACAATCATTAATATCCTCCACTTTCCAGTATCAAGTGTCGCTTTCCGGGACACACCCCCACACACAATATTGTGTCTCTGTTTTGATCTGTGTGTATTTACATGAACACAGAGCGGATCAAAGCAGAGACATAAACAACAGGACAACACAAACATATTTATTTTTGTTCTGTTGTCTGATACAAGCCATGATTAATCTACAGTTTACAATGATTTTAACAAATACTGCACATACATCCGTTAAATTAAACAAAGCAGGCACATAAAGATATTGATATACTGTCAGTCAGAGGTCCAAGGAGTATCCGGGCCTTTTCTTCAGTAAAAATATTCATACCACCCTGTAGGAATACTCTATTAAAAGTGAAAATCTGGTAATGAAAATGTTACTTAAGTAAAAGTATAATTGTAGTAACCCTTGAGAACGTAATAGCTCAAGGATTTCTAACAATATTTACATTTTTTTGTAAATTAAAAAACAGAACCTTATACTTGATAAACTCTATATAAGATAGTGAAGCACAAAGTACAATATTTCCCTTTGACTTGTAGTGGAGTATAAAGTGCAACGAAAAGAACATTCTCAAGTACCTCAACATTACACCACTATTTCTGCAAACATGTGGACTTTCAAGAGAAATCTGGAGGAAATTAAGTTTAAGAAAGATGTTTGCAAACAACAGAAGCGTATTTCAACTTTGATGTGTTACTTAAAGGCCCAGTGAAGTGCATGTTTTTGCACCAAAATGAAATGGCAGTTTCATTCCTTACATATCATTGTGCCTGTTCATGGCTAAAATAATTTTTAATAATTCATAATTAATGAATTAATGAATTATTAATTTTGCCGTCTGAGCCTAACGGAAGTTGCAGACGATAGTGGCTGTGACGTCACAAGATGTACCCAGTTGCGATTGTAAACATGGCGGAGACTCTGGAAAGTGATACTAGTGTGAGAGAAATGATTGATTTGGACAGCTTTTCGGACAGGATAGATGAGGAAAGTGATCAATCTGGTGCACTTTGAGGGCAACATTAAGAGATTTATGGATACAGCTCTCAACACTCATATGAAACATATATTTCAATAATCAAAAAACATTGGAATGATTTCTTAACCTATTTTATACAACTAATATTACATAGATGGAAATATTTGTTTACATAGATGACCAAACCCACTGAGATAACTTAGGCTACAGTTTACCTCCCTGAGCTGACGTTATCTCTCTCAGTCCCACAGGAGAGCACTCTCCCTCTCCTTATTGTTGAAACAGCTAATCTCCGTTAGCTCCGAGCTAGCACCAGATGCTAACAACAACCCTGTAACTCTGTCAGTCTCTCTTTCTCTCTCTCTCGAATCGACCACTGGCCTTTATTTATCATGATCAATCAAATAATCTACGAAACAATGACACCAGCCAGGCTCACCTTCATCTTTTGGGAACAGAAACATCGCCACTTCGGCAGACTTGACATTACTACAGCCAGCGGCAATGCATCGTTTCCCCTGTGTTTTTCATCCCTCTTTCTTCACTGTCACCTCCATTGTCAGGTTTTCTCGATTGGCAATCACTTCCAGTCGACTCCGACACACTTTCCAGGAAAATACTAGCTCAAAAACGTTGAGAAATTCGACTTTGAAAAAGAGAAAAAACGAACGGTGGTGAATGTAAATAGTGCAGCGGCGTCCATCTCGTGACGTCACGCAGTAGATCGCAAGCCACGCCCACGAAGGCGAAGGTCGACTGCAGATTTCCCCGGAAAATTCAAAACTCGTCAAATTTGTTGCTATTCCAACATTTTTTGATATGGGTTCCAATGGACAATTTTGGTCATTACTATACGTATTAGCATAACAGATCATGCACAGGTGCACACTTCACTGGGCCTTTAAGTTCATTGCATGGATGATGTCCGTGAGCAGAAGGCAGGCGTTCACCCTCATCAAGCACCGCCGATCCCTCGATGGAGATGGACACGTTGGGAGGTGTGGCGTCTTCTTTTGCTGCACTTCATGGGGGACATGGAGCTTCACGACACTCAGCATAGTCCTTTTTCCACGATATATTTGCCTCCATTCTGTCAAAACATGTAAATCAGTGTTAACATACAATACTGTAAACCTTTCTGTGAATTTACTAAAAACTGATTGGGTTGAGTTAGCTATTTAATTTAGTGTTTAAGAAGCCATGTTCTTTTTAAGCAGAGGGGATGGGGTAAGCTTCAAAGGCTTTATTATCATATGCAGTAGCTACAGTGTGGATATGGGAATTTATATGAACTCTTATTTGTTACGGTCAAAGTATGACCACAAGTAAGGAATCTCAGTTCCTAAAATGTTTGCCTTGTTCCCAACAGGAAGTAAACCTGATTAAATCATTGGGTTCTACAAGTTCAAACTATCAATTCTCCTGAAAAACACATTTTGAATCAGAATATTAAACATTGAAATTGAGTAAGTTTGAAAATATATATAAATATTATACAGTCAAATTAGATTCCAATGTACTTTATCTAAATGTTAACTTAAAAACTGGAGACTGAAGAGGTTTTTCACATACTGGCAAGATGTAGCCTACTTACCTTTAGAGAATAGAGATATTCATGTACAAACAGAACAGCAGGCACATTTTAACACAAATCAAGCAGAACATTTACCTGGTTCTCTTTAATCAGCTCCTCTCTGCAGACTCTTCCAGAAGCTCCATCAGGCGGGAGGACGGCTTCCGTCTAACTTCAACGTGGTGCTGTTTAACAGACATGTTGATTATTGTAGCGAACACACATTACTGTAAGTACAGAAAGATACTGGAGACAAAGAGTATGCCTTAACTTCAATGTAACGCGCGACAGAAGGAGGCACCAACAGTTGAACTTCCCAGTAGTCTTCCTGGATCACCCCTCTGGCCGCATCACAGACTGGCCCACAGAGCAGCGTCCATGGCAGTGAATGTGACATTCCATTCTTTTAAGAATCTGATGCCGCTATCTGTCTCAGTGTACACAGGAAATAAAAGAACACATGTGCATTACACACAGTCGGATGCATGTGAGTGAACTGACTTGGCTTCCACAGTAAAAGGAAAACTCGAAGTCCTTAGAGACTTCCGGTTTACACATGAGGCAATAAGCAGCTAAGAGGAGCTCCCGGCCAAATAAGTTCAAAAAGGAAGTAAACCACAATAAATGTGATTCGAAGTTGGAAGAATAGGTTATGAGCAAATTAGTAAATAAGAAAGGAATGGAGAAAAAGACGAAAGCCGAAAAACAGCCGGGAGAGATGCAGGTCCAGATGGAACACAGTCAGCCACTAACGGCTAACGCTAAAGCTAGCAACGACGAGCAACCTAGCTGGATGTCGGCGCTGCAGACTAGCTTAGATGCCATGCGGGATAAACTCGAGAAAGCCCAGCACAACATGGATGCTAAACTGGATCAAATTGGCAGCCGGATGGAAGAAAATCTAAGAGGAGTACGTGACGAAATGGGACAACTGAGAGAATATATGGACAAACACGGAGAAGATATGAAGCAAGGGTTTGATAGCTTCAGAGAGGAAACAAATAGAAAATTCGAGACCACCGAGGCGGAGATGCGGGCCCAAAAGAAGGATATGGAGATCCTTGAAGAGCGTACGGCTGGGGTCGAGGAGTGGAGTACCGACGTCCAGGCAGGGCATCATTACGGCCTCTCTTGAACAACAAACCAAGCTCCAAGATAAGCTGTCCGACATAGAAGGGAGGTCGAGAAGAAATAATATACGAATCTGGGGGTTGAAGGAGGGAATAGAGGGAGACTCGGTCTCCGAGTACGTCGACAGGTTAATTCACAAGGAGCTGGGAATGTCGGAGGATATTAAGTTGGAGATTCAAATGGCGCACAGGGCACCTGCTTCAAAACCACAACCAGACAAACCCCCAAGAGCCATTATTGTCAACTTCTTGAGGTTCGAGGTCAAGGAGAACGTCATTAAGACGGCCTGGAGAACGGCGATGGAAGTGAAGGGACGGAGAGTGACATTCGACCACGATTATTCTTCTGAGGTGGCGGTTAAGCGTCGGAAATATGTGGGGCTCAAGAGAATTCTCAAAGATAAAGGGATTCGTTTTCAATCTCCAATGGACACACTGAGGGTTTACTGGAACGAAGGAACGATAGTGTATAAGAGTGCTCAGGACGCGGCTAGGGCGATGCGGCAGAGAGGCTGGCAGGTGCCGGACCAGGGAGTAGAGAGACCTACGCTGCTGCAGAGACTGGAGGCAGCGCGCAAGTGGACCAGACTTCGGAGACGAGAGCGGGGAGACAACAACGAGATGGGAGTGAGGGAAGACCGGCACCGTATCGAGGGTGTTGATGAGTAGTCTATGAGGGAACAAGATACGGCGTTGAAAAGACAGAAGGATGAGGGGACGGGCCACGGCGATCAGAAAAAGACAGCACAGACACAAACAGATTTAACCAAGTTACTTATAAATGCTATAGCCTTTTATTTTGTGCCACTTTGAAACACTGCAGTGGGTGAGTAAGTAAGATTGTTATTTGTTTTTATAAAAGGAGCCTGTATGGACATGTATGCAGGCTGGGGAATTATTTATCTATAACATTTTACGATTTGATTCGGACTAATTTAAAGAAGTGCTAATTCACTAGAAACATAGAATCACCTCCATCGCCAATACAGAGACCAGGGGTTTAAAGACTATATCAAAAATGTTCACAAAGTTCCGGCCGGGAGCTCCGGAGTTTAAACCACACGCTGGACAATTATAGTGAGCTTGGGAGATCAGCCACAGGAGAGATCTCCGCCACTATGGGGGGCCCTCTCACTAGGAGAGGCCTTACCTTCCACCCACCAGCGGGGGAAAGGGGGATATTTTTAAAAACCCCGAAAACCTTGGAAGACCAAGTTCTGATGTTTAATTTGTATTTGTTTAGCTTAGCGGTTGCTGCTACTATATTGTGTTTTGTGACATGGAGGGAACGAAAATATGTTTTGAAGGGATAATATAATGCAACGTAGGGGAATCAAAATGGTGTCGTTAAATGTCAATGGTTTGAACAATCCGATTAAAAGGGGGAAAGTATTAACCAAATTTAGAAAGGAGGAGATGCAGATTATCTTATTGCAAGAAACTCACCTATCACTACAAGAACATGAAAAACTGAAAAGGTATGGATATAACAACACATTTTATAGTTCATTTAAGCAAGGTAGGAGAGGGGTGGCTACACTAATTGGGAACTCAGTAAAATTTGAAATAAACAAAGAAATATATGACAGAGAGGGGAGGTATGTGGTGATCAAGGGGAAAATGGAAGGACAAATGGTTACACTAATTAATGTTTACGCCCCACCGGACAGCGATAAGACTTTTTTTAAGGAATTGTTTGATATCATAGCTGTGGAAATGGAAGGAATCCTGATTTGCGGGGGGGACTTCAATGTGGTACTAAACTATGATTTGGATACAACAAGTACAAGGAAGGCTAGGACGCACATTGTCAGATACATGAACATACAACTGAGGGAACTAGGAATCACAGATATATGGAGAGATATACACACACTAGATAGAGACGACACACACTACTCACACCCGCACTCAGTCTACTCTAGGATAGATTACTTTTTTATGTCAAAGGGAGATAAATATAGGGTAGAAGACTGTAGATTATGTGTTACAGACCTGTCTGACCATAGTGCAATATATCTAACATTGAATCTAAATGGTAGGAGGAAGAACACTGTCTGGAGATTGAATGTGGGTCTATTAAACAATAAGGGGTTAGTGGAAGAAATAAAGAGAGAGATAATACGTAATAAGGAGGAAAATAATAACGGGGAAGTAGACCCAACTATTCTGTGGGATGCACTAAAGGCAGTATTAAGGGGGAAACTAATAGCACAAACAGCACACCTTAAAAGAACCAGACTGGAACTCTATCAAAATGTAACTGGGCAACTAAAAGAATTAGAGAGGCAACATAAAAATACAAATGACCCAGAGACACTTAGGAAGGTTAAGGACATTAGAGGGAAGATAGAAAATATATTATTAATAGAGGTGAAGAAGAAAGCTAGGTTTGTAAAGCAGGCATATTATGAAGGGGGGCCCAAAGCAAATAAATTATTGGCTAGAAAGATAAGGGCACAACAAACATTAAACACTATACATAAGATTAGGAATCCTAAAACCAATGAGTTACTTAGAGAGCCGGAGGAAATAGAGAGAGCATTTGAGGATTATTATAGGACACTATACGCACAACCAACTGCAGCAGAGGAAGAGAGTATGAAGGCATTTTTAGAGGGGCTGGACCTACCATCGATAGGAGAAGAACAGAATAGGTTATTGAACTCAGATATTACAGAAAAAGAGATGGGGGATGCAATTAGTAGAATGAAAAATAGTAAGTCACCAGGCAGCGACGGGCTGCCATCATAATTTTATAAGATATTCAAATCGGAATTAAGCCCCTTACTGTTGGCATCATTTAAATATACTATGATAGCCCGTCATGGAAAGTGGCTATCATCACTACAATTCCCAAGGAAGGCAAGGATAAAGAATTATGTAGTAGCTTTAGACCAATATCCATACTTAATGTAGACTACAAGATGTATACGTCCATAATTTCGAAAAGATTTGAGACATTCATGCCCGACATTATAGATGAGGACCAGACTGGTTTTATTAGAGGGAGACAGACACAAGATAATATAAGGAAAACAATTCATATAGTGGAGGAGGCCCAAAGGAGGGGAGAAAGTGCAATTTTAGTGAGTATAGATGCAGAAAAAGCTTTTGATAGTGTGAACTGGGTCTATTTGTATAATGTCTTAGAAAAGTTTGGATTTAATGAAAAGTCAATCAAATGTATCATGTGTCATTGTATCATGAACCAACAGCTAGAGTGAAAGTGAACGGTAGTCTGACGGATCGGATTAAATTAGAGAGGTCGACAAGACAGGGCTGCTGTCTCTCCCCAACACTTTTTGATATCTTCATTGAACCATTGGCCCAAGCAATTAGGCAGAACCAGAATATAAAGGGGGTTGAGGCAGGAGGTTTAGAACACAAATTGGGACTATTTGCGGACGACTTGATAGCATACATGGGGCAACCAGACGTGGGCTTCCTGATACTGATGGATTTACTGGAGGAATATGGACAATACTCAGGGTACAAACTAAACGTGACAAAGACACACATTTTAGCACTAAACTACACACCAACACCAGAGATCAAAGACAAATACAGAATTAGATGGAACATGGATACAATTAAATATTTAGGGGTTAACATCACAAAAGGGTTAGACAAATTATACAATGCAAATTATACACAGATCAATCAGAATATCAAGAGGGATTTATGTAGGTGGACAATACAGACCTTAGACCTTAGTTCAAGAATTGAAATAGTTAAAATGAATATACTGCCTATCCTACTGTACCTTTACCAATCACTACCTATATCTATTCCACAAAGTCAATTTATGGAATGGGATAAATGGATTTCGAGGTTTATTTGGGGGGGGGAAAGGCCCAGGATTAGGCTTGCGACACTGCAGCTACCCAAAGGGAGAGGAGGATTGGCAGTGCCGAGTTTCCAGGATTATTATTATGCAGCACAAATCAGAACAGTGGCATGCTGGTGTAATATGGAATACGTAGCTAAATGGAAGGACATCGAAACAAATGGGGAAAACTACCAGATTCAAAAACTACTCGGGGATAAAGAATTATTCAGGACAAAGGAAAACGTATTAGACCCAATCACAAAATTCACTTTAAACACTTGGAACACGGTAATAAAGAGATACAAAATAGGAAAACAGACAAAGATTTTGAGATGGATAACAAATGATAATAAATTCCAGCCGGGAAAAGAAGATGCAGGTTTTAAACGATGGGCCCGAGGGGGCATCACAGCATTATGTAGGATGGTGGAAAAAGGGGAAATGCAGAGTTTTCAATATCTAAGAGATAAGTTCGATCTGGAAAGGGGTGACCATTTTAGATACTTACAGGTGAGAGACTATTATATAAAAGAAATAAAAATGGATAAAAACACTTAACAAAATGGGGTAATTAAGGTAATGATTGAAGCATATGAAGGGAAGAAAGGCAGGGTGATTTCAGCTCTATATCAAGCTCTGTTGGAGAGTAGGGGGAATTCAACTCTATATATAAAAGAAAAGTGGGAGAAAGAACTCGGGATTGATATGACAGAGGAAGAATGGTATAATGTATGTAGAGTGCAGCATTCAACTACTGGGTCAAGGGTATGGAGGGAATTTGGGTGGAAAAACATAATCAGATACTTCATAACCCCAAAGATAAAAGGGAGGTATGCCCCGGAACAGAACGCATGTTGGAGGCAATGCGGCGAGGTGGGGGCAGACCACACACACATTTTTTTTAAATGCCAAAAGATGAAGGGATACTGGGAGGAAGTATGGGGAGTATTGAAGGGGATATTAGGTTATGAGGTTCCTAAGACCGGCCTGATGTTATACTTGGGGAATCTGGTGCAGGAAAACACACAGGGTGGGGACAGATACCTGATTAAGGTGCTGCTGGCTGCAAGCAAGAAAACAATACCAGAGCATGGTACAAAGCAGATCCACCTACAAAGGAGCAATGGCTGGGAGTAGTACAGGAAATATTTGATATGGAGAGATTCACACACATATTGAGGGTCCAGGAAGGGAAATTTGAGTCCAAATGGGAAAAATGGGTTGAATATAAAAGAAAAATGAACGACACCACAAATTGAGAGTTGGAACCAGACCATGATGTTGCATTAAAATAGGATAGAAAGCTTCCATGTCACTGTTTGCTTGTTTTTATTATTATTTGTATTTTCTTTTTTCTTCTTCAATGGGTTTCTAATTCAAGTGTATACTGAACTGTATGTGGTTTTGTATGTTTATAAAAATGTCAATAAAAATTTAAGTGAAAAAAAAAAAAAAAAAGGAAAACTCAGTTTGGCAACACACTGCTAACTACCGAGCAGCATTTGAAAATGTAGCGCGAACACCATCAACAAAAGAACTCTTCTGAACTACTAGTGCCCCCCACTGCTACAAGTTTTATTCAA
Organism: Notothenia rossii; assembly: GCF_949606895.1. Classification (NCBI taxonomy): domain Eukaryota; kingdom Metazoa; phylum Chordata; class Actinopteri; order Perciformes; family Nototheniidae; genus Notothenia; species Notothenia rossii. Next base: position 53,378,410 of record NC_136907.1, on the reverse strand, counting down.
AACGGTGAATTTCGCCAACTGTTAACTAATTTGAAGCAACTACTAATATGTTGTGTGTGCCTCGTCCATGACAGCAGGCTAAATTAGAAAACACGCTAACTAGCTAAATTGCTAAAGCTGAAACACTGACGTTAGCTAACATTTGTTTGATATCCATATTAAGCTGACAAGCTAACGGGGATGTACAGAGTTAATAAAGTACAAAAATATACTTACATGATTCAAAATCCACGAGTATTCTTATTAGACGAGGGTCCATGCTTTCATGCTTTCATCTCTTCTACTGGAACCGTCTGCTTTTTTTCAAATATCTGTACCGTGCGCAAACTCCTCTGACGTCATCAGGGGCGTCGCCCAATTTTACTCACATTGCCCAGGTACATTTTACAAGCTTTTCACAGGTTGTAGGTCAACACATGACTTTAGTTAACATGTACTTGGTGCTATGATTTAAATGTACGTATCAAAATGAAGATACAAAATTACTCCATAAATTCAAGTAACACATTAAATAATAGGAGAGATTTGGCGTACTGACTGTACGGTTGGATTCAGGTGAAGCAAGCAAAAGGAAAAAGCATAATAAAAGACTTAAGGTGATACACAACAGGCATTTCCTTTTGATTGTACTGGCCTATTTTTTGAGTTTGGGATTTGATGCCTGATACATTTCTTCTTTCAGACTAGTGGTAAGAAAACAGCTTATTCTGCTATAATTGGTCTATTTGCATCTGTAGATTTCTCCAACATTCACTAAAATTAAGAATGAGATAAAGCCAGATAGAAGAACTTTGCTAAAAGTAAGTAGGCTACCTACATTTTCAACAAAATGGGTAACATTTATGATTAATGTTTGCAAATATGCTTGATCACATTTAACAATGAGATACATTTATAATGAATGTAAAAGTCCACATCCACCCTAAAACAAAGTGAGTTGAATATCCATGCTTATCAAATATTAAACATCATGGTGTTTCATATTTTGACTGATTGTCAATAGAATTTTGACTGTATTGCCATTCATGAGTTTTAGAACTTTTTGCATCAGAAATATGTAAACTTGTACTTTTTTGTGAGTGAATGCTTACAACTTTCCAAAGAGACTATAAAAGAAACAGATCTGCAGAGTTTTAGCCCACGTTTAGACACCAAGACGGGCCAAGTTAGCAGTGAGGAGGCCAACATCTGCCATCCACTAAAATAGAGGGTTTATTTTTAATGCATCTGTCATCTTGCCCCATATTGACGTCTTTCAAAATTGAGGGCAGCTGATATGGGAGTTTCTTTCTGCCTCAACATTAAGGGTAAGACCAGTGAAGTTAAGTTAGATGGCAGTAGCTCAGTCCATTGGGACATGGAACCGAAGGGTCGCCCGTTCAATTTTCCGAGGTGTCCCTGAGCAAGGCACCGAACCTCCAACTCCCAGGCATCGGAGCGCTGGCAGAGTGAGGAAAAGCAGCCCCATCGCTCAGCCACTTCTCCATTTAGTGCATGCATGTCTATAGGCCCTGTTGTGCAACTGGGTGTGTATGTCTGAAATTGTAAATTAACACAAGGGTGAATAACTGAATTACCCCTCTGGAAGTAATAAAGGTGATCTTAATCTCTAAAAAAATACAAATGGATGATGCAGTGAGAAAAGAGAGAAAAAGTAAAGCAACATGGAGACTGCATGGCTGAATGTACGTTTATTATGCTTCAGCTTACAGAACAACTAAAGGAGGAGAAGACGACAGCCTCCACTTGGCCTCCTCTGCAAGTAACGAGAAATGGTGCAAGATCAACTTGTGAAACTAATGTCGCCGACCAAAAGTCGAGCTGGCAGGCTTAGGACCGGCGGACGGGCAGTCATCCCGACGGTCGAAAACCGAGGCCTGTCAGTGCTTCAACTCAATGACGAGGGCCTAACAACCGCCAAACTCGAAGTCCTGCGTCACCTGGCTGATTCCAATGGGGCAGCGGTTCTGCTCCTGCAGGAGACACACTGCACATCAGACAACATCCTCAAGATCCCTGGGTTCCATCTCGCTGGGTCCATCTACAGCAAGCAACACGGTGTGGCAACGTTCGTCCGGACTGAAATAAGCTGGTCAGCCAGTAGCTAATCCCCACCAGGCTCTAACATCGAGTGGCTGGTTACAAAAATCCAGGAAACATCAGTCGTCAACGTATATAAGCCCCCACCAGCAGAGCTGTCCACGACGTCACTCCCATCAATAACTGCACCCACCATCTATGCAGGTGACTTCAACTGTCAGCACACAGACTGGGGTTACAACTACACAACACCTAATGGAGTGGCGCTGAGTGAATGGGCCTCCAACACTGATGCGCTGCTGCTGTATGACCCCAAGGAGCCTCCAACCTTCTTCTCTGCACGGTGGAACACCTCCACCAACCCGGACCTGGCCTTCGCCAATACAGTAACGACCCGGAACCGGAGAGACGCATCCTGGACAGGTTTCCCCGCTCACATCACCGACCATCCATCATTAAAGTCCCATCACTGGTGGAACCGGTACTAGGGAAACCCGTCAAGCGATGGAACTTCCGAAAGGCCAACTGGGAGTCGTATGCTGAGGAGACTGAAAGAAGGTCAGCTTGCCTGCCAGACCCAGACACAGCCGACCTGGATGCGGCCTATGCAGCCTACTGCCAGATCCTCCTGGGTGCGGCAAAGAAGACCATCCCACGTGGCTATAACAGGAATTACATCCCAGGTTGGGACGAGGAATGCAGCCACCTTCTGTGTGACCACCAGAGGGCTAGCTCCAGAGAAGAGGTGGATGTGACTGCAGCAGCACTGCTCAAGAAGCTGGATATCACCCGCAGGGCCAGATGGACAGTGGTCGTTGAATCAATCGACTTCACCCATTCTAGTCGCAAGGTGTGGCAGACCATCAACCAGCTCACAGGCAGAAATACAACACCCCACAGCTGCCCAGTCACAGCAAACGCCATCGCATCCCAGCTCCTGAAGAACGGCCGCTTCCCAGATGCTGACAAAGCCTTTGCCCGACTGACATCGCGTGAGGTGTCTTGCATCTCGGGAGTGGCCAGTGTCGATTCCAACCTCTCGGGAGAATTCACAGCAGAGGAACTCAGTGAGGCCATGAGCAAGCTCAAGCCAGGCAAATCCCCTGGCCGTGACAACATCCACCCGGAGTTCGTCATCCGCAAGAGCACAACAACATCTGGCTGGCTCTGTGCTTTCTATACATCATGCTACCAGAGATTAAAGCTCCCAAAGACTTGGCGCCGTGCCTCTGTCAGTGTCATAGCTCTGCCGAAGCCAAATAAATCTGCAGAAGACCCCAAGTCATACAGACCAATCTCGTTGCTCTGTGTCCCATTTAAGATCTTTGAGAGGATGATCCATAGCCGCATTGAGCCAGTGGTGGACTCACAGCTCCCAAGGGAACAAGCTGGTTTCCGTCGTGGAAGATCAACAGCAGACCAGGTAACACTACTCTGTCAGGACATCGAGGACAGCTTCCAGGACAATGAGAAAGCTGGGGTAGTGTACCTGGATCTGACTGCTGCATTTGACACCGTGTGGCACCGGGGACTCCACCTGAAGCTGCTGAGGACAATACCGGACCGCCACATGGTGAAGTTCATCATGGAGACACTTTCCAACCGTAGCTTCGTCCTCCAGACCAGCAGTGGCCAGAGCAGTAGGCTCAGAAGACTGAAGAACGGGGTACCGTAGGGGTCTGTTCTCTCGCCGATGCTGTTCAATGTTTACATCCACGACCTACCTGATACAGCATCCAGAAAGTATGGCTAAACAGACGATCTTGCCATCATGCTGAGCCGACCAACGTGGAAGGCGATGGAAGAGGGTCTTAACGAAGACATGGGCACACTAGTAGCATACCTTCGAAGGTGGCGTCTACAGCTCAGCGTCGGAAAGACAGTCGCAGCGGCATACCACCTTAGCACCAGAGAAGCCAGGAGGGAACTTGAGGTGCGCGTCAACAACAATTGTCTGGAGGTCCAGCAAGCCCCGAAGTATCTTGGAGTGCGTCTGGATTGGACATTATCCTTTAAAAAACACCTGGAAGAAGTCAAGGCCAAGGTGACATCCAGGGTTGCGCTGATCCGCCGCCTCGCTGGAACAACCTGGGGAGCCTCCGCTAAGACGCTGCGAATATCCACTCAGGTCCTGGTCTTCTCTGCAGCGGAATACTGCGCCCCTGTCTGGAGCAGAAGCCTTCATGCGAGAAAGGTCGATGTGGCTATCAATACCTCCCTCCGAATAATAACTGGATGCTTAAAGCCTACCCCTGTGTCCCTCTTGCCAGTCCTCGCGGGAATAGCACCGGCCGGCCTCCGACGGGAAGCTGCCACCCTCGCCCTGGCCAGGAAGGCACAAAAGTATGACTGGCACATCCAGCACAACACCACAATAACACCAGCACCTCCAAGCAGACTCAAGTCCCGCCACCCCTACAACAAAGCAGCACAAGAGATGCTCACCTCTGAGGACATCTCCATGGATGCATGGTTGGCAGCAGCTTGGAAGCAGGAATGGGAGTCAGCCGGGCCCTCCCGAATCCACCGTTACATCTGGGACCCAGGAGATGGCGCCATTGGAGGAGACGACCTACCGCGCCGGCAGTGGACAACTCTGGACCGTCTACGAACTGGGGCCGGTCGCTTTAAAACATCGATGAAGACGTGGGGCTTGGCGGACAGTGCGGCATGCGAGTGCGGTTACCCTGAGCAGACCGCTGACCATATAATCACCATCTGCCCCTTATATAGACCACCCTCGGAAGCCAGCCTCTTCGACCTAGGACCAGAGATGTGGGCATGGCTACACAACACAGAGTTGGACCTCTAACGTTACACGAAAGAAGAAGAAGAACAACTAAACAAAGAGAAGTTGGTTTTATGTGAAGCTTTGTGACAGAGGGAAAAAAACATTTAGGAAGGTTTTACTACTGGGCACTGATAGAGGGAGACGAACACAATCAATCAATCAATCAATGTTTATTTATATAGCCCAATATCACAAATGTTACATTTGTCTCAGTGGACTTATGACAGTATGACAATACGACACCCTCTGTCCTTAGACCCTCACATCGTATAAGGAAAAACTTCCAAAGAAAACCCACAGTTTAAAGGGAAAAATGGGAGAAACCTCAGGGAGAGCAACAGAGGACGGATCCCTCTCCCAGGACGGACAGACGTGCAATAGATGCCGTGTGTAAATTGAAAAGATAATACATTTGCAACATAGGTAGTCCAAATGTTTGGAAATGCATGTGTGTATAATAGGAAGATGAATCCACGAGGATATCCATCCAGTACTTATGATCCAGGACCACAGCCACGACTCAAGATCCAGGACTCGCGATCCATGACACAGGACCGCAGGATCATCCATGACTCCGGATCCCGGCGTATATAGACACCAAAAAGAAAGACATTTGGGGAAGCTGGGTTAATCGGAACATGAGAGTACACAGGTATAGACAGAGAGAAGGAAGAAGTAAGATGTCCCCCGACAAACTAAGCCTATATCAGCAAAACTAGGGGCTGAATCTAATCAGCCCTAACTATAAGCTTTATCAAAAAGGAAGGTCTTAAGCGCACTCTTAAAAACGGATAGGGTGTCTGCCGTCCGAACACAAACTGGAAGCTGATTCCACAAAAGTGAAGCTTGATAAGAAAAGGCTCTGGCTCCCATTGTACTTTTAGAGACTCTAGGAACAACCAACAACCCTGCATTCTTGGAACGCAATGCCCTAGTAGGACAGTAGGGTATAATGAGTTCTTTAAGGTAAGATGGCGCCTGCCCATTAAGGGCTTTGTAGGCGAGAAGAAGAATTTAAAATTCTATCCTGTGTTCTATAGGGAGCCAGTGTAAGGCAGCCAGAACAGGAGTAATATGGTCCCTTTTCCTAACTCTGGTTAGTACACGAGCTGCAGCATTTTGAATCAGCTGAAGCGACTTGACTGACTTCTTGGTACACCCTGATAATAAGGAGTTACAATAATCCAGCCTTGAAGTAACAAATGCATGGACTAGTTTCTCTGCATCGTTTTGAGGCAAGATATGCCTGATTTTTGCAATGTTACGTAGATGGAAGTAGGCGGTCCTTGAAATGGATTTTATGTGGGTGTTAAAGGATAAATCCTGATCAAATATAACACCAAGACACAGCGTAGTGCCAGCTGTTTATTATTATTTTATGCAGGATGAAATTAGCATACATGATTTTTCAATAAACATACAATTAAAGGGTTCCTATTATGCACATTCTCAGGTTCAAATTTGTATGTTGTGTCTATACTGGTGACATGTTTACATGCTTCAAATTTCGCCTCTTTTCACCCTCGTCTGAAACTAGAGCCCAATACCTAATCTAATGTAAAAATACAATTACACACAGTAGTAACAGTACAACCAACAAACAGCTGCTACTGTACAATACTTACACAACAATTAAGAGACAGTATATCAATGTAAGGTAAGTTAAGTTTTAAAATTGAATCTGGATGTCACAGGTTTGATTTAAAAGTTGACGTTTTACTGGCCCCCAGCCTCACCCCCCTCTGTGGGTTGCTCCACTGTTTAGTGCCTCATAAAGCTCACTCACCTTTCCTCCTAACTCTCAGCAGTGCAACAGAATCTCCTGGTTGCTTTTACTGGAGCTGCTCTGCAGAGAGCAATATAACACTGCAGGTAATAGGCAGTCCCAAGCGGAATTAAAATGAATGTAGGATTGAGTGAAAAGCCTTACTGCCTTATTATTTTGGGGGAAATGTTACAAATGAATCTTATTAGTTAGTGTTGAGAATTATAACCATATTATGAACTGAGGTATGTTGACATGTCTTCTAAGAGCTATTGTTTTTACAGGGTTTACATCAAATGTGAAATAGTTTTGTATCATCCATTATATTCTTTTATCAGGCAAAACCAGGAAGAAAAGGCAAACACAAGTTGAGTAACAAAGCTAAAAGCCACATTTTTGAAGGGATTTAACATTTGATTTAGGAGGATAATAAACGTTTGTAATATACACAGATAATGGACCTGAAACTGTTAGTCACTGCCTCGGCTGTTGATAATATGTTTTTTTAAAGTTTTAAAACTACAATATGTGACAATCTTGTTCTTCCGCTAACACGAGATAAAGAAGTCTAAATACCTATTCCAGTTAAAAATATAAATGTAAAAAAGACCAAGATTTAAAAATGTATTGATAAAATGTGAAGAAGAACAGTATACATTAATGACGAATTGCTTCATCGTTTCATTTTAACCATACTACTTAAACAATTGGCACACATATATTTTGAGAAAATTGCAACTACTTTTCACACTTTGATAATGTATATAGTATCCCATGTTTATATTTTTTAATAAAATGATGTTAATCTCCAGGTTAGGAAAATATTCGGGATAATGTAAGTACAGAAATCAGCAACAAAGACTCGTACTGTATGGACTCGTCCAATCTTTTCACCTGACTACAAAAGCATTACTATTCCCTACTTGCAAAATAAAAGCCTTTAGGAGTGAGGAGACATCTGCAGAGCCACACTTGGTCATAACATTGTAAAGCTCCTCCTGATGTGATCTGGTAACTGATTTGTTTTGAGATGCAGCCAACTCGATTCATTTAGCTTGTTTCCCCTTATAATGCCTGTAGATGGCAGCAGACATTCATCCTCTCTAAACCCTCAGGTACAAGATGACATTCTCAGAGGTTGAACAATCAAGCCTGATTTCCTCACCTCTGGGATTTCATTCATTAGCTCTGTTTTCTCAGTGCAGATCAAGTTTCATCGATGAGGCTGTCCAATCTGCAGCGAGCCTGAAAACTGAGCCTAAGTCAACACTCTGAGGTCATCCCATCCAGTCAGGAATATGAATAATATGTTTTCTGTAATTTTATAGGAGAGTCTCAGCCATTAATTATTTTCTTGACGAACATGCTGGACGGCTGCTAGCGCATTCCATGATTTTCATCTTGAGACGTAATACTGAAGCAAATATGTCGAAACAACATTCTTGTCATTTCCTTGGGAAAAAACGATGATTTGGGCACATAATCAGGTTACCTGGACCCAGGAGGGGGGGGCTTTAAAAAATGACCCACGTATAAGCAAGTGTTTTCAGCATACAGTGACCCCGGGGGGAGCGTTACAGGAGGTAGAGGGTAAACATAAAATGTTTCACACAGAAAGAATTATGTTTTTTACGAGTCAGGGCCTCTGACTTCCAGGTTTAGGGAAATCATAAACTTACACAAACATTAAGAACCGGTCGAATTGTGGATGCCATTGAATGGCCGGAATTATGAGCAGATAGGGTTTTACAGCACCTGTCAGTGCAATTAAGGTTGATTTACTGTGAATCATAAAGAGGATGTGAGGTTTATTAGGGTAGTTGCTCTACTATTTTTTTTTTTTTGAAACCACCTGAAACGTAAGGGGACAGGAATGAACATTAAGCCACTTTCACCCATGTGGCTTGAATACATAACTACAGAACATGTTACTGGGAAAAGAGGAAAATACGTTTTATCATCTTTGTGGTGTAGCATAAGTCCCCAGTGAGTACGCCTGAAGCGTGGAGTTTGTGTTTGCATGCATTGAGTCAAAGGTCAGAAAAACAGCAGTGAGGCCACTGAGGCCAGGAAATCCTCTGAGTTCACATGGTCTATGGGAAGCATGCATGAAGAGAACTGGATACAGTGTTTGAGATGGGGCCGAGTTCATTCTAAAGAGGTGGAAAGTAATTAAGTACATTTACTCAAGTATTGTTCATATGGCACATTTGTGGGCCTTTCAATCCTAATTTTCAGGTTCATATTGGTACTTAGTGCCTCTACTGTGACATGTCTCCATGCTTTAATATTCAAAAAGCTCTTTATTCTTCTCATACTGCCTGTGCTGCAGCACCTCTTTTCACCCTCTGTCTGAAACCAGAGCCCAGTCTGCTCTGATTGGTTAGCTGGTCAGCTCTGTTGTGATTGGTCAACTGCTTAGAGATGACCCGCCCATTATCCTATCAGGTACATTGTGTTGGAGCGCTAGCCAATAGAAGGTTGAGATTTACATAGTGATGTCACTATGTCGACAACAATGGTGGTGTTGACAGGTTAGTCAATGAATCACCCATCTCTCTTATGTCGGGATAGGTAATGGGCATCTATGAACATTTAAATAATTTTCTAATTTATTTAAAGTATTTGTACATTTTTGGTGTTTCGATTTTCATTGGCTACTTTGACTAATACCGATTATACTTACTTATTTTTATTAAGTAACATCTCAAATGCAGGGCTTTTACTTGTAACAAGGTATATGGTATAACTTTTACTTAAGGATATGAATACTTCTTCATTACATTACAATAATGATGTTATTGGACCACACAGATTAATTTCTGAGTTTTGCGTGGGGTGTGTTGCATAAAAAAGAAATATTTAACTAATTTACAATCATCTTTTTCCCAGTGTGAGTGTTTTAGCCAAAGTATTTTTCGGCCAAATGGCATCATGTGGCACAACCCTAAAGTTGCCGTTAGGCCACTATGACAAACGGCTTCAAGTCCTGGCACTCTTACTGGGAGTTAGGTGGAAAAACCCTATCATGCAAACAAAGCCAATCAGGAACCCCTCCTTATTTAAAGGCCAATTAGGCCAGAAATAACTAAATGGTCCATTTAAGTTTCCCAAGAAAAATAAGCACTAAAGCATGGAAATCCTCAAATGTACAGTGCACAAGAAATGCTTTAGGGGGCGGCGCTGGTGGGATGGAAGGATTACTTAAGCGAGCCCTTGGAGTACAGGCCAAGAGGCCCAAATTGTCAGAGGCTCCCCTGGTCTTCGCCTGCAAAATGTCACCGGAAAAGACACCATAAAAAGCTATAGTAAACATAAATACAAAGAGGAAAAGGAACAACGAGAAAAGTCACAAAATAACTACAAAAGGAACACAAAACAATAACAAAACTAGGCAAAACCTCCACAAAGTTTGTGTTTCTTGCTCCAGGAGGTTGGGCCTCTTGCATGTCTTTGTCCAGGGGGCTATTGTCCCAATATCCCCTTATTTCATTCTTTATGCTAAGCTTATTTAGCCTTCATGTTAACTGTAAATGTATAGGAATGGTATCCACCTTTTAATGTAAGTCTTTGTCAAAAATCAAACACACTAAATGTACAATAAAAAACATTCTTTTTCAAAATGCTAAACTTTTCCTTTAAGGACCTGACCGACATATTTAACAATTATGCAAAAAGGCCCAATGTTTAAAGAGAAGCAGTTAGTTAATAACTCCCGCTGCTCGTGAATTTTAGTTAAGTGATCATGCTGCTCTGTTCATCTGTTTCCATTTAGGGACCTACAGAGAGATTAAATGAGTGTGGAACAGTAATGGATCTCATATGTATGGAGAGGCCCATTTACATCCTGTAATTGTGTTGTGTTTATTCAAACCATGATATAGAGCACAGATCCCGCAGCTGAGAAGACACATAAAATACAGTGTTTACAGTGCGTGAGAGGCATATCAAGACGTCCATTAATTTCTACTGAAAGGCTTGCAACACCAACTTCCAGAGTGCAATGTCAAATTGAGGCAACACATAAACAGAGATGTGATTGCAAAAGGCCCGAATGGATAGCCTTTGCTCTCCGGCTGCAGGGTTATCAATAGATCCCTGCTGCATCAATCTTTGTACTTTAACCAGATGGCAGCGGCACCAAAGAGCTTGTGCTGTGCCTGATCGGACGCTTGATAGGAAAGCCCGGAGGAGCCTGTGTCAGAGGCCAAAGGGGCCAGGAGATTCTAAGCACATTAACATTCCTGAATAAATAACCCCAGGGAATGTTATTGTTTAGACGTTAAACATGGTTTTCCTTCCCGAGCCCAGGAGAACAGCCAGGCTTCAGCTTTTTAAAACCCCTTTTCATCCCATCGTTCCTTGGAGAGGAATTGCAGAAAATTGCACCAGACGAAAGATTTGTGGTGATTCTGGCCTTAAATCCTCACTGGGAAAGCCTTTTGCCTTTTGCCAATTTGTTGTCCTAATTTACATATTGTTCGTCTTTGCCAAAAAGGTTGCCTGGTACTGCAAAATTCCACATCTTTCCTCATTCGACAATATTTACTTCACTATTATTTTCTGTGTGACGTGTGTTTGTACTAAAGAGGATAAGTGGGGGTATAGGTCAAGTATAGTCAAGTCAGGTCAATTTTATTTATGGAGCCAATATCACAATTGACCTCATTCAAGGGTTTTTCACTTCATGTACAGCATTATGAATGTATTATGTAAACTTATACTGAGGCACTGCCAAAAGCTCATACACAGTTGATGGCTGCTAAACTATGTCACATTGTCTACTCTATACAGTCAGTCATTGTGTTGAAATATATAAAGATTGATTTTTTCCTGGCAGTTCCTGTATATACTGCTCTGTTCATATTGTGACATTTAGAAAAATATCGCTGATTGTGCTATCAGACATCCATTCTTTTATGGTATATACACATACGCAAATGCTTAGGCTGGTAAATTGTGCTAACATTTGTCTTAAACTTGCATTGTTACCTTTTTGACATAAAGACCTATGGAATATATTTTAAGGGTGTTAAGAGTTGCATCTTACACAACCATGATATAATCTCCATTCAGGCATTTATACACAGTTGGAACCAATCATGAAATATTGATTCAAATATGGAGAAAATGTAAGAGTGTTTCAATCAATGCCAAATCTCATTTTAGGAAGAACTGTCAATGTCTATCTCTCTTTTTTAAACCTGCTTCAATAGATTTTTGGCCACTTGGAGTTAGTGCTTCTAGCTGTTAACACAATATTTAAGTTGTTAAGGCGATGTTTTCTATGCACACATTTTGCAGGTAAAGAGCAACATTCGCACTCATTTAGGTCTGGTTTGTGTCCATGTGTTAAATATAAGTCCAATATTCACTCTCCTTTTGGCTCCGTTTTGCTTTTCCATCAAGTCCTGAGGGAAATATCTAGCTCTTTAGCTGCTAAATGCTCCACTACGTTCATCAACAAGTCTTTGGCACTGAGCATGCAGTGTTCAGTTGTTCCTTTTTAGTTTTTTCACGAAATACATCTGACAGCTGCTTCTTTTATCAGCCCATGTTGCCAAGAACATTGCCAAACCAGCATTTCCTGTGACATTCTCCACCACTTCATCAACTACGTTAATAGAATCAGCCAAACTCCCCAAATATGCCCTTAAAGACATTTCCCTCGGCGGGTGTCATTGTCTTGCCAAACGAAAACCCTCCTGGACATGACCAATCAGTCGCTCTGTTCTTTAACTTACGTCAACTGGCTTGGGATCCGATTCTTCTCTAATCGCCGTTATACGATCTGTCAAACAGCTGACTAGTGTGTAACCAAATGGAATGTAACACAATTAACCCCCCTGCAATTTCAGAGCTCCACTTTCACTCAGAAAGTCTGTTATTGCCAATACCCTGACGCTCTCTCCCCTTCACTCTCTCCAGGCACGTTAGGGAGGAGGATTCCTCTGCATCAACCTGTAGCTCTGTTATATTGCAGCTTGGAGGCAGTTAGATAGGAGCAGTCCACCCTTTTCCTCCCCCGGTGAGTCACACATTCCAAGTGTTGGAGGTCAGAATTGACTACAGCACAAGACACATTGATGGTTACGTGAAATATAGCCGTTGTTGATTGGGTGATTTTTCTACGTAAGGTCCGAGAAGGCTTTCTGTAAGTGATATTTCTCCAGAGACATGTATTCATTGCCAGAAAGGTCACAACCGAGTGCCTTTCGTGCGGAGTGACATGTGAAGGAAAGTGAACAAGGTCAAAAGCCTCTGGCCAGGTGCCAAAAGAAATACAGGTTTCGAGGAGAACGAGCGCCATACCTGAGATTTAAAGTTAATCACACGTCTTCCTACTCTGCTACATTTCTTCATTTTCCCCATTTTTCTGTCCTGTCTCACGCTTCCTCCTTTTTTCCATTTTTCTGGTTACTAACTGGAAACACATGAGGCCCTAAAGAGGGGTTCTGGGATTTCATTCAGCTCCGTTAAAGACATTTACATTTGATTGACACATTAAATCTGTTGGTTACCTTATCATGTAAAGGCCTGAGGAAACATGAACCCTCCTCTACACGTTGACATGCTACCTCATTAGTGACAGCCTCCAGCAAAACTAACTTCCATCCAGCAAACCTACTTTAACCTCCATCCACCTCTTCATCTGTGATACTAAACAACATGCGGCATAAGAAGATAAAGGGCCTCGCTGGTGATATTTTGCTGTGCTGTCAGCAAATGTCTGCCGGTGCCAGGTGAGCATATGGAGAGCATCAGAGCACGATGCTCGCAATGTTTGATGAAGTCAATGTTTGTGTTCCGTCAGCAGTATATTCTTCTTGGCTCTGTTCCCATGGGGCTCCTTCAGACACATATGGAGGTAATTTGTTCAAATTCTTCAGCAGAGAGAGAAATAGGAGGAGGGGGCAATAGCCTTGGGACTTTGGGGTTTGGAAATCAGTTCGAGAGGTTGGGAGTGACTGGGGGGACAAGGAATGGGGGTTTCTTAGAGAAATGCCTTTTAAAGAACTTAAAGTAACATGATAGTGTAGTAAGGAGATTTCGTGGAAGTCCCTACAAGATTGAAACATCTAGTAGAAAACAATACAAGAAGTCTAAAGCCCCACTAGTAGAGCTTTGTTGATGAGCACACAAAATAATTTAAAGATTCAACAACAAAGTTTGACTCTACTCTTAAACTGCAGTTTGTCCTCAGGATGTCACTAGGTCAAAGGTTATTAGTGATACAACCACATCTACAAGAGATCTTTCCCTGAAGTGTTCAGCAAATGTCATGACAATACTCCCTTTACATAGTGCAAAGAAACATTGTCCAAAGCCAATTCATAAGCATTTCTCCTCTGGGAACCATGATTAGTAACAATACGTTATAATTATAGAAATCTAAAAAATCTAAAATGTCACCCGATCATTGAGCTAGTGAAAAGCTCCTGGGGTTCTAAACTCAGCATTGGATACCTTGTTTTATATTAAGCTCCGTCAGGGCAAAGGTCGGGCTGACATTAGGAACGCTGCCATGAATTTTCAGAACTACATTTATATTGTTTAGCTTATCTTGAAAAACGTCAGCCTCATAACCCTAAGGTGCTGGTGATAAGGGCCTATATTTCTGGGTATAGCAGAATCTCAGTATAATGGATATCAGTGTCAAGACTTCCTTTTCCGTTCCCCGGTCAATTGTTTACAGTACGATTTGCAACTTGAGATGCCATACTGGAGTTGAAAGATGACGTCTAAGAACGGATGGTTTCACAAGCAGTTAGTTTAGCCAAAGAGTCCAGAGATTACATTTTGGCCAAGGCGTTCCACCTCTTTTCCTCTCAACACCAGCTCTAACTAAATTCTTCTTGGAACGCAAACAGAAACCAGAACACTTTTGATTGCTAAATAAGTGATTCCTCATACGTATGCATTGTTTTCCAGACGTTGAGTAATTGTGATTGACCAATACACTGGCAGATGTCATCGTTGTTAGACCCCAACTTGTACCAAGCAATAAAAGAATATGTAAAAAAGGAATGGTTTTGATTTTTAGCCCTGCATCCTCGGGAGACTTCGATGGCAACATTTCAAGGGAGTTTGTTCACATGACATGCATGGCTGAAATGTTGATCTAGAACTGGAAAAGCTCCAGGATAAAGTTAAACTATCAACAAATTGTTGCAAACCCTAATCACACTCGACCCGCTGTGTATATTAAACTGTTTCGGGCTCAGACCCCCGATCAGTGTAGCCCTGTCTCCACGTCAGCTATAAGAAAAGTTGTGATGGCAGAGATTGGGCCTCCCTCTTGATGTTTACATTCTCCAGACACAGGGGAGAATGAGGAGAGAAAGAGGGAAAGAGAGAATCAGAGAGAGAATTACTTACAGATGCAGCACTGCAACCCAAGGTCTGAGAGCTTCTGGGCATGGAAACACAATGTATTATGTCTAATATCATGATTTAGAGTGTTTTTTATGAAGGGCGTTTGCGTGTATTGTGTGTTGATAACTGAGGGGCAGATAAAGGAGACTTACATAACATGTTTAACGCCTGCTGTCTTCACTCTGCTTTGGTTACAATCCACTCAAACAGAACATTTACAAGCCATGAATGTACTTATAAACAACTTGTGAAGAGGGATGTCGAGCATTTTTGTGTTTTTTTAAGTGTTTCAGGCTGTTAGTGATAGTCCTAGATGCTGATTATGTGCCATGAGCCAAGTAAAGAAAAACTCTCAGAAAGTCCAAAATCTTGGCACGGCTCAAGAACCAGGGTCTCCCAGGGAGCCAGCCATCATCATGGTGTTCTGTGAAGAAGAAAAACAAGCCCAGTGGAGCTGTAATGAGGTCACTTATCAGCCTGGGCATTTGGGGGGTGTGCCTCGCTTCCGCTCAGCATCCCTCCATCTGTCAGGGAGAGGACAAATGACCTCAACGACGACTGCCAATAATGTCATGTGGCGTCAGACTCTTACGACAGGCTTCAAGTTGACTGAAGGAGCAGACAACAGGCCAAACTTTCTAAAGTACAGCCTTTTTAGAAGAATGACCCCGGTCAGATTTTTTTTTGTTTGCTTCAAACTCATCTTGGGGTTTTACAAAAAAGTATCATTGCTGAAAACCACCAAGTAACAACAGCAACTACAAAAAAGCTTTTACGTTGTAAAGCAACAGCTCAAAAAATACACAAAAGCAGGCTAATGTGTATGTGTGATTAGAAAATACATCCGTTAGTAATTAGAGTGGTAACAGTTGCAACAATCTTTGTGAGGAAGGGGATGGTGGTTTAATTATGGTTCTTGTTCATTTACCTTTGTGAGGACCAAGAAATGCTGGTTAGTCCTTACTTGAGAGAGGAGGTTAGGCTAAGTGTTAGGGTTAAGCATTTAGTTGTGGTGGTTATGGTTTGAGTTAAGGTTAGAGGGCTTTGGAAATAATTATGTCAGCAGTTGGGGTTGCCACCCAAAGGAACTACTTTTATAGGAAGCAAAAGATGCCTTCAGCCCAATGATGTCAATGTGTCCACCGCAATCTCAACGATTCAGGTTAAATTATCGCAGACGCATGAAAAAACGATGGATGTTTTACACAAAATGTTTGAGATCAAGTACTGGAAAACCGGGACCTCTCACATCTTGGAAATGTCACAGGACAGGACATTCCAAACATGCATTATTTAGATAAACTGACCACATATCGGGAATCTAAATGGTTACCTTTTTGGATGAAAACATATTTAAACTTTACAAAGTCACATATTAACAGCTTTTAGCCTGGCTCAAAATCTCACATGACTGAAGGCACTAATTTCAAGGGGTAAAATAATGTCCCCGGAACTCAATTTAGTTTCCTGCGGTTGAAATGCAAAACGGTCCTCAAAAGATCTCTGGTTCGGCAAAACTTCCTGTGGTTGAAAAAGGGCTAGGATAAGATAGGAAGAATGAGAAGTGTGCTGTGTTTGTATTTGTTTAGGGGGTAAACAAGAAAGAAAATCATCACAACCACAACAGTGCTACAGAGCTAATAAAGAGAATTTGGAAATCACAGAGTAATTACTTCACCAATAATAGGGGTTAAACTGTGGTGGGAAAACACAACAAAGGTTTTCTCTCTCCAAACCACATGAAAAGGCTTCCATTATCAGCTACTGATCAAGAAAGACTTTGAATCCAAACTAGATAAGTTAAAAGAAAATCAAGACTGTTCCATAGTTGGTCTGGTGAATAATAAAGATATACTAAGCATACAGCCTCTATCATTTCCAATTACAACTGAAGACATCTTTGAGAAAATCTTGCACCACTGATGGTTTAATGGAGCGGGTCAGGGCTGGTTCACAAGGATAAACACAAGTTTTTGGCACTGGATGCGGACATTTGTTCAACAGAGAGAGCAACACTCATGGACTTATAAGCACTGCCATGTTTGGTAGCAAAGGAGTCTTTACACCTTCAGTAGATAATTTATATCAAACACGCTCCATGTTTGGTTTAGAGAAAGAACAAGGCTGAGAGAGATGGAAACTATGTACCCACAGGAAGTTAGCATAACAGCAGAAAAGCAGTATGCACCCTGTGGGTCTGGTTCTTTACCAAATTAAGAAACTGGAAATGTAATTTAGAAGTAGTCATAACAAAAGGAAACTGCTCCACAACAGTGCGTCAATCCAGGGATGGTCATAACAAGACAAGCTAGTGGTTACTTGAAGAATGGCTCTGAACTAAATGCTAACATCATCCAGCTTGCCTACATGCTCACAATGACAGTGCTAACAGGTTGACATTTAACATGTGCAGCATTATCAACATCTGAGTTTAGGGATTTTGTATCATAGGCTGTTTATAAAAAGTAAATGTAGTCAACTGTTGTCATCCATTCATGTGTTCACTAGGCTTTTGAAGCGTCGGGTTTGGCATGTTGGCCATCGCCATCTTGGTTTTTGTGCGTCCATATATTTGGAACCAGAAGTGACACAGGAGGGTGGAGCTAAGTACCACCATTCTATAGTTAAATACATTTCACTAAACCTAAAAGTTACAACCTCATAGTGTGTTACAGAAAAAGTCAGTGGCTCATTATGTTCATCCTCTCTAGGGACCATGAATGACTTTTATGGCAATCCGTTTAATAGTGGAGATGTTTCGGTATGGGATCAAAGTAGAGAAAAACTCAACTCTACCAGAGCACATGCACTCTGTAGGATGTAGCCTTGTACCCAATCAAGCCATTAGAAACAGTCATAGTCATAACACAAGGCAGCTGCTGCACACAATTATCACCCCTAGCATGGTCATAAATACAAAACACATTTTGCAGCTTATTAAACTAATCAACTTTAATCTGGGCACCCTGCTTGATCCACAGTAAAATCAATCAGCTTAAAATACCATGTGAAAACTGTTCCAAAACCAGGCTCAAGATATGCTGACACAAGCAGTAACTTTACATGGTACAACCTGTAGATGGTCTTTATATATTTATATGGTTTATTTAGGTTTCATGTGGAGACAAAGGAATCTGCAGGGACAATACAATACACTATAGGCAAATTACATTACTTCTAAGCATTCTCATATGTGAATGTCCTTTGCCACTCTGGCATTCTTTTTGTGGGAGTCTATATTATTTCAGAGAGCCATTGGGGAGAGGGGTTAAAGCCAGGAATGTACACTATTTCCCCACAGGAAGCCGAGCATGGAAGTCTACTATTGCCCCACGCCCAGATCTCTCCATCGCACGCACAGTTGGCCCACTACTGCATCATAGTACAAAAGTCCGATTTAAACACAAACCATGTACGACAAAAAAGTGAAATAAACATCACAGTCCAATGCTTTTGAACTTTAGTATTTTATTAAAAGACATTTTATCTTTTATACGTCTTACAGTTTCATTGTACAAAATTTCACACAATACAAAAATATTGAAAGGCAATTTTTTTTATAAACATGTACTATGTTTTTAAAAAAAAAACGTAATATTCACAATGTGTCAACTTTACTGGATGAAATCCACCAAGCTTTGCCTCTATAAAGCAGCATGTTTTACATTTACACAGGTCTCGACACACAGGTCGTAGTGGGCATTTATTCAAGAGATATTATTCATACTACAGTAATGTACAAGGTGGTAGCATGCAGAATGTTCTGATGCTGTATAAAGTGGATCTCAAGAAATTTTCTAAATTTGTCTCAGTAACGTAAAACCGAGTTAGAATGATGCTTTTAGTAAGTGGTTTAAAGTGTTTTTTTGCAAAAAATGTCATTAATGTCATGCAAACACATACTTACTTTAAAATGTAATGTAATGATTTGTGTCTATTATAATGCAGATCCTTATTACCAACCATACTTTTTTACTTTAAAAGACTTGAGATTTCAAGCAGTTACAATGTGCCAAAAATGTTTTGCTTTATTGTGCTTTTACTCTGAAAAGCTAAGGTAAGTAACCACTTCACTAGGAAGCCCCTATAGTTACTCCAAGTCTATTTATGCCTGTGTAGCATACAGTTTATCACAGGGTTCCTCAGTGATGAATATAATTGCTCTGATTAGTAACAGTAAAGAACATGTACTGCATGTGATGCATTTTTTCCACAGTATTACCGTCTCAATATGCATATGTCTGTTAGAGCCGGTGCCTGTTCTCTGACTGAAGGGAGGCACACTTGTAGGCTATTAACACTGAAATATTTAGACATGACATTAAGACACATTGGCAGGCTCAGAAAAAGACCTTACCCTAACACACAAGTAATGCAAGGAACTCTCACACACACAGACACAAACACACACGCATTCTCACCTAACACTTATGAGCACCCGCCTGGTACATATAACAGATAGGACTTTCATTAAATGGCTCAATGGGGGCTCGTCCTAGCCAGCAGAAAGAGGCCCACATCCAACACTTATGTGCACCTTCTAAGGAACACCACATTATGGACATAAATTCTTACAAAGCTTTCCAAAAGCTTCACTTCAGGTCAATCAAGTGGTACAAAAAACCAGTAAAGAGTCAAGCTGATATAGTGCTATAAATTCACATGTAATTAGGCCCCTCACGATAATTACGTTCCAGACTCATGGTAAAATATTGACCTGACCTTGATTATTTTTACGACGCATTTGAGGTATGGACATGACTTCATTAACTTTTCTACGGTGATCGTTTATGAAATTATTGACCTATGGTGCGAAACATGGACAAGACCTCGATCATTTTGAGGTTATCTATTAATGGTGATTTTTGGACATGACCGTGATCATTTTGCCTGTTGTGTTTACATGCTGTTGTTTACCTAATAATTGTACCAACATTTTAGCCTAAACTGATATCAGAATAAACTTTAGTGTTCTTCCTTCCCTTACATGTCTTCCAATGTACAGGTATGTACTTCCACAATGTGAATATTCTTAAGAATGATATGGTAATCTCTTGCAAAGGGTGTATTTGCATTGTCCTCCTATTATATTATCATTTTCATTACCTCAGTGGAATAAAAGTATTAAAATTACAATATCATTGTTGATCGCAGTCATTTCTGGACAATATATCGTCAAACAGAAGAAGTTATCGTAAGGGCCTACATACAATTCTTACGTTCGTAACAAAAACAACATCCTTCATAAAATCAAGGAATCTGTTTTTTCGTCATGATTTGTTTGTATTAGTCACATGGTGAGCGAGAGGCGGGAATATTAGTGTAGCTCCCATGCTGGATGCAGCTGAGGGTAGAAGGCAAAAGAAGCCAAACACAGCTTTGTTTACAGCTGCCGTTTCTCAGTTTAATTTCAGAGTTTTGTCCATGGAAAGGCTTCGACAGAGGAGAATCTTAAAAAATCTTCATAACAGAGGAGGTACAAATGTCTTTAGTCCTTTTTTTTTCACATTCAAATGTCTGGTAAGACTGAGGAAAGAGAAGATTTCCGTTGAGAAAGCGACATTTGACATCCTCTGAGGTGTTTCAAGATTCCATGTGCTGCACTATCCATATTTCTGAGAGTTGGTTCTATCCAGTATCGGCCAGTGGCTGTAGCAGTGATTGAAACGGCACAGTACAGGGTTATGTAGAGTCAGTTTGCAGTCTTCTCTATGCCATGATGAGGTGGTTGCTCCGCTGACTGATGTCTGCTGGAGGAACAAGATCTTTCTTCACTTGTGTTGGCAAGAGTGTAGAGCGTCTACCTTTGGGCTTGAACAAATCAGACACAAAGAACACCTGCGGAAGAAGAAAAAGAAAAGAAGAAAATGTTACTCACAAAGGAGACACCTTCAAAATCGAACAAGATACACTTCTGAAATAAATCTTGTTCCTCTCTCTT
Source organism: Notothenia rossii (assembly GCF_949606895.1). NCBI lineage: Eukaryota > Metazoa > Chordata > Actinopteri > Perciformes > Nototheniidae > Notothenia > Notothenia rossii. The sequence continues at coordinate 53,357,497 of NC_136907.1, read as the reverse complement.
TATTTTCCAATTTGATGCAACTTCCTTTAATTTATGGATACAATATGGAGTTCCTCAATGTTCTGTATTAGCTCCCCTTCCGTTTCAGTGGGGTTAAATGTTATGAGGAAAAAAAATCTAATTGCGATTATTTTGACTAATATTGCAAATGCAATATGATTTACATAATTGAAGGGAGTGATTATTTTTGCAATATTCTTATTATTTATTAAAACATATATCAAAAAGATCATGGTGTGATCTTTACCAGAAATAGATTTGTGGTTACTACAGTATTTGAGGGCCAGGACATACAGTATCTGCAGCACCATAACGCTATAATTATCAAGCCCCTTAGTTCACTCAACTATTTTTTTTTTTTTTTAAATGCTCTTCTTTGTGTCTATAAAAAGATTTGCAACCTGTTTAAGAAAAGAGAATAATGATATTATCGTTTAATCGAAAGTAAGAAAAAAAAAGTATAAAGTGTATTTATAGTTGAGGCCACTGAAATATAAATGAATCAACAATTCTTAATGATTACATATCTCATCTAATATAGACGTTTACAGTATTACAACATAATAGAACCACTTACTATGCAGTAGGCCACGATTGCTCCCTGCACAAAACCAGCCAGCACATCAGTGGGGTGGTGCTTGTGATCAGACACACGGGACAGGCCGGTGTAGAAGGACATCATGATGAGGGTGAACTGGGTCAGAGGGCGCAGCAGGCGAGCTCCATGCCAAGAGAACCGAGACTGCAGGTAAAACTGTAAAAAGAGAGCATTTGTCATGTGAAACTGATGACAATAATCTTTATAATCTAGGGAGGGAAATGGGTTTGTAATATATATAGTAAGAGAATGTGTGTGTGTACAATTGAATAACTTACCACCAGGTAAAGCATGGTGTACATGGAAAAGGATGCATGTCCAGAGAAGAAAGACTTCCTGAAAGAATAAAGGACAATCAGCATTGTAAGAAAACAGTTTAAAGCACGTTTCTATATATTGTTTCTCGCTTTATGATAATACCTGGCTTCCTGAACTTTGTTCTCTGGCCCCTGACACTGGTAGTCAGTGATGTAGCCCAGGGAGCAGTTGATGGTGGTGAAGTCAGGTTTGCACACATCGAGGAAATGAGGGCGCATGCGGCCCACCGACACTTTGGCGATGTCAGTGAATGACTGGCTGATGGCGCAGCCGAAGATGAACACGCCCACCTGCTTGTACAGAGCGGAGATGTAGGGGTTCCCCACAAAGGACTTGGATCCCTCGTTCAAAAAGTAGATCCTGTAGCTCTCACCGATGATGATCTGAAGGCACAGAAGAGATGTTGACGTCAGTTCATTTCATGATGTTAACACAATCCCATTGAAACCATTAATTCCAAAGCATTTCAATCATAACTACTGTGTTCTGTTTGAAAGTTTGTCAGTGCAGAAGAGACAACTTTCTTTATGATGAATGGGAGAGCACTTTTAGATGATGTTGCTTGGACAGAAGGATTTGCTTGATTAGCTAAGTGTCATACTCATATTTCAAATGTAATGTAATGCAATTAAATCTTAAGAGTTTTTTCTCATTATCTGAATATATTTGAAGCCTATTAACTTTGTTGTTGTGAGATCTTGTGTCATACTTTTAGAAATACCCTGTTAACATTTGAACATTGTGCTTCTATAGAAATGAACATCAAAGTATGTGATTCGGCAAGGGTGGACATTTAGGAGCAGGTTGATGGTCAGAGTGGAGAGTTGTAATTAACATACGCGCCTTTTTTGGGTTAAGATGTTATTATGACAGCTAAAATAGAATTCATGACTTCTCCTGAAGTGGTTTGAAAAGTGCTACTTTCGAGTTGAACGTGTTTACCTGTACCATCCTACTTCTGAGAGAAAAACAGCGAGGCGACTTGGGAGGTGAATCAAACTGTCCGCCTTGTATAGTTTTCAGTAAGTGTAAATAAACCACCGTCTAAAACCGACGACTGACGTTTAAGGCGCACAAAGGGGGGGGGAGGGGGGGTAGACAGCCTTAACCTGCAACAGCTGTTCAAACCCAAAAAACACTTTCCAACCCCCTCATCTCGTTGTCTTCCAACAGCTCCAAAATGAAAGTGTGGTAGAAGAGTCAGAACGAGAGTTTCGGGGAGTTTCATGGGGAAAACGGAATGACAGGAGGGGAGGACAGAAAGCTTTCAGAGTAGAGTAGAAAGGGAAATAAAATGGAAGGTGATTGGAGAAATGAGGGAGGCAGCGGGGGAGGCACTGCTGGTTCTAATCAGCAGAAACGCTGAGCTAGGAGACGTGTCTGATTTTCGTGGCGGGACTCCACCAGGCGCACGTCGGGGGCATGCTTGTTTTTCACCACTCCGGCTGCCTCTCTGAACTGGCTCCGGTTTCACACGGGATGTCTGGCTGTTTTCTGTTAGTATCTCCGTTTCATCAGACATTCTTACGAGGGGCGCAGAACTAAGTCTCATTCTGGGAAACACTCTGTGCAGAGGGATAGCCCCGACGGAGATTTAGCAAGCCGATAGAGTGTGTTGTTTTCCACCACTCAGGCCTTTAGAGCCAGCTCGATAAAGCCCAGCTGCTTTCATGGGAAAAGAGGGAAGGGGGAGAAAAACACATCTGGTTCCCCTTGTGAGAAAGAATTAACTATGTGAATGCATAAATGAATTGGCATTGTGGGATATAGAGCTGTTACTCTAAAACCTCAAGAGGTAATCATGGGTGCAAGATGCTGATTTGCGGCTTGTTTCAAATGTCTTGTGTTTCCAAAATGACACCATGGTGTTTTCATTTCTTCTGAAAAGATCTGCATAAATTATAAAGGACTTGGCCTCTTGTGATTCTCAGCTCCATTCGGTGGGAAACAAAGCACTAAATGACATAATGTTGGTGTTTTCTAGCCACAACACTCCAGGGGGTTTTGTGAGGGGAAAATTAGATATCTGGCAAAGTCTTGTTTTGGACACTAACCACAATTACACCCAACCAATTACAGTATCTAACCAAACAACCATTGCGTCAACCATAATTACATGGGGCCAGAACTCGTTCTCACCATTAAAACCCCTGTGGCCCCAAGCCTGGTAGCAGTCTGCCCTTCAGGAGAGGGGGCACAACTGGCTATAGGGAAGGAGACGGACATGTCAGGAGGCAAGGCACCTTCCCGTGGCACGTCCTCCAGGTTCAACTGCACATGCTATGGCAGTTTGGAGGAACATCAATTGGAAACTAAATTGTCCCTGAAGAATGTTCAAATGTGACTGCTGCTTAGTGCAGGTCCAAGGAATCTGGTTTTGCTGGCCTCTTGGCATAGTTAAGAAGATTACTTCTGAAATGTAATTACTGATTAGTTGCTATCCTGTGGAATACGAACCGAACATTCTAATGCCTTCATCAAAGTAAAGGAACTTTAACATTAGATTTGTTTTCAATTTGAAGCTTCTGTCCAACTTTCATTAAAAGCCAAAAGAACTTGAACTAAGACTGAAAAAGAGCAACAGTTGTACAGTCGTACTACATATACATTTTTTGTGTTTTTTATGTACTGTAACCTCTGTGTAACAACTAACATTTTAACTAGTAACTGAATTTAGTCACATATCTCTTCTCATTAACTTTAACAGATTTTACATGAGAGTAGATAATAACAAAACAACGCACATTTGTAACTACCGCTAGGCGATAAGAAAACATTTTAATCACAGCATTTTTAACCAAATACTTGATTTTGTGAGAATTTTCTGTTTTTGTTTATCTGTTTTTGTATATTTCTTTGTGTTTTATTCTCTGTCAAAGCGTCTTTAAGTTTTTAGAAGAGCGCTATATAAGTGTCATGCATTATTATTATTATTATTATTATTAATGTAGAATTGATCATTTATACTTACACTGAAAAATGTAATAAAAGGAGAATTCAGATAAATAATAATCAGTGATATGGATTGTGGAAGTGGTTAAAGAACAGCTAGAATAGTCTAGGAAACTGTGGAAAGTAAAATGTTTTCAAACTGAAAAAGACAACACTAACATATTACCATAACCTATGTTCTATTTTCTTTAGAGTGGACTTCTATAAAAGGCTAGAGTGGCACAACAGAAGCAGTTGTACAGTATCTGAATGTTTCTTGAATTTAATTGTTTTGAGAGAGCTCAGAGAAAAAACTCAAATCATTTACCTAGTGTACTGTAGATGTGGGGGAATAAAACGAAAGCTGAAAAAAACACTCCGGTGGGTCCGGTTGGCTGAGTTAAGTCTAATTGCAATTCTAGCCATCACAAAGCCGTGTGGACAGAGGCATTGGAAATGGAACAGCATAAGCGAGAACCATGGCAAAAAAAAATGTACGGTTCAATTGGAGAAAACTTCAATTTGAATTACAGGATGTCAGGGTAGCGTATCCTCACCATTTTTCCTCCAAGAACATTGCAACAAACTACCCAATACTTCACTGATAGCTAGAATGCTCTTATCAATGGAGACATCTAAAGCCCCCCCTCCCCCAGGAGAAAAGCCCTGAAAAAATGTTGTTCACTGTTTTTTATCTGGAATGTGTTGAAGCCAATCAAGGGGGACTGATAGCACAGGTATGAGGAGGAGTTGTTTCAGTAATCAGGTAGGATTATCTCAGTTCAAAAAGCTTTCTGATGGGAGTGTGAACATGGGTATGAGTGCAGTGGGAATATGCATCGATACATTGGAGAAAGGAACACATATTGCAAGTGTAATTGAGTCAGCAGTTGAAAATCCTTACATCATTATCATATTGTTGTTATACTTTTTGCTCATTCAAATCGAATGTAAATGCAGGATTATTGCTTTATTGAGTAGGTTTCTTCATAGTTGAAGGGATTTTTTGTTGCTTTGGATGAAAGCGTATATTTTATGTACAGTATGTGTTTCTAATTTAAGACATTTATATCACCATTCAATATCCAAGGATGATATTTTTGCCAAATATAAGTGTCCGAAACAGGACGTATATCAACGTATTTCTTATTTAACTGTCTGAAATGTGATTGGTTGGTTGGATGAATGAGTCCCTTACTTGCTTCACATTTCTTTGTTTCCCCAAATAAGCAATGAAATATTATTCCAGTTTTTAAAGTGTGTCATCTCAAATGTTAGTAATTCGAGTTCATTTATAGTATTACATTTGACATACATTTACTAGATCTGTTAAATGGTGACAGTGAGTGTGCTGCTAGTAATGGTGAAGGCTGCTGAAAAAACACAGAGTGATGATAATGACATTAGTGATCAGAGTGAGGTGACTTACAGAGAGGAGGGTGATAAGAATGCCAGCAGCGCTAAGCACACCGTCGCTAACGGTGTCTCCGTGTTTGGCCGGGTACTTGATGGACTCATCGTCGCAGTAAAACCCTCTACGGTAGGGCTGAACAGCGCTGGTCTCAATGACCAAGAAAGGCAGGCCGGCTAGTGTGAAGAAGCAGTGAGCAGCACAGAGAGAGAAAGGAGGGGGGGATGGGTAAGGGGAGGGAGAGATGGAGGTGCAGGGTTAATGACTGGCAAATTACAGAGGTCGTAGGTACAAGCAAGAGGCAACTAGGGAACATCTGGGACAGGCTCGGTCCATTCTGTGGCTGGGATCTGTGGCTGATCAAGAAATAATGACGCCAAGTTTGTTTCATTTTCAGTATTATTAGAGACTTTAGGTCTTTAGGGCCAAAACAGTTTATTTCCCTTTTGCTGATGGCCACTTTCCAAATCAGATGTTACGTACTGCACTCTCCTCAGGGTGCCATTGGTTTCCGTTTATAATGTGACTGTAGATTTACAAAGAGCAGCAGAACTTTGGAAATAGAAAGATCCTGAAATACACGTTACAGAAAATGATCTTTCCAAAAGTTTATGTCATCTTCACCAAAAATTATCTTCTTAAATGCAAGTATTATCTGATTGTAAAAGTGTTCTTTTGTAGTTAAATTGGCAATTTAAGTTTGTTTATCCCCATGACATTTTTCTTTATTTTCTGACTTTTTAATGGAATAAAGAAATAATGAATTAATGAATTTGTAGGCACTTCTACAAAGATTATTTGTAATACCCTTTCTTACAATTGGAAACCAATCGCAGCCACTGGGAAATAAACCCAAAGGCTTATGATAATAAACATAGCTTTTGGAAAATGGTTGGCTGTAAAGCACGGTCTACATGATTTGCAGCTAATGGAGTGCAACATATAACCACTGAGTGTGAGTCAGAGCCTGTCGAGCCAATCGTGTCACCAGCCAACCGTTGGATGAACCGAGTGTCCCAACACATTCCCTCTGGTTGTCTTGCAGTACCGCAGCAGGACTTACTGAGGCCACGGGCACAGTGACGCCCACGGCTGTGAGCACCGTGGTGGACACCGTGCTGCTCTTATAGATCAGCCCGATGCTGTTGTCATTGCAGAAGAATCCTCTCCGGTACGGTGGGAAGGGAGATTTGTGCAAAAACGCACCAACAAGCACAACTGTATGGGCAGAAGTCAGCTGTATCAACAGACATTGTAAATAGGAAATACACACATGTACAGCAGTGTTTCCGGCTATTTAAAGAATGACATTGAACGCAGGTTTAAATCCAGTCACTAGAATTGTGCCTAACATCAAAAAAATTGCATGATAGCCCTATGCTGTACATTTTTAACACAAATAATTTCCCTTTCTTTTTGTATCTGAAAAAAAAAAAACGGTTAGTAAAGAAACCAAAATACATGAAGGCCTATAAGGCGTACTCTCGACTCAAACTTTGCTTCAGGGGAATTATTTTCAGGGGACATTATGACAGATTATTATTATTTTAACAGATTATTGCGGTCAAAGTCCGTTAAGTACAAGCTAACGGAAACACTGATGTACAGAAGGAGGTTGACAAACATTTTACAAACTCCCAGCAGACATGAAGTCAAGTCATTTATCCCATCCTGCTTTTAATAGCCCACACAGATGCTGTCATGAGTAAATAAGCATTGGAATTAGTTAAAGCTGCATCTTTGTCTTAGACTTAATTGAACCCTTTTCTCTGAGAATAGCATCAACTCATCTCAAACCGGCTGAGTTAGCACTAACAACATTGGATGTGTCGTGTTTTTAAGTTAGAGACCATTGCTGCAAGCTGACAAGAAAAAAAACACAACAGTATCAGAGCCATCTCTCCTCTCCTGCCGAGGCTTTCAAGTGCACTTTAAAAAAGGCCCACTTTAAGATGCTCTGGGGGGTGTCTGCGTCTGATCAATTTAGTGTCTTTCACCACTTAAAGTGGCAAAGAGATCTTATTTATCTCCAGACAACAAACAGAGTGGGTGCTAGCAATAGGCGAGCCAAAAATGACAGCTTGTTTCCCCCGTTTAGCAATGGCTTCAATGAAGGACTTTGAAATGTGAGTGTGGACGTACTGGTACCCAGGAGAGTTCTCCAATCTCTTGACAGAATTTGGAAAAACCACACTTTCATATCACTTCAAAGCGACATTTAACTGATGGTGGGGCTTTCAAGTAACTCTTTGAATAAATCTGCAGATCTGGCGATACAAAGGAAAACAAACATGGGCGCTCACTTTCTCACACGCTGCCTTCCTCGGTCTCAAAAGCGAAAAAGCACCGGGGTGTAGAGGTCAACACCGAGAGCTGCCGAGGGGAGGGAGGGTTGCGGTGAATGAGGGGGGGGGGGGTATGATTTCTCAAAACCAAATGTCAACACACGCTTCACTTGCTGAGCCCCTTCAACCGCACGCACGCACACACACACACACACACACACACACACACACACACACACACACACACACACACACACACACACACACACACACACACACACACACACACACACACACACACACACACACACACACACACACACACACACACACACACACACACACACACACACACACACACACACACACACACACACACACACACACACACACACACACACACACACACACACACACACACACACACCTCAAGCAGGGCCATGATGCTAAAGTTGTATTTTTCAGTCGCGCTGTTTCATGTTTTCTCCTCCTTACTTTTCACACACACAGCTGACTTTGGCCTTTGAAGGTCCAGCTGGGTTGAGCTCAGGTTACAGACGGAGCACCGATTCCTGATGGGAACCTCGGAATTTGGTCCTTCCCTCCACATTCAGCAGGATTCACGTTATTAACTTTCTCGCTTTTCATTCTCGCTCTCCAAACAAATACCTAGACGCAGATTCAATCAGCTCCAGAGGAAGTCTGGTGGCGAGAGAAAGCGGACGTTGGTATGTCTCAGAGTTCTGTAACCGTGAAAATATACATTACTTTACAGTACCCTCAACCTTCAACGTCTGATCCCTTCAGTTTGCTTAGCCTGGCCGTAAACACCACCCCACAAGGGTTCCCAAAACAAAGACTTTGGCCTCACAAAACTGCTGATACACTGTATGTATCGTTAAAAAAAAAAGGACTGGATGTGAAACCCCAAGCGTCCTGACCCTTGCCCGGGGTTAAGGGCAGGGATTGATGGAAAGAGACAAGAGGGGGCGATTTTGAAGAGACCACAGCTTTTTCAAAAGGAACCAGCACGGGTCAAGTGTTTCAAACAGCTGATTGCAAAGAAGACCAGGAAAACACAAGCACACCAAGATGCTGTCAGTTCCTGTTGTCCCCGACACCCAGCGGGTTTTTTTTTCTGTCGTCCGACCCCTTCCATCCGTCTCAACAGTGCAGCGTCAGCACTGAGTACAGCGCATTAGGATTTCCCCCTCCTACCCTCTTCCTCCTTTTCCCGCTTCTAAACAGCTGGGGGGCGAGGAGGAGGAGGGGGGGAGGCTGTCCTCGCTTTGCCAACGACAACACCAGTCAGCAGGCGTGGGTTTGCATTTTGCGACCCAAAGACAACAAAAGCAAACAAAATTACTTCAACCCCCCCCCCCCCCCCCCCCCCCCAAGTGAGTTTTCAGTTACTAATGTTAACATCAGGTGTCTTTTATCCGGTTTTACCCTGAAGCAGTTTGCTTAACAATCAGCCAGGGACCAGAAAACAAGCAAACACTGTAAATTAAGAATAATGATGGCTGCTCTTTCAACACGTAACCAAGAGCCGTCTCACATCAAAATATGACACACTTGGTCGAATTTCCTACTCCTTCCCCCCCAGTTTAGAATTGGCAACTTCGTGTAGCTGCAGTTTGTGGAAACTAGAATCAGTGTACTCACGCTGGATTAAATCCCCACCATATTTTAGAGACTTTCGTCAAAACACCAAGTGTGACTATTAAAATAAATAGACGCACATTTTCCACTTGCAGGGATCTCTCGGTGTCTGGCATAAAAATGTATACATGTCTGAGGTAGTTGTGGTGTATACACAGATGCAGTTGTTTTTAATCCCAGCAGCCAAACCGACCCCCTGTCTGTCAGTCTGCTGTACTTCAGAGTTCCAGTACGGAAAGAAACTACCTGCCTTCTTGGGTTACACAAAAGCGCATTTGCATTGAATTGCTAGCGGCTATTACTTCTGCTTTTCTACAGTATTTCCATCTATTTATAATTCAAATCTTTGGAAGATCTGGTGTTAAACAAGGGGCAGTTTACATATCTGTTCCTCGTCTACTCCCACAACCCCAAACTAAAATACTAACAACGCATGAACATAAACATAAATAAATCATATACGACGATGTCACAGGACATATTTACATTCATACCTTATACAACCTTGTATGTGCATACTGTGACTGTAGGATGAATGCCTTTTAGAGTCAACTCAACTCAAGCCTTTAAAAGAGCACATGTCATTTTGTGCCTTGGCCTTCTACCATCCTAATAGGCATTCAAAAAGGAATTGGATACCCACAACATTATAGTATCGTCATTTTGGAGAACTGACCATTTAACTATCCACACTTATGCCTGTTTTCTACATCAAGAAGGAAGGCCTGTGTTCAAAAACAAAAAAAGGTGCAACTGTTGAACCACCTTAAGCACAATGCAGAACAAAAACACAAACATAAGACGATTAACTGGAAAACAGGAAACCCACCTGCTACGGCTTAATGTAAACTGAACCTGATAAACCCCCCCCCCCTGGGTTCAGGCAAAATCACTAAATTGCAGCTTTCGGCTTTTCTTAGGCTTATTTGCCAGGATTTAGTTCCAATCACAACTAAATCAGAGTCGATTTCTCCTCTAGTGTAGTGACTAATGTTATTGTTACTGGCACTTGGGATCACAGTGACCTGAGATAGTTCAAGAAAGCAGAGAGAGAGATCTCCCTAGATGCAGAAATACTAGAACTGCAATCACTGTGAGAATGGAGTAGGAGTGATTACCAGTAGGCCTACTGATCCACCATTTCCTCCTTGTGGTTGCTTTCTTTAAACCACATATTCAGCAAGAAACACACTGCTGGTCTGTTGACAAGCTTTTCTGTGGTAAGGTACATACACAGAGCAAAGCATGGGGATTTACCCTCCTTTGAGACGAAAGGAGTGGTCAAAAAAATACACAACACTGTTGATCTTTCATGGGATTGTTTTGACAGCATGGCTGGTGCTTTCCCATGCAGTTGAAACACTGCTTTGCCATTTCCTACACTGATGTTCCACAGAACACCATGCAGGATTACGTTAAGGAAGATAACAACAGGGTGAAATTAGTGAACGGTCAAAGGTTTAAGCCTCAAGGTTGGGCGAACATTCTAGGTTCAACAAAATATATTAAACAACCTTAAGCTAGTGTTCTCCAGCTGTTTAACATCACAGGACCTCTGCTGATCAACATGCACGCACACTCAGGTCTGACCTTTTACCACTTCCCTTAATTACTCCACACACACAATATATTATGCCAGATGTTGAGATCAAGAGAATTCCTGCTGGTGAGGAATGTGAGTCATTCTGGAAAATATAATAAGGAGTCAAAGCAGAGTGAGCTACAGTACAGGTGTGGCTGCTGGAGACCAAAGAAACATATCCCTAATGGAGCAATTTATTACTTTCCCCTCTGCCAGCACTATTTTTTTAAAGGGGTTGGCCGCCACTGAGGAAAACATACTTCCACTACTAGCTAAGCTAATGTATTTTTGGAAAAATATTTAACTTAATAGCTGTTGTAGCTCATTTGTAAGCTGCAGTTTTAATAAGACATCACCTGTTGCTTAGCTACACTAAAAAGTGTGCCATTTTATAAATAATGTAATAGTTTATAACAACAAATGATTATGTTTTTATTATATTAAGCTCACTTAATGTATGAGGACACCATGATTAGAAAGTGAAAGTTTCATATAATACAGTAGTTAATGTCAAACATAAAACAACATTATAGAAAATAACACATTATAGCGATGTGTAAGGAAATACAATTATATAGTAAGAGTTTAGAAGCAAAAATAAGAACTTTAAACACATCCTGTAAACAGTGGTTTTGACCACATTTACTCAAGTACAGCACTTAAGTAGTATTTTGAGGTACTTTTTACTTCTGCTACAATCCAGAGGTAAATATTGTACTATTTTCCCCCTTCATGTATGCATTACTTTAGTTACTTTGCAGATATGGATTAATGATAACACATATTATCAACACTTTACCAGCTTGATAAACACACCAACATTATAAGAAAACAATATATGATTCTGAAATGGGCCAATCTGCATTATGAGTACCTTTGATACATTCAGTAGATTTAGATGCCACTACTTTTGTACTTTTACTTGAGTAAGATCTTGAATACAGAACTTTTACTCACACTTTTGGATTTCTACTTTTACTTAACAAGATCTGAGTACTTCTTCCACCTCTGCCTGTAAATTTTAAAGTTCCAATGAAACAATGCGAATAAAACAGCCATACATTCAGTGCATAGTACCAACACGTTCTCGTGTAATACACTTTATATAAACATATCACACAAGTTAGACTGTCATTAGCATCCAGAGGGGGTCTTACCTAGGAACAGACAGAAGAGGTCCACTCCCACAAGCAGCTTCCTCCTGCTGTGGTCTTTGCAGTTACTGTTGTTCAGTGAGTTCTTCGTCTCGCCTGCCATGGTTTTCTCATATATCAAACAGCGTTGCATTTAAAAAGTCTTAAGTGGTTCAGATAAAAAACGGAATAAAAGTATTGGTGAAGTTACCGCAGTACGTTTCTTCTTTTTTTACTATCTAGCTTGTTCTACTTGAATCTTAAGCAGTCGTCATGCAAGTCTAAACTAATTGAGCAAATACGCCCTCTCCAAACATTAGCGCTAGCTCTTCTAACAATCACTGCTCACTTTCTACTAACTTTTAACCATCCTTTCCTCCTTCCCAAGTTAGAGTCCTGTGACAGCCACTCCTCCAGCTCCTCCCCTTTCAATTAATGCCATGTGGTGTACACACACACACACACACACACACACACACACACACACACACACACACACACACACACACACACACACACACACACACGGGGATTTCACAAAGTAACGTCAGCCCATGCAACAATGACAGAGAACCGGGAATAAGAGCATAGGGTCAAATCTAAACCCAATGGACTTTTTAATATTGCAAAATAAGGAGAAAATATAAAATAAAATATACTCCTATTATACTCTTTTGCATCAATATATTATAGGTGTCGTGTCACATATATACAAAACATGTCTCTGAAGTGTTTGGCTCGAAATGCCAAACAGATCATTGCAGCATCCCATAAACCCCTCTGTTTCAGCCCTGTTTAAAAAGTGCTGATTCTCTGTCTGTTACTTTAGATGAGTATAAGGATCCCCTCCCCACGCCCGGCCTCTGAGAGATATTTGGTTAAAAAGAACACAATGGTGCTCTAGGAGGAGATTCAGGTGATAAGAGGGGGGGGGGTTACCTTGGTGATTGGCTAATGGTTACACAAGACAACAAAACGTTATGAAATCATAAAATGGCCAAAATCTGATCAGCTAATTTTCAGACAGGTTTTTATATAAATGGATCAGGACAAAAAGAGAGAATCTTTTTTCCTGAACCTTTCAGAATCTCTTTACACAGAGACATGTTGATGCAGAAGAGACATGAAAAACTGGATTTCGCACAATAGGCGACCGTTAAGTGTACATCTCTTAAACTTGTCATAACCGCAGACCTTATTTCAGAAATCAAACCAAAAACCTATTTAAAAATACATTGAATTTTAGAGAAAATGGAACCAAGAGTGCAAGGAAGCTACTGCAGGTGTACAGGAGCACTTAATGCATTGGATTTATCCAGCAGTCTGTTTTGAATGAGGGTAAAAATGTAATCAAAAGCGTGAATCAATAACACATTTTTAATTGGATGTAACAAACAAAAAAGAAGAAATCAAAATGCAAAGAACACATTTACAAATAAATCCCTAAATGTACAAGTGAGGTGTTACTTTATGTCATCACTCTTTGGATGAAGTGCAATGATTAAATGTGTGGATTAATAACAGTTACAAGAGAACTGAAGAACATATTGTGAAATATTCAAGACACACTCAACAAAAACGTGTGATAAGAATTATAATACAGTAACAGCAGCGGCTCCATTCACGATCGTTTCTTTTTCTCCACTGCAGAGGAAACACATATTTAAAAAAAATATGAATCATGGTACCACATTTCTTAAGTGAATTATATATTTTGAGTTTTATACATTCCTTCATTTGGCGATGTGGTACTCAGAAGTCGTCAGCATACAGCAGAGGGGGAGAAAGGATCTCCAGCTCTGTGAAGTCAACCTCCTGTTCCCTGTCAGACCAAAACAGGAAGGGTCGTCAGAGTTCACCAGGAGAATGCCAAACCTCCCGAAGAATTGGCTGCGCTCCTTTGGGAAAATCTACAAGCTTAATTTTGCTGATAAGAAGGAAAGCCGTCAACACTTACGGATACGGAGGCTCCTCGACAGCACACAAGAAGTCTGGGTAAAAAAAGGAGCAGATACAAAATGGCACGTTAACTTTGAACCGCGCCGCAGCACGTCTCCCGGTTACAGGAATCAGATAAATGTCCTCCTGCAAGATTTTCCATTACAGGCAGGACGCCAACCTGACTGTGGAGCCCTCAAAGAGATGTCTAAGTACCCTGCACTTAGCTGCACCAATATCAGTGAGAGTGACATGAGTGGTGACAAACAGAGGGGTCATGGAACAAATTCAACTCTGAACTTACTTGGTGGCTCAGCACTTTGCAGAGGATAGAAGGGATAAAAAGGAAAATATATTTTGAGAAAACATTTTTGATATTATTAACGATGTTGTTGGTTGCAGATTTGGATGACTTTTAAGATATTGTTGAGGTCATGAATATGAGAATACTGTACTTTGTAGGGGTCACTCCGCTGCCATCAGGAATGTCATCAAATTCCTCTTTGCTGTGTTGAAAGAAGATGGCTAGTTTCTGCAGGGCGTCATGTCTCGTCCTTATGGTGAAAGACCAGAAAGTGATAGGACTTGTATAACTCTTTTCATACTCATTAGTAGCCTATAGGGGGCATGGCACACCTATACATTATATCACAATCCAATACAGTGACCTGAAAAAAAGTCACCCTACTTTATTTATTTAGAAGATTTGTTATATTATTAATCATAGAAAATATATAGTGTCACTATAAAAGTATAGACTAATACATTTAACAGGGTTATGGAAGTATTTGTTTGAGGCACTATAGGACTTCAAAAATATAATTGATAATTTTTCAAGCAAACATTTTTAACATCTGCTGGTTTCAGCTTTTCAAATGTGCCGATATCCTGCTTATTTTTGTAATTTGTTTCCGATTCTGACTGGGGGTTTTTATTTGAACACATTAACTTATTATTAAATTATTGGAATGGAATTAACTATGAAAAATATATTTTAACTTTAATTTATATAAAAATAACTTATAAGAACTGTGGAGGCTATTTTTATATAACATTAGAAAGACTGATTCTTATTATTACATTATAAGCTTATTGTGCTCAATCCCGCCCCCCCCCCCAAAGTTTTGATGGGGAGGATAGGAACGAAGGGAAAAGTCACATGAGAAAGTGTTTAGCTTGCAATATTGAAAGTAGCAAGGTCAGGTGCAGAGAATGAGAGAACACAAAGAGGTAGTCAGAACAGCACATCGCACCGGCCTTGAATTGTATGGGAGCCGCACTCCCACGCAAAGCTAAGCAGCATTATGGTTTTCCACTATATCTGAAGAAACGTTAGCGAAAACAAATTACGTATGATAGAGACAGAGTAGGGAGGGATTTGGCCAACCGGCCGAATGATGATTGGAGGATCGTGTTGCCAAGAGACTCTTGTCTGAGTCTGTGCACCAACCAAAGAGAACCAAGTCTAAACCACGGTATCTCTTCAGCTAGTCTTGACCAATCATAAATGTACGGGCAACGCCCTGTGTAATAAAATGTATTGTCGCACGAGGTTCGAGGCTCTTTACGGATATGGTGGTTACAGATTACAGCTTTGCTGCCTGTGATTCCCAAGACGTGATGAGTCCTTGGCCAAGTGATATATATATATTTTGCTCTCTTTACAATAAATAGTTAAACCTAGAAGTTGTCTGTCTTTTCTGGAATTCTGAACCCAACAAAACCCTCTGAACTCTACCACCAACCCCCTTCAACTGGGGGACATAGAACAATCAAAAACCTTTCGGTGTAATTTACACAGCATGTTTCATCATTAAAAAGGTAAAACACCCCCTCCCGAAATATGACTCGTAGCTAGAGTTTTTCACGATTTTCAAAGGGTTTGATATTTTTAGGGGAAATTACAGAATATATATTAGTCACCTTTTTATTATTGTGTTTAATAAAAGTCCCATGTTCAGAACAGCGTTTTGTTTTTATATGGTCTTTTTATCCATTAGTCGAAATACAACATGTACACACTCGCTGCCTTAGGAAGAGGGGGGTTTAGAAAGATTATTGTACACATTGTTAGGCAAAACAAACATGCCAAGGTATCTGCTTTGACACCTGTGTGTGAGACTCACTGTGTGTGTAGGTCCTCCAGGTTGGCATCGCTTAGAGTGTGATGGGCGCTCACATAGTCGCATGCTGTCAAAAGGAACACATGAAGGGCAGATGGAGGGGGGTGGGGGGGAGGAGGTAAGGGAGGGAGGGAGCCACATGGTAAATGTACATCAGGAGGCATGTTACAGTCTGCCATACATCAATGCCTCAAATAAAACAACCACAGGCAGAGCTTCCATTTCCCTTAAAACCAGAAGGTTGAGAAACCCATGTTCTGTTCTCATGTTTTCACTTAGACCGGATATAAAATGTACTCACACATCTCGGGCAGTGGGACCGTCTGATTGGGAAAGGCTCTATGCAGAAAGAAGAGGGAGAAAAATACCCGCCACATGAATTAAATCCCATCTTTCAAAGGGAATTACTTAAAGGCACTCTGATGTGGTCAATGGTTTCCGTCTTTCTTAGAAAACACTGATTCAAAAGCAACTTTACACCACAGTAGAGGATATTACTTACTGGCTCTGATTGATGGGGGAGAGGGTCTCGTCTTCACATGCCCACTCCTCACTGTCATCTGTGACTGTGGGAAACACATTAGTTTGGTGTGAATACTGATGATAGATGTTAGGCAGGGTAGAAACTAAAAACCCCAGCTGACATGGAACTCCTTCACAATCATAAAACAACACACGGCTGTCAAGCTGAAGGAAACTACACTAACTTTAAGTAATTATGGCCAAGTATTGTATTGCGCTGGTCTTAGGTAGTATCCAGTATCCTCTGTGTAACTGTTCTCCATCATTCAACAGTCCATACATGAAATCAACCGGTTAACTTGATGTATTTATAAGGATACAGTGCTTTTGAGATGTTGAAGTAGCTAATGTAAAAGTAGGGTTAGAGGTGACCGCACAAGCTGTCAAATATTAACTGAATCATAAAGCCTGAAGGGAAAGCTAGGATGTGTTGAAGTAGGGTTGTGAGAGATACTTATCTTTAGTCACTCTTTTACCTATGGTGGTCAGCACACCCCGGTTTCAAAAAAGCAGACAAAAGTACCACTTATTTTAGTCACCTAAAGGAAAAGTCTACCTATGTAAAAAGATACGTTTAGCTACAGGACGTTAAGAACATTTTCACCACTTTGCTTGCCGTCAGATAGCTTTACAGTTTATGTCCATGCTCTCTTGAAAGCCAGCAGACCCGGTTGACAGAAACACTTACTTTACCTCTCCAGACTTGAAAGTTGACTAGCGGTTAGTCTTGGTTATTGTGTGACTCTAGGTGTTCTTTAAGACCAAGTTCAGATTAACCAACATCAGGTAATTACATACATTAACTAAGCGATCAAGGCAGCAGTAGACCAGGAACTTCTGTGTTCTAGAGGGGAAATTACAGTCTTTTGTCAAAGGAGACTGGTGGCTTTGGAGAGAGTACACATAACAGCTTCAGTTCCCCCACCAGAGCTATAAATCGAGCGGTGAAAATAGTTACAGTATACACTAAAACTGATATCGATTTGTCTTCATTTGGCAGCCTTTTTTTAGAAAGTTAAAATACATTTTGCTGGTGCTCCCGTTGCACAGAACATTGCTTTGATCCTGTGCAGGGTCGGCTTCATGGGGGGGTCATTCGCAGACCATGCCCCCCCAAACGAGTCACTGTGGCCCCCCAACGCAGGGCAGGCAAGCCCTGCCACTTTGCCGTTTTTTTTTACTCTGTCAGTGTTTAGATAATTATTATCTCAGTGTGTCTCAAACGGTTTGGTCACCATTTATATAAAGAAGTATTTCCGAGGAACACCTTGATATGATCATTGTAGTTATTATAAAATAAGAGAATAAATGAAAAACAGGTATGAAATACTATAGGACAGTAACACGAATACAGTTTAAAAGGAGAGTGATTTGGAAAATAAAGAAAAAGTAAATCTGTTAACAGTTCTGTTTCAGATGGGTGTTGACAGATGTATCCATAGATCTTTTCATGTTGCTCTCAAAGTGATATTGATGCTTTTAACTTCAATATTTAAAAAAAAATCTTCCCGGGGGAGCATGCCCCCAGACCCTCCTAGAGGAGCTTAGGTCCACCCCCCACCTAAAACATGTTCACATGGATAGGATACTAAATATATTAGCACACTTTTTAATATATGGTGGCCTATGTCCATATGTCTCTGTTTTGGTGGTCGTGCCACAACCGTGCATGTATGCACAAGTCATAGGTGCGCTATAAAATAGCACTACACCCATGCAATGTGTGAAAACAAGGGACTTTACAGCATGTTTTGACATTGAAGTTGCGTTGGTGTTTGTGTGTTGGTTGTTGACGGCAGTGTGTCCGCCCCCCCCCCCCCCCTGTGGTAAATGATTTCCCCCCCATTCAATGTGTTCTAGAGCCGACCCTGATCCTGTGTTATATTCCGAGTCCAAACTACACTAGGGGTGTCTTCTGTAGGAAATGCACTGAATATGGAAAGTACCTCATACTTAAAAGATGTCAAACATCCCTTCAATATTTTTTTTGTGCAGAGGCTTATACTTACAACTGCTTGTTAGTACAAGGTGACCAGATGATCTGCAAAACAAAGAAAATAGTTATTAGACATATATCATGACACAACCCCACGCTGATATACGGTACTTGTGAGAATCGGCTGGTTAAAAATCTTTTTAGAAGCAAAAGCATTTTTATCAGCGCAGTATCCAGCACCTGCTCCCAATGCTGATTGTGTCTGCTTCCAGGTTGCCTCCTCGTCCAGCTGCTTGGGCCTTCTTACCAAGTTCCAGCATCTCTTTGATATTTAGTTCTACATTCATCACGGAAATATAACCATCTGCAATACCAAGGAAAGAGAAAAAACTGAAACTGTGATGTACATTTTTAAAAATCTCTTTACTTTTATGTAAAGAAACATTACTTTTAGCCTGCTTTCAGTTCAAGATTCAACTCAAGTTTACACATGCTTAGACTAGTGCAGGTAACATCATGTGACTGAACCTTTCATCAACATCAATAAATCACAATATCTCAAATCCTTGTTTTGATTATTGCGATCTATCGGGGGGAAATAATCAACAGCATGTGTACAAACTCACATTTGTGGTTAGTGTCTCGGGCTAACCATTTGCCTTTGGGGCAGTTGGTGGTGCGAATGATGCCAACAGTGTCTCCTTTCTGAACTGGGAGGTCATTCTTGCGAACCTTGCTAGCCACCATCGCCTTGACGTGGTACATGGCCTCCTCTTCACCGGTCACCTAGAGAGAAACCTTTCAGTAATGTAATACTTTTCCTTTACCATCATTGTGATACTAAAATACTTCTTTAAAATGCAGGATTGAATATGAGCAAGTTAAAAACTAACCACGACAAGTACTATAGTATTTACTAATCAGTTGAGTATTTGCCTAACTTACTTTGAACTTCTTTTTCATTTCATGTTCCTTCTTCTCCCTCTCTTTTAGCTCCTTTTTCTCCTTCTCCAGTCGCTGCTTTTCCCTCTTCTTCCGTTCTTTATGTTCAGCTGTGTTAGGGCTGTTACGTTCTTTACTGAAAACAAATCAGACTGTTCAATGGCCTCAAAGAAAACTCATTTTACATAAAGATAACATGTTCCACCTGAATATAAATGGAACCACATTCCAGTAAAAAATAACTGAATTAGAAAAAACTAAGGTTTCTCCGATGTGTAAACAGAGGGAACAAGTATATGGCTGTATGAGAGGGGATATGTCTGACATACCTGTGGGCATGAGTAAAGCTCGGGTGAGAGGGTTCTCGTGGCAAACTACCCCTACCACAGTAAGACAAAAATCAATGACTGGCCATTTTTAAAAGATAAAACACAAGACTTGTACTGTATGTTTAAAATAATACATACCGTGGATTCCGCTGCCATAAATGAGGAGGCGCCTCTTCTTTCTGAAAATAAAAGATTATTTTTTGATTTACCACATATTGTTCTTCATAAACGTACTCAATAAAAAGATGATTAAATGCTCATTTAAATGTATTTAAGAAAAGGAGTTACCGTCGCACGGTTAACGTACGGATCTGTAAAAATGGTGAACAAACAAGTTAAACAGGGAGAATAATGATCTGCGAAAAGCACTTCTATCACGAAGAAATACCGTAATAAGTGAACATTCTTACTCTTCAGTCCCGCTTTACGTTTGCGCGAGTTCTGGCCAAAGCTAAATTTGTTGATGTTCTCGACATCCTCGTACACATTATCGCACGCTTCATAGTAACTGTCCTGTGAAGATACACTAGAGGAAGCAAAACAAACAGATTGAACGAACAGGAAATGTTATCAGAAAGTAGAATGAAAGTAGAATAAAACTCACTCTGGATGTGGTTGACTCCCATCATACAATGCTGCGTGGTTACTATTGGCTGTTTCCTGCACAGCAGAGTTGGACTCAGCATCTCCCGGATCAGTCTTGTCAGCTTTAGTGCTTGAAAGAGGATCCATATTCACCTCCTCACTCTGAGACCACTGCTCTGACACGGCAGACTCTGGGAAATCTGGGAGGTTTATTGGTTCAGGGAAGCTGGCCGGATCAAGAGGCATTATGTTTAGACTGCCGAGGTTCAGATCTTGGACGTCGGTGCTCATAAAGGGCTCTACAGGATCGCACATTAATAATTGAGTTTGTGGATACTCGTAATCGGCGACCCCAAAGTCATCTGGTACAGGAAGTTCAATGCTGACTAAGTCTAAGGCCTCCAGTTCTAGCGCAAAAATGTCAACAGCTCCACCGTCTGCCGTTTCAATCTCAGAAATATCAAAGTCTGGAAACTCTGGAGCATCGAGCACAGACTGGGAGATGGATGGGTGCTTGGCCTTTGGCTCTGCGCTTGGTTCTTGGCTCAGACCTGATGACACCTCTATAATAAGAAACCAAGATCAGCATTTGAACAGATGTTCAGCCTAACCACAAGAAAGTATAATGTAAACTGCAGCACTGAATACATACAGTGAGCGATGTCAAAGTGAAATCAAACTTTTTGCCAATTTAGTCTTCAGTCCGTCAACCACAAAAGGGGGGTTGGGGGAAATAATATTAAAATGAAGCACAGCTACTGAAATGGAGAAGAAAAAGATACAGAAATGAAGAAAAGTTAACAAACCGTTAACTGTGGGTTGATGGTAACAGCTGAGATCCACAAATGGAGGTCTGGGGGGCTTTTTGGGCAATGGACCCAGTGACATCAAGTCAGGCAGAGGCTCCTTTTGAGGGGCAAGTGTTGGATGAGGTTCACCAGTCTTGACATGGGGAAGAGTTTGATCTCTGCCAAACTGCTTATTTCTAGCATACTCTAGCCATTGGGAAAGAAAATATCACAAACACGTTAGATATCTTATCGAAAAACTACTGTAGTATAGGATGAAATGGGTGTCTGACGTGGACAAAAAATGGTTCTGAATGTAACTTACTGTGTGGTGTGTAGTCTGCTTTGAAGAACGGCCGGGCCGATAGGCAAGCCAGGTGTGGAAGATAGACGGGAGAGGGTATGGGTAGTTTGGGTAGTTCAGGTTCCACCAAGTTATTTGGCGGCGAAGAAAACGCCTCGTCTCTCGAGGCGAAGTCAGGGGAACGCCAGCTCTTAGCTTTAACAGAGATCAACATCTGCTTGCGTGAAAACTTCTTCTTGGCTTTCTCCAAGGTGCTCATAAATTTATTTTCTGAGTCGACACTGGACTCTGCAGTAGGAGGGGTGATTGGGATATCGGGGCTGGACAGGGGGTACTCGGCGGTTGATTGGTCACTTGGGAGGGAAAGCCCATCTTCTATGGTTTGTCTTTCCAAGGAAAGCTCACCAGGAGCACTGGAGGGTCTGATGGTCAAATCAGCATACATAGGCTCATTTCCATTTTCCGCACTGATCTTTGAAGCTTTAGTTGACTTGAAAGGAAGCAGCAAACCTTTCTTCTTGATTTTTGTTTGTGGCGGGACTTCTTTCTCTGGCTCTGGATCCAGTTTGTGCTCCTTTTTGACCAGCGGTTCTGTCTTTTTCTCTTTCGCATGCAGGAGAGGAAGCACCAGAGCCATGTGTCTGTCTTTGATGGAATGCCTTATTGTTGCCTCTCCATTAGTCGGCTGGGATGAGGGGGAGGTCTGCTGAGGCTGTGGTGGAAAGGATATTGGTCGTTTACCTCCAGATGCCCGCAGCCCATCTCTGAATATGACCCGGGGAACTGGGGGCTTGTTTTCCACAGGAATATTAATACTACTGACCAAAGAGCTGAAGTGTCCTCCGGAAGGTGGAAGGTATTTGGGTTTCTCTGCAACAGGTGGGCGACTAGCTTTGGATTGAGCCAAAAGGGCCTCTTCCTGAAACTTGGCCCTCAGAGCTTTGAAACCGCTCAGTCCCTCCATTGGAAAAAAAGAGAAAAAGAATCATGAGTAATTAGATTAATAAAATATGACTACTTTCACAGGAAATGTACTTAAATTATTATTTATGGTAGCAAACCCCAATGCTGGCATGTTGGCACAACATCATTTGAGGGTTGGTTTACCAAAATTACAAAAAACATCTCACATAATTACTTAGTTTTGGATTTACATGATGGGGTTTTTGAAATATCTCTCTCCATGATTTCTGCCTTTAACCCAATATAATGTACAAAATAATAAAAAACAACAATGGAAATAAGTATAAATATATTTTAAAAAGACAGGAAAGGTGATCTGTATGTGCGTGTATGTATGAGGATGATTCTAAAATGAATATGTTTAGGGTAAACAGTTAGGTGGATAGAACAAGACTAATACATTGACTTAAAATAAGGAAACAATTAAACCACAATCATTACCATTTTATATATTAATTATTCTGTTTGTGTTACCTTGAATTTCTGAAGAAAACTTGCCTCCATTGTAAACAAAGAACCAAAAAACAGAGGAAAGAACACTTGTAAATCAATGTTTTGATTGATTTTTCTTCTTTTGTTAAAGGCAGCCCACATTTATCTTATATTTCTCCATATTTAAATGTTATTCTAAAAGAATATGATGCTGTTGATTTTCCAATGCAATATTTTTAAATACTGTAAGCACCACAAAATAAAAATTGTATTTGCAGCCATCGTTTGGGAATGGAGACTCATATCTTTGAGATAGGTATCTGATAATCTGGGCCAATAAACACCAAACTATCTGTTGACTAAAGCTAGACACCACTAGAAGTGAATGATACATTGTTTTGTAATGTGCGTGAAATAACATGGGGTGACAGTTAGCCCATACCATGGTATGCTTCTTAAATGAAGCTATCTTTGAACGTTGTTCGAGTAAATTCACTCTATCTTTAAAAGTCACCTCTTCCATTGTAGCTCGTTCTGTGCATCCCTGTTCAGCTTTTCACCGTTGGAAATCTGTCAAAAATGAGGTAACGTGGAAGCTGTCGGCTTCGTTGATAAATCATAAGAAGAAACAAACAGGCAGCTAAAACAAACAATTTGAAAGCAACGCCGCGAGACGCACCTGAGACGTACCTGCAGCGCGTGACCTGATGACGTCACGTGCGCGTTCGTGCCGTTTAATTGAGAAATCAGAACTCGACGTCACGTAGTAGTGCAAAGAGGCAGACCCACTGTTTTTTAATTTTGTAATAATATTATTCTCAATACAAATAATCATGAAAATAATAATCTCATTTAAAACAATAAATGATGTACTTTACTGCAGATATTGTAAAAAGGAAAACGTTTGTGTGCAGTTTGAGGTGTATTAAATAGTTTTGCTGTTGTTAGCCTATCAAAAGTGTATATTTTGTTCATATTGGGACGCCATGTTCTGGCTTTATTTAAGTGTTTTCTGGGGTTATAGATTAATACAAAAAAACATTCCCAACTGTTGTAAGAGCACATGTTTACTCTTCATCAATCATTCACTGTGGTTGGTCAAGACTGCAGTGAAGAGAAGTCACAAAACAACGGCTGTTTTAGGATGTGGTATTTGAATCCTAAGGACTAGCTACTCATTTTCAGCATGGAGAGATATTTGAATTTACTCCTGACTTTATGCACACTGCATCTTGCTTTACATTTTAGCCCAGCTGTGAGTGCATCCAGGACGCCATGGACAACTGCTGATGAAAGGTGCAGTATTCCTCCCTTTAATATTATCTGACATTCACTTGATTACATCTTGGTAGTGGTTTAATACATTCCATTGATATAAGAGGAGGAACTGAGATAATAAAAGTGCTTTTGGGGTGACAGTTTGGCTGCGGCAAGGAGTGCCAAAGCTGTCAACAAACCAAATCCCATCAACTGTAAACTCGGGAGATGGTCATCCTGGACTCCATGTAACTCCTGCACAGAACAAAAGGTAATGTTGTTTTCTCAATACATTAATTAATAAGTCATGAAAAAATGTTGTATAAAAATTGGTATTACATATTATGAGTGGCTTGTGCAATACCTGGCAATAGTGGAGCTTAAACTCTATTGACACAGTTTTCTGTTTGGTAGCTCAGATCAGTAATATTTGGATGAGATGATCAATGGGTCCAAAGGGTGAAATTATTATCCTAAAACAGCACATCTGCTCTAATAAGGTCAATAAAAGTCGGCCTTAATTTTACAATGCTGCTCCAAAATTTGAAGCTGCCAGAACCCATTGTACATTAAAGTTGCAACTATGAGTCGATCCACGGAAAAAAAACATTTGCAAACTCATTTTATTGCAATACATTTGTTACTTGAATGCATTTTTGCTGATTCAGACAAGAAGATTACTACCTCTTATGTCTGTCAATTAGTGCATATAAGAAAGCTACTACCAACAGCCAGTATGGTTAGCTTAGAATAAAGACTGGAAACAGAGATAAAACAGATATCCTTATATGTCTAAACAAAATCTGTCTACCAGCACCAATTCCTGTACGGAATAAACATATCAACCCATTTTAATGCAAGTAACCATTTTTTGCCATTGAAACATGGCAAACATGTAGTTTTCAGCATCCAAAATATGATGATTTCCTGCTTTCTCTGTTTAATATCATATTGGTTTTAGACTGACATAACAAGACACTGAATGACATCATCTTGCTTTGAGAAACTGGAACGGACACATTTAAATTTGTTATGACATTTTATAGACCAAACGATTGAGTAATCTAGAAAATATTTAACAAAAACCTTATACCAAATATTTTATATAGCTACTTATAGGTAATGTACAAATAATGGGATTTTTTTTTTGAATGTATATGTTTTTAAAGGCAACAGTATGAACAAAATGTCATGCCTTAAAATGTGGCATTCTTCTGTGTTTATGCATAGTGTATGTCTGTACACCAATGATGGTACAGTATAAAGGAATGAACATGGGGAATTTTGATGCTAACTAATGTGTGGCTCTGTTTTAGGTCCGTTTCAGACACATAGAGAAGCCCTCTCAGTTTGGTGGCACCGAGTGCTTTGAGACACTATGGGACAAGTTGGCATGTCCCACAGTGACAACTCAGTGTATGTTGACAGATTACTGCGGAGAGAGCTTCACCTGCAACGAAACAGGCCAGTCCCTCCAACGCAACATATTATTGTTAAGAAGAAGATGCTTTTTATGTTTGCGTGTGTATCCAGTATAAGTAAATCTGTGTTTCTGTGTATTCAGGGCGCTGCATCAGCCAGTCCCTTCGCTGCAATGGAGAGTTGGACTGCGAGGGCTTTTCTGACGAAGACGACTGTGAAGAAATCAGGCGGAGAGATGACAAATGTTCAACCTTTCTACCCATCCCTGGGGCTGAACGTGGCACTCAGGGGTAAATAATGCATATAATGGTGTTATTATTCTCTTTAGATCGTATATCAAAAAGGAAGAACATTTATTTAAAGCATTGCAAATGACTTACTAAGGCAGTTGTAACAAATTATAAGAACATACAGCATCAGGATAAATACATCGTCAACACAATATCTTCCTCTCTCAAATTGCTGAAAAACATCCTAAATCAACATTGTTAGAATTACGCCAATATTCATACAAATATGTCCCCTTTAAACTTCAATCTTGGAGAGCTATTCTATTTGGCGAGAGTTGAAGGTGTGTTTTTGGGTTTTACTTCCCACAGATACATTTTTTTCTCAGTTTGTAATACTTCAAATGCAAGGACCTTCACCCGTGGGCCATCTTCATTGGAATATCTCATTTGACATTAGAAAGTAATCTAACACACATGTATTTCAATTAAAATCTCGGACAAATCACTTTACTGACTTATTTAAATTACTTCTTTGTCTACAGCTACAACAGCTTGACTGGAGGCTTTGTGGATCATGTACTTGACCCAAAGTACTTTGGTGGAAAGTGTGAATATGTCTATAATGGTGAATGGAGGAAGTTCCTTTACGATGCATTCTGTGAGAACCTGCACTACAATGAAGACGAGAAGAACTACAGGAAACCTTACAACTACCATACTTACCATTTTGTGGTATTGTAATGTTGTTACTTTTTTGGGGTGTCTTTAATAAATGAACAAATGAACTAAGACATTTTGATTTTGACAAGATGGTTGTATCGATTTCAGGCTCAAGCTATGTCAGAGGGTTCTCATGAATACTATGAAGATATGACGAGCGTCCTGGAAGCAAGAAAAACTATGAGTTCCTCCAACGCTGGATTCACAGTTAAGGTCTATTATGTGGAAGTTGGACTGACTGCAAGTCAAGAATCTGAGTTTCTCAAAAACATAACGCAACATAAAAGCCAGGTATGATCTGTTGACCCAAAGGTTAAAAAGCTCTAGTCTACATGAAGTGCAATTAACTATTTTGTTTATTTCAAATATATACTATTATTGTGAAATGTTTGAAATCAGGGTTGGCGGATTTCTCAAAGCATTAGCAATTTTGAAAAAATGCTTGTTGGCTTTCTTGGCAAAAGTTAGACAAGAAGATTGATTCCTCTCATGCCTTTCCACTGCTACACAGTGGAAGCTACTGCCAGTAGCAAGTAAGCTTAGCAGGCTAAAGACTTGAAACAGAGGGAAACCTAGTCTAGCCTAGTCGTGTCCAAAATGTACATACTGTATTCTGCCTACCAGCTTGTTTTTTTAAAGACTGAAATCGAATAAGTAGTCAATTGTGAACTGGTAATTGGATTTGTTTTGCTTTAGAGTCATAGCTCGATATTTCCCCCCAGTCTGAATGCTGGGTTAAATATCACAATATTGATCTCTCTTCTCATCTTACTGTATTATCCACAAGTGTCAAAAGACAGCACATTTTTTGGGGTGTATAAATAATATAAAGTTTATAATTACTAATTCTAGCTCTGAAAAGGACAAGTCTATAAAAAACGTTTTTCTTTGTCGTCAGGACCTAGGGTTCATCAGGCTTTTCTCCAAAGTGCAAACAGCCCACTTTAAAATGAGAAGTAATGAGTTGATGCTTCATGAAGATTTCTACATTTCACTCATGGAGCTCCCGGAGCAGTATGACTTTGGGATGTACTCCCGCTTCTTCAGCACATTTGGCACCCACTATGTCACAGAGGGAACTATGGGAGGAACCCTTGAATACATTGTTGTCGTCAACAAAACGTCCATGGCCAGCTCAAGTACTGTCAGCCCTACAGTTTTTTAATCAATGTCAATTGATAGGAAAGGTACCGTGAAGTAACCTTTATTAAATACTCTTTACTTACTCTTACAGATATTGATGGTAATCAAGCTGGGCGATGCTTTGGTGGCTCTATTGGCGTAAGCTATCCTATCGACGGCTCTAATTCAGTAGACTTCAAAGTGGGTGGGAAAGGATGCAAAAAAACGGGAACATTCAGTGCAGGTAAGTCTTCAATTTTTTTATTTTGAAATGTTTCTATCGACATCTGATATGAAAGATTGTTTCAGGAGAGTGTTATCAAAGCTTTTATTTCTCTCCTCTTTTGAATTGTAGACAAGGACTCAGATTCTGCTGTAATTGAGGACATTGTTACTCTGGTGAAGGGGGGAAATACCTACAGCAGCAGTGGCCTGTTGGCTATCAGGAACCCTGACACCTACAGGAACTGGGGAGCATCCCTTAAATACAACCCAACACTCATCGAATACGAGGTCACCTGAAATATCATTTGAGATAACACTATGTTACAGAACATACATAGTGAATCTATTTGTTCATGATCTCACACTGCTTTTGTGCGTATGCTGTCGTGTTCATATGCATTTTAGTAACTTTTCTACTCTTCCTATCTCTGTCCGTTCATAGACCATGCCAATTTATGAGCTTGTGCGCCTCAGCACGGCTGCCGAACATTCAGGTACGAGACTGGCCAACTTGGAGAGGGGCTTGGATGAGTATCTGCAACAGTTCGACTCGTGCCGCTGCGCCCCATGTAGGCACAATGGCATTCCTGTCCTCAGCGGTACTTCCTGTGTTTGCATCTGTAAGCCCGGCTACCAGGGAGAGGCCTGTGAAGAGACTCTCAGAGGGGGTGAGAAGTTTTTCATGAGTAAATACAGCAGAGAAAATCACATTACAGTCATTTCCTAAAGATAAAGCCTTTCCCTCCAGTTTACATTCTTTATGTTAAATTAAGCTAATTACTTCATGTGTCCAGTTCTGTTTACATTAACATTGTTAATTAAATGGGTGAGAGAGAGAAAGGCGTTTGACCATGCCACTACCTTAGGGGTTAAACAGTAGGCCAAGGCATAAGGCAATCCAATGCCCAGGCTCAACTGTACTTCAGAGAAAAACACGTTTCGAGCCGTTTTGGTCTTAATAGCGACTTTTGAAATGGAATGACAAATGTACGCAGAAGGAAGATTTTATGTTCATTTTCAGTTTTAAATAATATTTAGGCCAGAAGTTTTACATAATTATGGGAAATGCGTCAAGTGACAGGTGGGTGCCATAAAAGGTTGGTAGCCGCTTGGGAACTGTCCAGCTGCGTCACTTGGGCATGGATCAGTTCCACCGATCTATTTTATCATGCAATATTTCACTCTCAGGGCAAATAAAGAGGCTTCCAACGGGATGAGAAATGTTTGTAGACCATTTGATAAATAAACTGGTGCAGCTAAAAAGAAAGAACAAAAAAAAGATCAGCGAGAGCCAGCTGCAATTGTACACTAAAAGGAGTTGTCTGACATTTAATTAAAAATGTTGACTTTTTCTAAATGTACCAACTAATAAATCATAATTTTTCAAACTATTACCGACATGTTTACATTCTGTATGTGTTCTTTTGTTAATCTTGGCTTTAAACCCCTTCATTTATCATCGAAAGATACCAAGACGGATGGGTCGTGGTCGTGCTGGGGGGCCTGGACAGCATGTGCATCGGGGAGGAAGACTCGGACAAGGACCTGTGATAACCCTGCTCCTGATGGGGGCGGAGCAACCTGCAGAGGCTCCTCCTCTCAGACTCAGCACTGTTGAATTCACTCAGCGTGAAAATCTATGTTTTTTTAATGAATAAAAACAGTTTTTCACCCTGCTTATCTGTCTGAGCTTTGAATAAAAAGATTAAATGCATGCCTTTATCAGGACACAGACTATACTAATCTGTATATCAAGGTAGCAATGTTGTGCAGACTTTACCACGTGTGTGTAGATGCTTTGTATTCCAATCTTTAAATGCTTTGAATGTGAAGGTTGAATAAATCAAACAGGAGCTGAATGTAGGTCAGTGCTTCAGACTGATCTAGTTAAATGGTACAGTTATTCAGAAGTGACATGGTTTACTATTGTTTATGAAATATTCATTGAATATATCGCATTCAGGTCAAGTACGTTTTAAATCAAATATGATTAATTGTTTCACCTTGTAAGTCTAAAGACAAAGACATAGCAGACCAATCTAATATGTTCAAGGAGGGTTTAATAATTGTCCATGTCAATGTTGACGTCAGAGCAGATATTAATAGCATTCAGTAGACTCCTGCTGCAGTCCTCTGCAGGGCAGGCCTCCGTTACCAGGTGCTGGATTGATACACTGACGGCTCCTCGTCATCGTTCTCCCACTGCAGGATGACCATGCACCCCAGCAGCTCCAGCTGCCGTCAATGGCTATATCTGCCAGGAGAGACCACATCATATTCCATATCAATATGTTAGGCTTTAGCAAAAAGAGAGAAAAAAATGTTGTTTGCATGTTGTGTTGGATCTTGAGAGCTAACCTTTTCGCCTATTAGTGATCTCACAGCCCAGCCCAGAGTAGCCACCAGGACACACACAGTCACATCTGGTGCCTGTTGAAGGAGTAGGAGATATTTATTTCATTCTCATCATTATAACTAAACATCATTATCTCAACTGAAACATTGTCATATTCACGTTCCGCACTATTATCTTGTGTTAGGAAACAAAAACTCAAATAGGGAAGATTCATTGGTGAAATCAGCTTTCTTAGTCATCCTTTGAAGATAAAAAAGGTCACGTAATGTTCCTTTAAGTAAAAACAAAGGTCACCTCCAAAGACTGAAAACTCTTTGCATCATTTTGACCTCTCTTGCTAAACAATGCAGTATGTTGCTTTTTCTCATAGTTTCTGCCAAGAGTAAAGGAATCCACCAAAACAACTATTTGTATATCAAAACATTGATTTTTGAGGACAGCTTTGTTTTTCACGGGGAAATCTACATATCCCTTTAAGTATTGTGCCCAAAACTATACGTAAAATAACAAAACATAGCTCAGAAAAGAAAGTCAGAATTTGATAATGAGCTTTCAGTCTATAAGTTCTGGATATGGGATCTTATGATTTGCATAATACCAACATTAATATCCTTTGAGGTACCTTTCAAAACGGCCACTCCGTTGTTGTAGCAGGGAGCACATCGACACGGGCTGGCCTCTGCCAGGTACTCTGACAGCGCTCTCTTCAGGTTTCTTTTCAGCGTGGCATCCTGGGAGAAGTCTCTCGAAGTAACCAGCGCATACAGGGGCCGTGTCTAATGAGTAACAAATGTCATTATGAAATTATTTTAAAAATAAATAAATAAAAAAGATAGAGCCCTAATAAAATCTGAAACTTGGCCATGTCTGAGGGAGGCAGCCTGTTTGTATTTGGCACAATTACTATTTGCCGTCTTTGCAGTTTGTCCTCAAATGTGTTACTGATCAGCCAATTTGTACTTTGCCTGTTTGTAATTGAGCAAATATTGGTAACACCAAAGATCAACTCTCTGCTGAATGTTCTGGCATCGATTAGTTAAGTACACATTGATGGGAGAATATTAGCATTTAGTTTATAGCATGTGTCATAATGTGAAAGAACACAGAATGAGACAAGGAAAGAAATTAGCAAAAAGGAAAAAGCAGAGAAACTCACCGTTGTGCGAAGAAAATCTGGGTTGAAACGCACGCCTTCACCCCACAGTCCCATCAGGTGCGAGGTGGGAAGTTTTTTAGACACCAAAGCAGTGATGGACTCACTACTTCCACCTCTTACAACAGCAACAAAGTCCTCCACCATGCGGCCATGCACTGTGTCCTCTGTGGAGAAACCGTAAGACCTCGAAGTTTTAGCATAAGTTCCTTTGTCTGATGAAGAACAGAACATATCCTGCAGGGACTTTGGTAAGAACGTGGCACCTCACCTCCCATCTCATCGAGCAGGCCATCACAGGATCCACTCTCGACTCCGACAGACACATAAACACCATTTATGTTGGCCCCGACCTTTAGGCCTGACTGTGTGCAGCGTTTGTAGTCTTCCAAAGAATATTCTAGAACAAACAAAGTAGTCAGGGAGTTTATATTTTAATCTCACGCAGCTAGACCATAATGAAATGGCCATTGTAACTATTTTAAATCTGTCTGCAACCTTTGACAGCCACCATATTCAAATTGACAGGGGATATTTGGAGCAGCACTAAACTGGTGTCCCTCTTATTTATCCAACAGGAAGTACTTTGTATACACTGAAGACAATTATCTAACTTTGCGTCCTTTATTTGTGGGGTGCCTCAGGGCTCAAATTTGGGATCCTTTTTTTTTGTGAAGCACTTTCTTTTTAACCTATAAGTTTAATAAAAATGTAGATATATATTATTTAATCTATTACTACTGATCACCAGATCAGTGTTGAAGATGACGGGATGTAGAGGATGTCACTGCCATTGCCAAACCAAAGTATATGATCATGATAATTATCTTGTTTTGATATGCATTCTTGTGTTCATAGTACAATTAGAAACTCAGCATTCAAACGAAGCTTGATTTGACCGAGGCCTCATAAACTGATTACCTGATTTCTCAAGCTTCTCCTTATCCAGGATGATAGTGTGTGTGAAGTCTCCACCGAGGGCTGCCTCTGTGATGTAGTGGGTGCCATAGTCCCTATAGATCTGCCTGTATTCCCCATAAACATAGGTCTGCGGCAAAGAGCGTAGCCGCTGCAAGAACTCAGGGTGAAGCATTAAATCGTCTGACTTCAATATGTACTGGGCCAACTCCAGCACTACTTTGGTCCTCACAAAGCTGTTAGTCTGAGTGGAGAGAAAACATGAGGCAATTAATGGACACTTTAATGCTTTAAGGTTAAGATTGGAGTCTGAATTGACAGATAAAATAGATGACATGTGAGTTTATATGATATATCCTTAAAGTTTTTTTTTTCAGTTTTTGAGAAATCACTAGGTTTAACTGGGTTAATGCAACAAAAAAACACATAACTCACCTTGCCAGAAGCACGCCGGATCTTCCGTTCAGACTTGGTTTGTTTGTCACTGTTGTAGTTGAAGCCAAATTCAGCTACGCCTGGAATGGCAAAGCCAATGGAAATAGCGGTTTGGGTTGAGCGCTCCTTTATGGTGTGGTCCATGTACTCAGAGTATGAGCTAAAAGACTTGAAGTTGAAATCATAAGAGCCTTTTGTCTGTAAAAACATGGGAGGGAAAATGTCCTTAACATTTTGTAATAAGGAGGACCAAATTAATAAAACAAAAGTGGCTCATAATAAAAGATCATTCATATGTGTGATTGGCATCTGGTTTCACCTGATGAGTGTACTGTTGTAAGTTGTAAGGCTTCCTGAATCTGACATCCTGGATGTAGTCTGGCAGGCAGCTGCCAGCGTAGTATCTGTTATCAAGCACCACTCCCTCCAGGTTACTGTTCAGGATGTTGATTCTGAAAGATAAGTAACAGCACCAGATTGTTGTGGGAAGAACATCATGTTTGAGGTATTCAAGTCCCCTGAAATAACTGACACTTATATGTAGACTAATGGGAAAGTGACTAACCCTTTGGCGAGATTTTCGATTCCCCAGTACTCTTCGGCCTCCTGTCTGCAGGGCTTGGAAACTGTCTTACAGCCGGCTTCATCAGACATGTCCCCGCAGTCATCCTCCCCACTGCACTGCAGAGTTCTGGGAATACAGCGACCTGAAGGAGAGGACAGATGTGGATGGCAATTATTAATGGTTAATTTCCCCCAAAAATAGAACTACAGGAGACCACTTTGCATTGTAATCACTACAGCAGCATTGCCAAATCGGGTCACGGGTTGTGGGGGGGGGGCACCTATACCTACTTTTGGCATTCTAGGTCTGGACTACAGCCAGGCTTCCTGTGGATTCATAAAAAGTCTTAAACAACATTGAATTCACTTGTATACAAATAAGGCCTTAACTAGTATCAAAACATCTGTCCAAAAGTAAAGTCTTAAAAATGCTAATAGACATATGCAATGCTTATTTGCCTTAAGATGTTGGAACAGTGCCTAAAGCGAGCCACTAAATAACTTACTTTAGCTTAGCATAAAGACAGAAGCAGTGTAATATTATATGTGGACTTTATGATATACCTATACAGTTTATGGATATACCTGTTTGTTTGCAGAGGAATCCCTCACACAAGGGAACATTGTCGCAGGTGTAGCGGTCCGGAACGGTACAGGCCTCCTCCTCCCTGCCGTAAAAATTGCACGGCCACCCTCCAAACTGAGACGGCTGCTCCAGTTTAGCATAGCGATACTGGATGGGTGAGGGAGACAAACAAACACATAAACGGTCAGAGAAACACAGAGAACGGCTCCTAACAGCCCAATAAAGGCGCTGGAAGAGCTCGGAATCTGCTCCGGGGGACTATAACAGCCGAAATCTCATTAGAGGGCAGTTTTCACTTTGTCATGTCAAGGTTATTAATCCCCCTCCTTGTAAAGTGGATGAGATAGAGCACTGGAGTACATCCGCTGAGACCTTTGCTTCACAGAAAAACTGCCCAGAACGGTCAAAATGTTGAATGCCTCACACTGCAAAATTATCTCTCAATACTAGCTCTTTGGGAATGATTTATTCACCATTCTCTAAACTGACTGTACCAAATCTTATCTCATTTACGGCGCATTACAATAGTTGGATCAACTTATCTGGCATGTAGCGGGATAATGGACATGTAGGCCTATTTAGTTTACTGCAGCAGACAAAACCTTTTTTACATTTATTTGCTTTATTTTTAAGTTAAATGTGGGGTAGGTAATTTTGGAGAAACCAGCTCGAGTGCGCTAGAATTTGAAAATACAGTCGGAAAAAATCTGCCACTTCCTTACAGAGCCCCTCCTCCAACACACACGAACGCGCACATGACCAATGAGGTATGGGCTCAGAACAGTCTCATAATACGCACATGCACACAGAAGGATTCACACTTGTATTTCCGGATCCACACCTGTGTTTTTCAATGCACACACAAATGTGTTCCGTTTCATATACATATAAATAAAATCCAAACACAGAAAAAAGTTTTACATATGTATTTTTGATCCACACTTATTTGTTTTCCGTTTAAATCCCCTGAACCTGCAAACACAAACAGCTTTCTGTGCACAGATCGCTGTGAATTCGTGTGTGGATTTTTTGAGACTCCCCTGACGCTCACCCGATTGGTATTTGTAATTTCTCTCATCTATAGCCAATCAGATGTCTCATCCAGTCTAAGCCAATCACATGAGCGTGCCCCCACGAGGGTATGATTTATTGCGTTCATGACACTTCATATACGCACTTTGCGCTGTCCGGTCAGCTCGCTAAACAGAGGGGGGAGCTTCAGGTGATCATGCAGAGCTGCGTGTCTCCGTCAGACTCAGCAGCTGATCTGATCTCTCTCTTGCGTCCGATTACACTTCACTCGCGTTTATGTCCATATCGATCAGATCCAGTTCTCCTGATCGGCCTTTATAGAGAGCACCGATCAAACTATTTAGAGTGAATATCGGCCGATAATGACCGGCGGGGCTCCCCCGTTGACAGTTCACTTTCTAGCACTGGTTTCGTAGTGCACTGATCGATTAGGCTAAGCTAACCTGAAGCTGCTCCCTCCACACTCACAACAACTTCATACAGACATAAATAAAGCAGGCAGCTGTATTCAGGAAACACACATTTAAAACGGTTTTGCCTGCCGTTTTTGTGTACACACAAGCATTCATCAATAGTGGCGCTGAACCTTAATAATATAAAGGCTTGTATTTGCGTGCATTGGTGTCCTGAGATTAGCGCACTGCGCAAAATGCGTACATGAAGCGCTACGTCATGAACGCAATAACTCTACCCTCGTGGGGGCGCGCTGATGTGATTGGCTTAGAATTGAGGAGACATCTGATTGGCTATAGATAGAAAAAATTACAAGTACGAATCGGCTGACCGTCAGTGGAGTCTCAAAAAACCCACACACGAATGCAAAGCGATCCGTGCACAGAAAGCGGTTTGTGTTTGCAGGTTCAGAGGTTTTAAACGGAAAACAAATGTGTGGATCAAAAATGCACATTAAAAAGTTTTTTCTGTATTTGGATTTTATTTACATGTGAAACGGAACACATTTGTGTGTGCATTGAAAAACACAAGTGTGGATCCTTTTGCGGATCATGAAATACAAGTTTGAATCCTTCTGTGTTCATGTGTGTATTATGAGACTGTTCTGAGCGCAAAATGAGGTCACGAGATAAGTTTGTGCAAGAGATGGAAGACTGACAGGCAGGTAGGCCATCCAGTTATTTTAGCCGGGCCGGCTCAAATGATTGGTCGCACTTTTCATAGTACTACGGCTTCCACAGATTACATTTTTTTATGGATTTTTTGTCCAAGCATTTAAGATATTCATTGCTATCGGGATGTTAAGAACATTCAATGGAATATAGCAAAAAGTGTATCTCGAGACAGTTTCTCAAACTTATCTACCCCACCTTTAAGGTTAACCATTTGTTTTAA
Source organism: Notothenia rossii (assembly GCF_949606895.1). Classification (NCBI taxonomy): domain Eukaryota; kingdom Metazoa; phylum Chordata; class Actinopteri; order Perciformes; family Nototheniidae; genus Notothenia; species Notothenia rossii. Next base: position 53,321,348 of record NC_136907.1, on the reverse strand, counting down.
GTAAAAAAAAAGGTCTGAGGTTTTGGAAATATATGAATTTACTTGTTTGCGCGAGTTAGAGGAGAAGATTAGTATAACTCTGCTATGCTAAAGCTACCAACAGCTAAGGGCTCTTGAAAAGGGAATGGAGTTGGTCAGATAGTGTGAGTATAGGTTTTTGGTCAGTAGGCCTACTAGGCACAACTACGTGGAACTCCTGGAAGTCACTAAAACTAGCCAGAAATTGCCTAAACTGATTATTTTATACAAAACAAGATGTTAATAAAGTCTTTAGGGATGCTAGTGACTCATTCTACTAATGTATAGAGCCAAATTAGCACTAACTCCTGTTTCAAATGTCCAAGTTAAAGTGGACCTATCATGCTATATTTGAATAATATATTGTAGGGCCATACGTATATAAAACATGTCTGTGAAGTTTTTTTTCAAAATACCAAACAGATCCTGCATTTTAAGCCATGCCTAATTTCGCTCTATTTT